>NC_140183.1:4249487-4439118 GCF_963971535.1 Notolepis coatsorum | reverse complement strand
TAGTGTGTAATAGTGTAATAGTGTGTAATAGTGTGTAATAGTGTGTAATAGTGTAATAATGTGTAATAGTGTGTAATAGTGTGTAATAGTGTAATAGTGTGTAATAGTGTAATAGTGTGTAATAGTGTAATAGTGTAATAGTGTGTAATAGTGTGTAATAGTGTAATAGTGTGTAATAGTGTGTAATAGTGTAATAGTGTGTAATAGTGTGTAATAGTGTAATAATGTAATAGTGTGTAATAGTGTAATAGTGTCTAATAGTGTAATAGCTGTGTAATAGTGTAATAGTGTGTAATAGTGTAATAGTGTAATAGGTGCTGTAATAGGTATATGTAATAGTGTGTAATAGTGTAATAGTGTAATAGTGTGTAATAGTGTAATAGTGTAATAGTGTGTAATAGTGTAATAGTGTGTAATAGTGTAATAGTGTAATAGTGTGTTAATAGTGTAATAGTGTGTAATAGTGTAATAGTGTAATAGTGTAATAGTGTGAATAGTGTAATAGTGTAATAGTGTGTAATAGTGTAATAGTGTAATAGTGTGTAATAGTGTAATAGTGTGTAATAGTGTAATAGTGTAATAGTGTGTAATAGTGTAATAGTGTGTAATGGTGTAATAGTGTAATAGTGTGTAATAGTGTAATATTGTGTAATAGTGTAATAGTGTGTAATAGTGTAATAGTGTGTAATAGTGTAATAGTGTAATAGTGTGTAATAGTGTAATAGTGTGTAATAGTGTAATAGTGTGTAATAGTGTAATAGTTGTAATAGTGTGTAATAGTGTGTAATAGTGTGTAATAGTGTGTAATAGTGTGTAGGAAAAGTGTGTAATAGTGTAATATTGTAATATTGTGTAATAGTGTAATAGTGTAATAGTGTTGCGGGTTGTGTCATTGCACTCAGTAGGGATATCCTCTTTGATTGGTCTATGTTGACCACTCCCCCGATCCTTAGGCCGCGCCCCCTTTTTGTATCCTTTGAACCGTTTGTCATGAGAGACTCTGCGAGAGACCCTCTCCCCCGTTGGCCCGGCGGTGCACAGGCGTCACCCACACGTTCACAATTTCCCCCAGCGCGGGAATTGTCTAGTTTTATATTGTTCTGCATCTTTTACTAGCAATTTTAGTTTTTTAATTCTAGCTTTTTCAGCTCCACCATTTCTTTTTTTTATAGGGGCCAATTTCGAATTGCATATCATTCTTGGTTGACACTGTGAAGTTAGTAAAATGCCATCCGAATTATGAAAAAGCTTTCTTGATGGAGAAACAGTGTATAAAAAATCTGAAAGAAGGAAAGATTTACTGTTTGAAATTCTCCCAGTTGTTCAGTTCAGTTCAGTTCAGAGTTTTTATTTGCCACATGGAATCATACAATCAGAGTTTCTTCATTACACAATCATAAATAGTCATTCCATGGACAAAAGGAGCAGGAAGAAGAATAAATCTTATAGTTACCTGCCCCTTGTTAGATTACTGCTTCCCTCTGCTGATCAGCTCGTCCACCTTAGATCTATATCCATAGGCGGCGGGTGAGCTGGACATTAGGGTAGGCTATAGACGGGATAGAACTCACGCGGAGCGCGCAAAATTGTCCCTTTTTCTTTTTTGCTTGCGGTGCCGACGGCAATGAAGGAAACGTTTCCGTAATTTGGATCTCATCATGCTTTGAAAACAATGTACATAGTAGCTCTAAAAAGTTTCCACAGTTTGATTAACTCTGACTCAGTCTCATCATGCCCTCGGCCTCAGGTGATCCGTGTTATGCCCAGGCGGCATGTAACTTGGAATGGAGTTCCAGGTCTTGGCAGCTCTCACGGAGAGTGCTGATTTGCTAAATGTACTTGTCCTTAATGGAACAGCCAAGTCACCCGGTACAACAGTTCTGAACCCGAACGCGGAACTGCAAGTTTGTTGGTAAAAGATTACACGCTAACCTGGAGGTGAAAAATCGAAAAGTGGGGGTGGGGCTAGACCATGGAGGATTTTGAAGACCAGACTGGCATCGGTTAGTTTGATGATGCGGCGTGATTGGTTACTGCCTGCAGTCTGGAATGTTAAACGGCCACCACACCTACTGCCATTGACACCTTGGTTGGCCGACCCTTGCGTATTGTCACCACCGGTTATTATGCCTATAATAATGTGCAGACTGGGGCTGCTCGTTTGGGTCGGCATAGCCTCGCCTGGCCTTATATACCCGCCGCCTATGCAGTGGCGGCCGGTGGGTATTCGCCACTAGGGGGCGCTATACCAAACATTTTGCAAAATGCAAACATGTACAGTACAGTACCACGCAACACTTGAGCGATTCGACTCACGCTCACGGCAATGAATCGGCTCTTATGAACGAGTCGCTCAGCTGTTACTACAACAACACACAACCAGTCAAATAAAGTATAGTCTAGACTCTAATTCACAACTTGAAACACAATATATAAATAGAAAAGTTAGAAACAAAACTCGCCCGTCTACAAACACAGGCAGATCTCTCCCTCTCTCCTTCTCTCTCTCACACACAGCGCGACGTGGAATCAATTCGTTACACAATCAGACCTATTATATACCAAGAATAACTTCAGTATGAGTACAGGGCTGTACACATATTTTGCATATTGTTAAACGAGCCAAGGCTAGCTATTAAACTATCGATATGAATCGAAAATCTAGGACCCTGATGTAAACAAGACAAACGTCTTTCTCTGGTCTGCATCCCCTTAACAATTGTGTGTATTGAGCCGTACTGTATTGTACCCATTCTGCAATCTGTTAATAAAGTTCTCATTCATTAATTCATTCAAACATAGACGATATTGAACAAGCCATAATCCACGTATTTTCAATCCGAGAGAGCTGCAGTAGTTAAATCAATGAGCCATCGATAAATAAACAATCAGCAATGTCTCGCTTCATGAATGGCCAGCAGTAGAGAGAGAGAGAGAGAGAGACGAGAGAGAGAGAGAGAGATGAGAGAGAGAGAGAGAGAGAGAGAGAGAGAGAGAAGAGAGAGAGAGAGAGAGAGAGAGAGAGAAGCCAGCGTTAGCTGAGTGGCTGAGAGAGAGAGAGAGAGAGAGAGAGAGAGAGAGAGAGAGAGAGAGAGAGAGAGAAGCCAGCGTTAGCTGAGTGGCTGAGAGAGAGAGAGAGAGAGATGAGAGAGAGAGAGAGAGAGAGAGAGAGAGAGAGAGAGAAATATCGCTAATCTACCTTGTTGTTGGCAGAGAAGGGCTTGTTGATAAAGTATATCCACTCCATGGCATTGTCCATCCAGCCTGTGTTGATGTCCATCCATTGTCCATGCATGTCCCTCCACACACTGCATCCATAATATAGCTTGTTAATAGCCAACAAGTACTGTGAGTGCCTTTGTCCATGTCCGCCTCGAACAGCCTGCAAACTACCTGGTGTTCTATCGCCATGCTCTAAGACAAACTCTAACCTTAACCAACTTTGAAAGAGTGCCTAAGCCTAACCGTTGAAAGAACTTGCCATCACGCTCCAAGACAAACAGCTGCAAGACAAACAGCAGTTAGCCAAGTGTTAGCTCAGCTGAGCTCGTTGCCACAACACTCAACAAGTACATTCCTTTGTCCATTTCCGCTCGAACAGCCTGCAAACTACCTGGCGTTCTATCGCCATGCTCTAAGACAAACTCTAACCTTAACCAACTTTGAAAGAGTGCCTAAGCTTAACAGTCTAAATAACTTGCAGTCACGGCACGGCACGCTCTAAGACAAACAGCTGCATGCATCTCACAACAACACAACTATCTCAACCAAGCTAGAAGCTAGAATTGGAACATTAGAAATTGGATTCGGCCAATCAGAGATCGTCTCTGTGAAATTCTGCCATGGAAAAAAATGCTGGCGTCGGCCAATCAGAGAGCGTCTCCGCGAAATGCGGCTATGGAAAATCCTTCACGGAAGTTCACGCTGCTGGCTAGACCGCTTCAAATCGCGCTCGGATTCCAACATAATAGTCATATTTCAACGCACAACGCCGTATGCACTGATTGGCTGTGACGGAGACAGCGATCAAACTGTGACGCGCACGCAGAGCGCTATCGCGTATTGCCCCCAAGAAATACGAAAAAATTAAAAAAATTAAAAAACGTGATGTCACTTCCTGCTCTGGAAAACGATGTTTTTTTAATTTAGATAATAACGTTATATTGTGCATTGGAAATACAAACATACTTAAAATGAGTAAATATTATTAATTTTAAACATGTTTATATTATTTATAGGGCTATAAAACACAAAAACGAAAAAGTTTTATTCTCTTCTTCTCTGATTTAACAGCAGCTGGCCAGCAGGTGGGTCGGCGCCCTAGCGCCCCTAGTGGTAGAGCCGCCACTGCGCCTATGTCTATATCTCCAGGCAGCCTCACGTTGTTCACTAAGCACAACATTTGACGACACAGAAGCGAATCTTCATTCAAACAGCAATGGCAGGCAGCTCGCACAGTAGAAGCAATCGTCCGTGTTATCTGATTTGGAGAGTATTCCTTCATTAAAAGGACAACAAAAAACGTCTCTGAAGGCTTATATTGTCAGAGAATAGGCTACGGTGTCAGAGAATTAGGCTACGCGGTATGCTCCCAATGGCAGTGAGTTTCTCTCGTTCGATGTCACGGATAGGCTAGGGGACACAAATTCAGCCTGAGACGTTCAGAGTCGCTCCGGCCCACACGCACACACGCACACACACTATTGTCACCTATGTGTGTCGTTGCGCTCTGGGTAGTGTATCTGTAGTAGAGCGCTGTGTAGGCTACATCATCTGGATGGACTGTTTCTGTGCGAGCGAGCATGCGTACTATGGAATTTAATCCTGCCGGCGGCACTGCCAGCGCCACTGCCGGCCCACACACCGGCCCTCACACTGGCCCACACACTGGCCCACACACCGGCCCACACACTGGCCCCACTGCCAGCGCCACTGCCGGCCCACACACCGGCCCTCACACTGGCCCACACTCTGGCCCACACACTGGCCCACACACTGGCCCACACTCTGGCCCACACACTGGCCCACACACTGGCCCACACTCTGGCCCACACACTGGCCCACACACTGGCCCACACTCTGGCCCACACACTGGCCCACACACTGGCCCACACTCTGGCCCACACACTGGCCCACACACCAGCCCACACTCTGGCCCACACACTGGCCCACACACCGGCCCACACACCGGCCCACACTCTGGCCCACACACTGGCCCACACACCGGCCCACACACCGGCCCACATACTGGCCCACATTAGTGGCCCACACACCGACTCACACACTGGCCCACACACCAACTCACACACTGGCCCACACACCGACCCACACACTGGCCCACACACCGGCCCACACACCGGCCCACATACCGGCCCACATTAGTGGCCCACACACCGACTCACACTGGCCCACACCGGCCCGCCGTACAGACCATGTAGCCTGGGAGATGACTGAAATCAAAAGAGCTAGTAGGCCATTTTTAAGCATCTTTCTGTGTCAATTTTCATCAAAAGAAAATTTAAAAAAATATATATATATATATATATTTGGACCAGCCCACTTTACTTCCGGCCCATCGGGATTTGTCCCGAACGTCCCGATGGCCAATCCGGGCAGCGTCTATTCTTAACCCAACGCATGTTTGCTTCCGCGTTCGCGTTTTGCAAATCTGATTGGCCACTGCCGTTTCTGGTGCGATCTGATTGGCCACTGATGTTTCTGGTCATGTGACATGTGCGCCCAATCGCGTGACGCGCCCATTTCCGCCTCGACCAGCAGCAAACTACCTAACGCCTACGATCCACACTCTAACCTTAACCAACTTCGAAAGAATGCCTAAGCTTAACCGGCGAACGAAATTGCCGTTACACGATATCGCCCTGCTCTAAGACAAACTCTAACCATAACCAACTTCGAAAGGGTGCCTAAGCTTAACCGGCGAAAGAACTTGCCGTCACACAATTGGCGCGACCAGAAACGTCAGTGGCCAATCAGAGCGCAAAGCGCGAACGTGGAAGCAAACATGCGTTGGGATAAGAATTTAGGCGTCCGGGCCTGGCGATCGGTGAAGAATGAGGCAGTTCGACTTCTCTTCAGGCACTTTATTGACCGCCTGGACAATTATTCTCAACAGAAAGTTACCACTGGGTTATAATAAAAACAACAACAAACCGCTGGCTAACACTAACACTCACTTTGTATGGCAAGTTAACTACTACTGAATTCACACATTATAGCTCCCCTAAGTAACTAGCTAGTTCTCTTTCATTAACGTAGTATAGTCCCCAGGTCCTAATGCTGCGCTGAACTAAACACACCGGCTTAAACCAATATGTGCCTTAACACATTCGGGGCCAGACCCGTGATATCTCGGGTTTTAATCGTTATTTCTTTTATTCGCTATTGCCATTCATAATTTATTGAGGCACCTTGTGCATACTGTTCTGAATGTGTCTGAGCTGGCAGACGGTCAATACCGCCATCTAACGCCTTCGGCCGCTATTGCACTCCATTAGAAACAATGTTGTTTATTTTCTGGGGCGATCTGAGCCGTGCGGGCGGGGTTTAAATACTCCGGCAGGACGAGCATTTACAACGATACATCTACGAGGCTGCCCCCCCCCAATGACAACATGATAACTGGATTCCACTAAAGGGCTATTATCGCGTCTTTTCCTGGGATTACTAAGAATCACCCAAACTATACTCATGTTCAAAACGGTATAAAACGGAAATGTACGGATGAAAAAACAATCAGTTTTTTGCATGTTGACCAGAAGCAACTCACTGACAATCGACAGTGTTATTAGACCCATAGCTATAGTATAAGATATATTTTAAGCACTCGCAAAGACCCCTGGCGCTGGATGAGTTAAGGTGGTGCCAATCGTTATTACTAATGGGAGCAAGTCACTGCACACTTATGCGATCCTAGACGATGGAGCTGAACGCACGATAATACTGCAAGCTGCCGCTCGACACCTGGACCTTAAAGGCGAAGCGGAGTCCCTCGCACTGCGGATGATTTGCCAAGGCGTGGCTCGCCTCGGTAGATTTCCATGTGGCCTCCCTGACTCATCCTTCTGAACAGTACCTGGTGAAGGGTGCCTTCACAGCGGGTCAACTAGCCCTGTCGGAGCAGTCTTACCCTGTGACTGCACTTCAGAGGCGCTATCACCACTTACGGGGGCTCCAGCTGCAGGACTTTGGTAAAGTGCATCCACTACTGCTAATTGGTGCAGATTGCACCCACCTGATCACACCCAGAGAACCCATCCAATTCGGCCCCAAAGGTGGACCCGCAGCAGTTCACACAGCGCTCGGCTGGGCACTCCAAGGACCAGATGGTCTCGTATCTCATGCTACTTCATGCTACTTTACATCTCTCAAGCCTGCACCGGAGGACCTCGATCAACATGTTGAACATCTCCGGCAGCTTGATGTGCTTCCATTCCGAAGTGGGATGCTAGCCGTAAGGTCCGGTCTGGACCACGAGGCTGTGGGCATCCTGGAAGCATGCATCGAGAGGGTGAAGGTTGGTGACACACTCCAGTACACCACGCCTCTTCTCAGCGTAAAGGGCGCGCCACCACTGAAAGCCGCTGCCGAAGCAGTTAGGCCAATGCTCCGTAGCACAGAGCGACGACTGGTAGATGATCCAGTTAAGGCTAACATCTATGGAGCAGAGATCCAAAATCTCATAGACGGAGGATTTGTTACCAAGCTGGGTGAAGAAGAGGTGAATAGGTCTGACGAGTCATGGTTCACCCATCACGGGGCGGCGGCCGACTCCTCTTTACCTCAAGCTGACCTGCATGACACAGACATCTTCCTACTGAAGACCAGCCAGGCGGATTGCTTCCCAGAGGAACTTAAGTGCCTCCGAGCTGGTGGACGCTCTCGTCACCTGGACACCTCCTGTTCCACTGTCATCCACCCCATAGTCCTTGATCCTGGCCATGCAGTGACAAAACTCCTCATCAATGATGTGGATGCATGCCTACTCCACCCAGGGCCCGATGGGGCCTTCGCAGAGATCAGGCGCCAGTACTGGGTCCTGTGGGGAAGACGGTCCATCATGCATCATCAGAGGACCTGCACAGGATGTAGGAAGTGGAGGTGGAAGCCGGTGGTTCCAACAATGGCAGAATTACCTCCTGCCCGTTTGCAGCCCCTTAAGCCACCATTATGTGTCATCAGACATCGCGGATCCGGACCCTGTGACAACAAACAGGTTACTGATGGGGCGGCGGGACGCGCCGTACCTAACTGTCGCAGACTATGACAATCCAGAGACCTCCGTAGCCACTTAGGGAATTTTATTGTTTACAAAATAGCTATGCTATTCTGAGGGCGGCTGTTGTAAATTCCCCACTATTTGGATGCTATTTGTTATGCCGTATTATTCATATTATTATTTCCAGTCAGGTACTTCTTTGACAGCCCAGGGGTCCTATTATTTCTAGTCGGCATCTCTCTGGACAGCCCAGGGGTCCTAATGGGTTTAAATTCAGCTGCCATCTTGCCGGCACATGTTGGTTCCACTGCAGTCTGCTTTGACGGTGAAAGAGTGCGTTCATGAGAAAGTAAGGTACAACAGCCTGTGTTGTGAAGGATCAGATTAAACCGAATATATATATTTATTTATGGATATATATTTAATAGTATTTGTATATCGTTTGATATCCCTTGTATATTCCTTGTACATATACACGGAATATCCCTTTATTCTACTACAGCCCATAATAGTTCATTCTCTTATTGGACAAAAGGACCAGGCGCCAGGGACAAGCCCCTGGCGTTCAAGTTCAAAGGTACCGACGAGACATGCCCTTACTAGCCTCAGCTCCGCGCAGGAATACGGCTACCGAAAGCAGAGCGGCACTACTTGTTCACCGTGCATATAAATAGGGCGCAAGTAAATGTAGAATTCCTCTTATCCCTTAGTCCTTTACCCTTCTACCCAACTAAGTAACAAGACGTGAAGCCTCACCCCACGATACCGCGTGCGGTGTAGTACGGCCTGTTTGGCCTTAGAATAGCAGTGAGACCTCGTGCGAATTAATAGCTGAATTGCCAGAGTTTGGCACCGTATTTCTATTAAGTAATAATAGTCTATTATGTATGGTGCATCGTACGGTTAGAGTTCTAAAGTGAGCAGCACCCCCATCGCTTCCTCGCGTTATCTAGAGTCTTAACCAGGTTGGGCAGACCACACGTGGTGCTTTCATCCGAGGAGTTCTAGGCGAGGACGAGTGGACCTGCACATTGGATTACCTACCCCGACGACTGCTGAGCCCTATACGGCATGGAATATCTATTTGCTTTGGTGCTTTGATTTGTGGAGCGGATAATCGCCAACACCGGTGAGTGTTGGATTTACCCCGAGAGGAGCCAAGGTGAGACGGCGCTCAGACCAGACTGAGGTCGCCTCGCTTCTTCTTCGTTGTGGACCGACAGCTACAGCTACAGCTATCGTCTACAAGAGAGCCCAAGTGTATTAATCTGCGGATCAAGATTCTACGGGCACTGTGTTCTGTACCTGAATTCTCCCTAGAAATCGTTGACCAGACGGGATACAGCCGACGGCTCTCCTACCCCCCCTACTGGCTTACAACCGGCGGGACCCCTTCAGTATATTATCCAGCTATAATCATTAAGTGACCATCGTTATAATTCCCTAAGAGCCAGGTTGTATACTTGCTTCCTGTGTAACCAGAGATTGGACATTCAGTGTTGATTTGCCTACGAATACTCATTTGCCTTACAAGTGCATTCAAATCATAAATGTAATAAGTAACTATTATATGTACCCTTTGCTATATATTAAATATTTGACTATTACCTTTGTGTGGACCTGATTTCATATGTGGGAAAGTGTTCATCATACTTAGATATCGTGTACTGTATGGCCAGTAATTAAAGTACATAAAGCGGTAGTGGTTTAATGATACCATACTTATCAATACAGTCAGGGAATTGTACCCCTCAGTTACAGCCTGCATTATGTTAGGTGACTATATACAATATATTATGACTCTGACTTGGTTTGTTACTTCATGGTATGCTTGATCAATGAATTGTTCTGTTGACAGAATCCGGCTATAGGGCGACAATAATGTGGTCAAGAGGCATGGTTTCTATCTTTAACAAGGCTCATTTGCATATTCTTGGTATCTAGGGACATCTACGGACATCAGGGGATGTATTCACAGTGTCAGAAATATTGTTTCTATTACTAGGCTTGCTTAAATTGTGATGAAACAAAGGAAAATATAAATTATGATTTTTCTTTGCATCTTTAACAGTGAATAACACCATGCTAATAATGACCAAACATTAAAAACTGCCACTGATCTCGTTCAGTACCTTCTTGAGATCATGTGTACAAAAGAAATCGAAGGAAATTAATAAAGGGAAGATGATTAAACAGAAGGTTCTGTAGATACAGTACTGAATTCTCCCATCCGGACCAATGCAATTTGAAATATTATTATAGAATATAGAATAGGAGGCTTATAAATTACCTTATTATAGCCAATTCGCACATTTATATATATACATATATTATCTTTCAAATGCCCAAGTTCAATTTGGATTTAGTATCACCAGGCATGCATAAGAACAGATAATGAAATCTACTGTAATCTACTGTACTTTTTTATTTTCCCCACAGTGCAACCGTTTTGAAACTAATTTCAGATCTAATTGTTCCTACATGTTAACAATAGGGAAGAGAAACTTGAAAGCCTTTCAATATTTGTCAAAAACGTTACCTTTTGTGGCTTATTATCCCGAATATTAACAGTTATTGAAATAATTCATACAGAACTCTGAACCTTGAACCCCATAAAATCGTCCAGGAAGTGTAGTTTTAAAAACGTTCAACGCAGAACGATATCTGTGGAACTCTGCTACAAAATGGCCGCAAAAAGTCTACAATTCCCATGGTTCAAAATATCCAAAATGGTCGCCCTCTCGGAATAGACTTTACCAAATCAAAAAGTTAAATCTATCTAATGACACTTTTAACCTATTGCCAAACTAACGTATTGATGATATACATTCTACATGCTGTTGTGACATGTTCATGATGTTAATACTTGAATACGTTTGAAATTAAAATCGCAACTTTTATACAACACATTTATGCGGTCCGCCGATGGACCGCACGGGGGGGAACAGGTGAATTGCCATTGTATTCTGCTTATGTGTTGCAGAAACCACTCACTCACTCAATCTCTCACTATTTCATCCAGCCTTACAACCTGGATGGAAATCACTCACTCAATTACTCACTGTTCATCCAGCCTTACAAACTGGATGAAAACCACTCTGAGATATCACTCTCATTCAAGCATGTGATCCTAATTAAACTGCAAAGGACTGTTCTCTGTGTCTGTGTCCACTCTCTGACCGGGGTGTGCCGTTCTGGATGAAGTGGCTCCAGCAAACATTGCAAACAAACATTATATCTTCATTAGATGCCATCACCCCGTCCTGATTAATGAACAACAGAGTTTGTTTCTTCTGCAAGCTGGTCGCACACTAAAAGTCCTCGTCTTGAAGACCACCATCTCAACGGCGTAATTCATTTGCTGTGTCCCAGAGGAGCAGAGCGTGATCCAATCAGAAATCACACCAATTAGATGCCTCAACTGGTGCTTAATTACTACTCTGAAGAGACTGATTGTTAATTAGCAGGACACTAACTAGGCTGATTGTTCATTAAGAACACAGCGTATTAGAATTACTATTAGACAGATAAGAGCTGCCTGGAATGGACTCTATCAGAGACAGAGAGGCTCCAAGAGAATTAAATTACCTCTTCAAGGCTGGGTATTAATGAATGGTCTTGATACATATAGGCAACCATTTATAGGCAGTTGGGCAAGATGGGCAATTACAAATACTGTCTGAAATCATATGTTGATAATTTGCATTTGCACGTGTGCACACACACACACACACACACACACCCACCCAACCCCATCCCACCCAATTTAACGTCATCTGATCTGTCATAGCATGGTTTGGCTTGGTCTGGCTCGGTTTGGCCTGATCTGTTTCTGTCTGTTTAGATCTGCCTTGGTGGTCAGTCTCAGTCTGCCCCCCCCTCTCTGTCCAGCTGGTTTGACTTGGTCCACCTCCGTTGGTGGTGAACGGTCCCAGGAGAGAGAGAGAGAGAGTATTCCAGCATCTGACTCCTCAGACGCTTCATTTACCATCACAGACCAGCCAAACACTCTGGCTATTAAGTTAAGCGCCCGGCCCTTCCTCGTCGTCTGGTCCGGCTTCCACGTCTGGACAAGTTAAAGATCAATCAATAAATTTATTACAACACAGGTAGTTTGAGCTGCCTCCGACCGCACCACCGGGCTATTATATTATATACGGCTTTGAGCTCTCTCTCTCTCCTGCCGATTAAAAATCCACAGCTCTTCCTCCTCCTCATCACCGGCTGCCTGTGACACCCCTTCCTGACAGGCAGCGACGCGAGCGAGCGTGGTTGCGAAAATGATTAAAATGTATTCGTTCGTCAGACTATCCTGACCTGCCGCGAGCGACAGTGAACTGAGCGGCGATGTCGTCCCCCCCTCAAATATTCGCTCGCTGTGTCTCTAGTTGAGCGATTACGCGGCCGAGTCCCGCCCCTAAACACTTTTTATTGGTCAAGAATCGCAGGCTGCTTTCCCCCCGTGTGCTAAACACACACACAGACACACTCGGACACGCGCCGCGTCATATCAGGACAGTGTCGCGCGCGATTTAATCTCCAGTTCGCTCGCTCGCTGCCTGTCAGGAACCGGTGTCAAGCTGCACTCGCGCCGCGGTGTGTGTGTGTCTCTCCTATCCGTTGAAAACTAGCGTCGGCTCAAAAGCACAGAACCGGACACACAAGTTATCGAAAACAATGATTGACAACACTTCCGGTCGGTTTTCAAAATAAAAGAGCGAAAAACAGGAAAGACATTTATTTTGTAAATTTGTGGCATGCACTTATTATCTTGAGACGTTTTAATTTTTACGGAAACCTTTTTTGAAATGAAAACTAAACAAAAACGAAAAAGATCTAAATCGTTTTAGTCTGGACAAGGCCTTAACCCCAAATTGCTCCCGATGAGCTGGTTGGCACCTTGCATGGTTGCCTCCACCGTCGGTGTGTGTGAATGTGTGAGTGAATGGGTAAAATGTGAGTAACAAATTGTAGAGTGCTTTGGATAAAAGCGCTATATAAAAAAGCAGCCATTTACCTAGAGGCTAATCTTTCCTGTGACAAAATGGTATCCAATGTAATAAAAAAAGTCAACCAACGAACTCGATTCTTGTACCGGATCTCCTCTCTGGTAAACAAGAATACCCTGAAGACTCTGGCAGGAGCACTCATTCAAGGGTACTACGACTATGCTTGCACCTCATGGTACCAAAGCACCTCAAAGGCACTAAAAAACTAATTACAAACATCTCAAAACAAACTAGTCAGACTACTGCTTGACCTGACTCCTAGAACCCACCTCACCCCTGCCCACTTTGACAACCTAGGATGGCTTAGAGTAGACGACAGAGTACAGCAACTTGCAATGGGCCTGGTCTACAAGATACACTACACGACCAAGGTACCCATGTACATGTCAAAATACTTCCCAAAGGTCAGTGAATACCACAATCACAACACCAGAGGGAGCTCCACAAATCATGTTAAACCCAGATTCGGCTCAAACAAGGGACTAAACACATTTCGCAATTATGCCACATCAATGTGGAACGCCCTACCCAAAGCTGTAAAGGAATGTGAATCACTACCCACTTTCAAAAACACTCTCAAAGAACACCTACGGGAGACTGCAATTCGAAACTGGCCCCTACAAATGTCCTAACCCAGTTGTACAGTAAATGACCAAGTATGGCTTTGTCAGTATTCCAATGTACAGTGTCCCCCACCCCCCCCCATACCCAACCCCCCCCCCACCTCCAATGTACAGACCTCCACCCACCCACCCAACCCCACCCCACCTACCCAACCTCCTCCAATGTACAGTTTCTACATCAAATGTATATACACTCTTTTTCTGGACACTTTTTTTATCACAAACAGTACTGTATTTGCAAATCTGGTCATAAATGTATAGATGTAGCAGTACTGTCTATCTGTATGTCGTGTGTGTCATATATGTTATGATGAATTGAAAATGGGGGACCCTGATGTAAACAAGATGAAAGTCTTTCTCTGGTCTGCATCCCCTTAACAATTGTATGTATTGAGCTGTACTGTACTGTACCCATTCTGCAATCTGTTAATAAACTTTTCAATCAATCAATCAATACCATTTACACATACACACACACGTTATGGACCAGTGGAATCTGTGATTGGATGTTGATTGGGATTAAAGGGGGTTTGGCTCAATGTAATGATGTTGGATCAGTTCGTCAGCTATGAGTCAGTAGTTTGTAGTTTGACCTCTACAGTAACAACACCTGAATGATAACACTATGACTGTTAATCTGTAGACCGTTTTCGCCTAAAGGTACATGCCTAAGTAAATGGAAGATTGCTCCACTTCTGCAAGGTCAATTAGCATGTTCTTGGTATCTAGGAACATCTATGGACCTGGGGGTATGTATTTCCAGTGTCAGAAATATTGTGTCTGTTACTAGTAATTATTCAATTGTAATGAATCAATTAATTATGATTTATGATTTTGATGATGATGATCAAAAATTGATACAGGTGGGAGAAAATGCTCACTGAGCTCATTCACCACCTTATTGAGATTATGTGTACAAAAAGTCTAAGCAAATGAACCACGGGAAGATGATTAAACAGAAGGATTTGTAGATACAGTAATTAATGATAATCGACTTTAATTATAAATTCATATTTGACCTTGAACTTGACCTTGACCTTATTATAGCCAAATTATACATCTATGGATAGGGAAAATGCTCCTCTTTCCAATGGCAGGGTTGAATCTGGATTTAGTAATTTCTTGCGTTTTTTACGATAATTAGCATTTTCAGATACATTTGTATTTCCGATAAATTGTATAAAACATCGGTAAAAATGAAAATATACACTTTGACTACTGTTTTTGATAGGGTTATGGTCTTTACTCTTGGCTATAAAAAGAAAATATTTAAAAACATTGACCTCTCAACATCCAAGGGCCCACATGTGGACGATTCTTTGCCGACCTCTAGTGGCTCGGGTGTGCATTTCTTTTAATACAATATATGATAGAATTAAAGCCCTATTTGTTGCCTGTCGATTGCCCTTTCAGGTGACAGAATCAGTTCAGCGGTTCTCGAGTTACATGCCGATATGTGAGGCGTGCCCCAAAGTACGCAAAAGTACACATTACCACCCCCGACTCCCGGGGCTCTAGCTCCGTCAATCATTTGGCGATCTCAAAAATCTTTGCACAGGGATGTAGCAGCCAATCAGTGTGGCTTTCCAATGATACCCCATGATATGATAATTGGGGATCTAATACGGTCTCTATTGATTGATTTATGATAAAGAAAAGCAGGGTCCCACTAAGGCTTAACAGGTTAATTAAAGGTTGAATCTGTAATCCTGTCAAATGTTGACCTCTAAGCAAAAGAGTCCCCTTGGTATTCCACTTTTTGTTTTGGTTTGATGTTTGAGTTGGAGTTGAGCGGTTGCTATTACTGGACACTACCAAGAGAGGTATCTTTATTTAGCAGCTATGAGAACAGCCATGAGAGCAGCTATGAGAACAGATATGAGAGCAGCTATGAGAGCAGCTATGAGAACAGATATGAGAGCAGCTATGAGAATAGCTGTGAGAACACCAATGAGAACAGCTATGAGAACAACTACGAGAGCAGCTATGAGAATAGCTGTGAGAAAAGCAATGAGAGCAGCTATGAGAGCAGCTATGAGAGCAGCTATGAGAGCAGCTAGTAGAACAGCTATTAGAACTGCTATGAGAGCAGCTAGCCTACAGTATGAGAGCAGCTATTAGAACTGCTATGAGAGCAGCTAGCCTACAGTATGAGAAAGGAAAGGAGAAAATGCTTTCTGAGTAAAAATGCACTGAATTAAATCCGGTTTTGAGCGGCGTGAATTTTCACCACCCCATCCTGAATGACTGCAGACCGTCGTTGTTCCTATGCGTGGCACGCAGCAAGTGTTCTATGCAGTTCAAGGTGGCAGGCCTCAATCTTGGCCAGTTTTAGAGCCAAGATCTGAATGCCATCCAAAATCTTCTTAAGGCAAATCCGGCCCCAGACCGCAATCGCTCCAAATCCGAGCAACATGAATGCGAAAATCCAGATGTCCTCAGCGTCTTCAATTTCGATGGGGTAAATGCATGAACTTCTCCAAGCGCCCCAGGAGTCAATGGTGTAGCCCGATTGGAATGTCCCGAGTGGGCATAGAGGATCAGCCTCATTCTGCTTCCTCGATGAAAAAATGCGATCCACAGCAGAAAGTGATCAGCTTAGTAGATCCATATCGAGTAGGTTTGAGTAGAGTCTGAGTTTGAGTAAGTCTGAGTAGAGTAGAGTCCGACAACGGCACGAAACACAGAGGGCAGCAGTTTGAAGAGCAGTTTGAAGAGGGGGAGAGGAGCGGAGGAGGAATGTGACTTGTCTCGAGGAGAGGCAGGAAGGAGAACAGCTATAAGTGCAGCTATAAGAACAGCTATAAGAACAGCTATAAGTGCAGCTATAAAAACAGCTATGAGAGCAGGTATGAGTGCAGCTATAAAAACAGCTATGAGAGCAAGTATGAGCACATATATGAGAGCAATTGTGAGAACAGTTAAGAGAGCAGCTATGGGCACAGCTATGAGAGCAGTTGTGAGAAAAGCTATGCAAAGAGCTAAAAGAACAGCTATGAGAGCAGCTATGAGAGCATCTAACTGAAAACCCTAACCCTGCCATATCTCTCATTCATGTACTATGTTATGTCTCTCTATCATGTAGGCTACTATGTCAAGTCTCTAGTCTATCATGTACTATGTCATGTCTACGCTTAACCCTAACCCTGTCATACAGTATCGCTCTATCATGTGCTATGTAATGTCTCTCAATCATGTACTAAGCAGCTATGAGAGCAGCTATGAGAGCAGTTTGTGGGACCAATCCTGTGCTCCCGACAGCGTTAGCGATCTGCTCTGCATGTTTTTCCATTGGGTTTATATTCTGGAGGGGAAACCCTTGCGAGCACACAGGGAGAACATGCAAACTACACACAGAAAGGCCCGGGAGATACCCCACCTGGGTACCTGGCAATGCGGCGACCTGGTCCCCAAGCGGGAATCGAACCCTGGACCTTCTAGCTGTGAGGCGACAGTGTTAACCACCATGCCGCTTTGATAGAGAGGTCTGACATAGTTAGGGTTAGGATAGAGTTAGGGTGATACATGACATAGCACATGATAGAGAGATAGGGTAGACATGACATAGCACATTATAGATATAAATGATATAGTACATGTTAAAGAGATAATGATAGGGTTAGAGGGTTAGGATATGGTTACGATTATAAATGACATAGCACATGGTAGAGAGACATGACAGGGTTAGGGTTAAGATTGGGGTTATACGTAACATAATACATGATAGAGAGACATGACACAGGTTTAGGGTTAGGGTATAAAAGGATAGGGATATGGTGAGGGTTAGAAAGGTTAGGGTTAGACATGATAGAAAGACAGTATGAGAGCAGAACAGCCATGAGAGCAGCTATGAGTTCATTAGTTCAAACTGAATCAATGTTGCCAGAATATTTGAGTAGTCTACTGTACATGTTCAGATGCAGTGGAGTTCATGTAGGTAACTGACTACAAGTTTACAGCATGGAACTGTCTCCCTCTTTGGAGGGTGAATGGTCTTCTTCGTCTCTTTGGAGGGTGAATGGTCTTCTTCGTCTCTTTGGAGGGTGAATGGTCTTCTTCGTCTCTTTGGAGGGTGAATGGTCTTCTTCGTGTCTTTGGAGGGTGAATGGTCTTCTTCGTCTCTTTGGAGGGTGAATGGTCTTCTTCGTCTCTTTGGAGGGTGAATGGTCTTCTTCGTCTCTTTGGAGGGTGAATGGTCTTCTTCGTCTCTTTGGAGGGTGAATGGTCTTCTTCTTCGTCTCTTTGGAGGGTGAAGGGTCTTCTTCGTGTCTTTGGAGGGTGAATGGTCTTCTTCGTCTCTTTGGAGGGTGAATGGTCTTCTTCGTCTCTTTGGAGGGTGAATGGTCTTCTTCGTCTCTTTGGAGGGTGAATGGTCTTCTTCGTGTCTTTGGAGGGTGAATGGTCTTCTTCGTGTCTTTGGAGGGTGAATGGTCTTCTTCTTCGTCTCTTTGGAGGGTGAATGGTCTTCTTCTTCGTCTCTTTGGAGGGTGAATGGTCTTCTTCTTCGTCTCTTTGGAGGGTGAATGGTCTTCTTCGTCTCTTTGGAGGGTGAATGGTCTTCTTCTTCGTCTCTTTGGAGGGTGAATGGTCTTCTTCGTCTCTTTGGAGGGTGAATGGTCTTCTTCTTCATCTCTTTGGAGGGTGAATGGTCTTCTTCTTCGTGTCTTTGGAGGGTGAATGGTCTTCTTCGTCTCTTTGGAGGGTGAATGGTCTTCTTCGTGTCTTTAGAGGGTGAATGGTCTTCTTCTTCGTCTCTTTGGAGGGTGAATGGTCTTCTTCTTCGTCTCTTTGGAGGGTGAATGGTCTTCTTCTTCGTCTCTTTGGAGGGTGAATGGTCTTCTCCTTCGTCTCTTTGGAGGGTGAATGGTTTTCTCCTTCGTCTCTTTGGAGGGTGAATGGTCTTCTTCTTTGTCTCTTTGGAGGGTGAATGGTCTTCTTCTTCGTCTCTTTGGAGGGTGAATGGTCTTCTTCTTCGTCTCTTTGGAGGGTGAATGGTCTTCTTCGTCTCTTTGGAGGGTGAATGGTCTTCTTCTTCGTCTCTTTGGAGGGTGAATGGTCTTCTTCTTCGTCTCTTTGGAGGGTGAATGGTCTTCTTCTTCGTCTCTTTGGAGGGTGAATGGTCTTCTTCTTTGTCTCTTTGGAGGGTGAATGGTCTTCTTCGTCTCTTTGGAGGGTGAATGGTCTTCTTCTTCCTCTCTTTGGAGGGTGAATGGTCTTCTTCTTCGTCTCTTTGGAGGGTGAATGGTCTTCTTCTTCATCTCTTTGGAGGGTGAATGGTCTTCTTCTTCGTCTCTTTGGAGGGTGAATGGTCTTCTTCGTGTCTTTGGAGGGTGAATGGTCTTCTTCTTCCTCTCTTTGGAGGGTGAATGGTCTTCTTCTTCATCTCTTTGGAGGGTGAATGGTCTTCTTCTTAGTCTCTTTGGAGGGTGAATGGTCTTCTTCTTCGTCTCTTTGGAGGGTGAATGGTCTTCTTCGTCTCTTTGGAGGGTGAATGGTCTTCTTCGTCTCTTTGGAGGGTGAATGGTCTTCTTTGTCTCTTTGGAGGGTGAATGGTCTTCTTCGTGTCTTTGGAGGGTGAATGGTCTTCTTCTTCGTCTCTTTGGAGGGTGAATGGTCTTCTTCGTCTCTTTGGAGGGTGAATGGTCTTCTCCTTCGTCTCTTTGGAGGTTGAATGGTCTTCTTCTTCGTCTCTTTGGAGGGTGAATGGTCTTCTTCTTCGTCTCTTTGGAGGGTGAATGGTCTTCTTCTTCGTCTCTTTGGAGGGTGAATGGTCTTCTTCTTCGTCTCTTTGGAGGGTGAATGGTCTTCTTCGTCTCTTTGGAGGGTGAATGGTCTTCTTCGTCTCTTTGGAGGGTGAATGGTCTTCTTCTTCGTCTCTTTGGAGGGTGAATGGTCTTCTTCTTTGTCTCTTTGGAGGGTGAATGGTCTTCTTCGTCTCTTTGGAGGGTGAATGGTCTTCTTCTTCCTCTCTTTGGAGGGTGAATGGTCTTCTTCTTCGTCTCTTTGGAGGGTGAATGGTCTTCTTCTTCGTCTCTTTGGAGGGTGAATGGTCTTCTTCTTCGTCTCTTTGGAGGGTGAATGGTCTTCTTCGTGTCTTTGGAGGGTGAATGGTCTTCTTCTTCCTCTCTTTGGAGGGTGAATGGTCTTCTTCTTCATCTCTTTAGAGGGTGAATGGTCTTCTTCTTAGTCTCTTTGGAGGGTGAATGGTCTTCTTCTTCGTCTCTTTGGAGGGTGAATGGTCTTCTTCGTCTCTTTGGAGGGTGAATGGTCTTCTTCGTCTCTTTGGAGGGTGAATGGTCTTCTTTGTCTCTTTGGAGGGTGAATGGTCTTCTTCGTGTCTTTGGAGGGTGAATGGTCTTCTTCTTCGTCTCTTTGGAGGGTGAATGGTCTTCTTCGTCTCTTTGGAGGGTGAATGGTCTTCTTCTTCGTCTCTTTGGAGGTTGAATGGTCTTCTTCTTCGTCTCTTTGGAGGGTGAATGGTCTTCTTCTTCGTCTCTTTGGAGGGTGAATGGTCTTCTTCTTCGTCTCTTTGGAGGGTGAATGGTCTTCTTCTTCGTCTCTTTGGAGGGTGAATGGTCTTCTTCGTCTCTTTGGAGGGTGAATGGTCTTCTTCGTCTCTTTGGAGGGTGAATGGTCTTCTTCTTCGTCTCTTTGGAGGGTGAATGGTCTTCGTGTCTTTGGAGGGTGAATGGTCTTTTAGTCTCTTTGGAGGGTGAATGGTCTTCTTAGTCTCTTTGGAGGGTGAATGGTCTTCTTAGTCTCTTTGGAGGGTGAATGGTCTTCTTAGTCTCTTTGGAGGGTGAATGGTCTTTTAGTCTCTTTGGAGGGTGAATGGTCTTCTTAGTCTCTTTGGAGGGTGAATGGTCTTTTAGTCTCTTTGGAGGGTGAATGGTCTTCTTCGTGTCTTTGGAGGGTGAATGGTCTTCTTTGTCTCTTTGGAGGGTGAATGGTCTTCTTCGTGTCTTTGAAGGGTGAATGGTCTTCTTCTTCGTCTCTTTGGAGGGTGAATGGTCTTCTTCGTCTCTTTGGAGGGTGAATGGTCTTCTTCTTCGTCTCTTTGGAGGGTGAATGGTCTTCTTCTTCGTCTCTTTGGAGGGTGAATGGTCTTCTTCTTCGTCTCTTTGGAGGGTGAATGGTCTTCTTCTTCGTCTCTTTGGAGGGTGAATGGTCTTCTTCTTCATCTCTTTGGAGGGTGAATGGTCTTCTTCGTCTCTTTGGAGGGTGAATGGTCTTCTTCGTCTCTTTGGAGGGTGAATGGTCTTTTAGTCTCTTTGGAGGGTGAATGGTCTTCTTAGTCTCTTTGGAGGGTGAATGGTCTTTTAGTCTCTTTGGAGGGTGAATGGTCTTCTTAGTCTCTTTGGAGGGTGAATGGTCTTTTAGTCTCTTTGGAGGGTGAATGGTCTTCTTAGTCTCTTTGGAGGGTGAATGGTCTTTTAGTCTCTTTGGAGGGTGAATGGTCTTCTTCGTCTCTTTGGAGGGTGAATGGTCTTCTTTGTCTCTTTGGAGGGTGAATGGTCTTCTTCGTGTCTTTGGAGGGTGAATGGTCTTCTTCTTCGTCTCTTTGGAGGGTGAATGGTCTTCTTCGTCTCTTTGGAGGGTGAATGGTCTTCTTCTTCGTCTCTTTGGAGGGTGAATGGTCTTCTTCTTCGTCTCTTTGGAGGGTGAATGGTCTTCTTCTTCGTCTCTTTGGAGGGTGAATGGTCTTCTTCGTCTCTTTGGAGGGTGAATGGTCTTCTTCGTCTCTTTGGAGGGTGAATGGTCTTCTTCGTCTCTTTGGAGGGTGAATGGTCTTCGTGTCTTTGGAGGGTGAATGGTCTTTTAGTCTCTTTGGAGGGTGAATGGTCTTCTTAGTCTCTTTGGAGGGTGAATGGTCTTTTAGTCTCTTTGGAGGGTGAATGGTCTTCTTAGTCTCTTTGGAGGGTGAATGGTCTTTTAGTCTCTTTGGAGGGTGAATGGTCTTCTTAGTCTCTTTGGAGGGTGAATGGTCTTTTAGTCTCTTTGGAGAGTGAATGGTCTTCTTAGTCTCTTTGGAGGGTGAATGGTCTTTTAGTCTCTTTGGAGGGTGAATGGTCTTTTAGTCTCTTTGGAGGGTGAATGGTCTTTTAGTCTCTTTGGAGGGTGAATGGTCTTTTAGTCTCTTTGGAGGGTGAATGGTCATTTAGTCTCTTTGGAGGGTGAATGGTCTTTGCGCAGCGTCCTTTACCTTAATTGGCACATTGCCATCAGGCGTGAGGATGGAATGCATGCATGCTGCTATGTGACCTAATAAAACATAAATACCATGTTTCTCTCAGGCTGCTTCTGAATTCATTGCAGCCTACGTACTCCATACATAAACTATGCACGTCACACTGCAGTACAGGAGCTTACTGTTCAATAGGTGAAGCGCAGTATGTGTGACATACTACAATAACTACATACTACATACTGGAGGACCTGGACAGCCTGACATACTACCAATACTTTAGTACAGTTTCTGGGGATTTGTACTTTACTCGAGCATTATTAGGTTTGTATACTTTTACTTTTACTCAATTACATTTCAGAGGAAAAAAAACATACTTTTTACCCCTTACATTTAAAATGCAGACCTACAAAGTACAAAGTACAAATCTCGCAGATCCAACCATTTTAATTAGTATATTTGTTTCTCTGGCCGAACTAACGTTAACGTTATTAATCCTGCGGGTGCACTTTATTTAAAAACAGCCAATCAAATCAATGGTAAATGAACCCGCCCATACCCATGCTGATTGGTCCTTGTGATTGATTGATTGATTGATTGATTGATTGATTGATTGATTGATTGAAAATATTATTAACAGATTGCAGAATGGGTACAATACAGTACGGCTCAATACACACAATTGTTAAGGGGATGCAGACCAGAGAAAGACTTTCGTCTTGTTTACATCAGGGTCCCCCATTTTCAATTCATAATGACATTTATGACATACACGACATACAGATATACAGATATATATCATGACAATTATGACATACATGACATACAGATATACAGTGAGTACTGTTACATTTATGACATACAAGAAGATATACAAATAAACAGTACTGTTTAACAGAGATCCTATATATCGCAATATTTTGACATTTACTCTAAAGCACTTAAAAATGCTTGATTGAACCCTTTGATGCATACAGGCACGCCAATATGATGATTATAATAGTCCCTGCAACCAGGGACGTGCACAGGACTTTAGAGGGGCAGGTGCTCAAAGGCTGAAAAGGGCACTGGGCCTGTACTATATTTGGGGGCCCTTTTTGGGCGGGGAGGGGCCTTTTTATGCTTTTTGGGGGGTTTTGGTGATCAAATATTGAATATTGAACTATAATAATCAGTGCAGGAGCTCACTTATCCTTGAAAGACACTTTTATCACTGACTTAAAAGGCCCATACATCTCCATAAATGTTCAGGGCGGAGGGAATAAGTGCTTACCCTACAGACCCCAAGTCTGTTAGGACAGCAGACTCGGTTGGCACTGCTCAAAACTTACCTTTTTAAAATAGCTTTTAAATTAATTATTATCTTTATTTCATTGTCTTATTTTTCTTTATTTCTATACATTTTACTTAAATATTTTATTATAATTTGTATCATTGTTTTATGTAGTTTTTTTTATCATTTTATTTGTTCTTTTTTAATGTCAACATACTATTTATATTATTCAATTCAAACATGTTCCGGTGTGATGTCACAGTATGATGTCATAATAGAACATTCTAGAACATTTGTGATCACAGTATGATGTCATAATCAAACAGTCTAGAACATTTGTTCCAGAATGTTCTACTATGACATCATCATCACGAACGGTCCAGAATGATTGGGCAGGACTAAGGTTCTAGAATGTGCTACCACACTATGACAGCATCACCAACGTTCCAGAATGTTCTACTATGACATCATCACGAATGTTCCAGAATGATCGGGCAGAACTAAGGTTCTAGAATGTACTGCCATGACATCATCACAAACGTTCCAGAGTGTTCGGGCGGCACTAATGTTCTAGAATGTTCCTAACATTAGTTCCGTAGGTGAATTATGTACCATTACAATCACTACAACATACTATTTATATTATTCAACTCAAACATGTTCCGGTGTGATGTCACAGTATGATGTCATAATAGCACATTCTAGAACTTTTGTGATGTCACAGTATGATGTCATAATCAAACATTCTAGAACATTTGTGTACAGTATATATTCAACAATTCTCTCAGAAGATCTCATATCTCAGAAGACCAACTGAAGATATCACTTGCTGTTTCCGGGTACTTGTCTGTTAGCTTGAATATATTCTGTAGATACAATTTTAAATCCCCACATGGAAAAGGAAACAATGTCCTGTACAATCCTTAATGAGCTGCGTCTGGAGGGAAGGCTCTGTGATGTGGTTATTAAAGTCAACAGCACTGAGTTTAATGCCCACAAGGCCCTCCTGTGTGACTGCAGTGACTATTTCAGGTAAGTTTAGCTTGGTTCAGGTTAGCTTGGTTCAGGTTAGCTTGGTTAGTAAACAGATACCATATTGTACTTTTACTGTAAACAGATACTATACTGTACTTCTACTGTAAACAGATACTATACTGTATGTCTACTGTAAAAAGATACTATACTGTACTTCTACTGTAAACAGATACTATACTGTACTTCTACTGTAAACAGATACTATACTGTACTTATACTGTAAACAGATACTATACTGTACTTCTAATGTAAAAGTACAATATACTGTACTTCTACTGTAAACAGATACTGTACTTCTACTGTAAACCGATAATATGCTGTACGTCTACTGTAAACATATACCATACTGTATGTCTACTGTACAAATATACCATACTGTACTTCTACTGTAAAAAGATACTATACTGTACTTATACTGTAAACATAATATACTGTACTTCTACTGTAAACAGATACTATACTGTACTTCTACTGTAAACAGATACTATACTGTACTTCTAATGTAAAAAATATACTATACTGTACTTCTACTGTAAACATAGACTGTACTTCTACTGTAAACCGATAATATGCTGTACTTCTACTGTAAACAGATACTACACTGTACTTATACTGTAAACAGATACTATACTGTACTTCTACTGTAAAAAGATACTATGCTGCACTTCTACTGTAAACAGATGATATACTGTACTTCTACTGTAAACAGATACTATACTGTACTTCTACTGTAAACAGATACTATACTGTACCTCTACTGTAAAAAGATACTATACTTCTACTGTGCTAAGACCCTATACTTCTACAGTGAAAATATATTACTACTAGGGCTGTCCCCGACTAAGGATTTGGATAGTCGACTATGATTGACAAAAATTTGCCGTTAGTCGACTATTAGTCGACTAAAAAAAAGAAAAGAAAAAAAGTATAATATATATATATATTTTTTTATCATTCCATTTGGGCTGTGGGGGGTGCTTAATGTCTTAAGGAGTCGACTGAAGGCTTCTTGTCCTCTGCAAAAGCATGCATTTGGTCCACTGATGGATACATCTTGATATTTGTCTAGTCTAGTGTGTTCATTAGATGGGTGAAATCCTCTTTCAGTGCCTCTGTGCCTGTTTTCTTAGGCAGTTGGCCTCTGGTATGCGTGCCATTAGCATTAGCCACGCTTCTAAGAGTCGACTACGGCTCCTTTCGACCGATTAGTCGACTATTCGACTAATAGGGGTCAGCCCTAATTACTACACAGGACAGAATGTTGCTTACTGTTTACTCATCAGATATCTCTATACTCTGCGTCCCACAGAGCCCTCTTCACTCGCTGGAGCGACTCAGAGAAAGCAGTCTACACTACCCCTGGGGTGTCCCCGGGTATGATGCAGCTCATCATAGAGTACGCCTACACACGCTTTGTGCTGGTGACAGCAGAGAACGTGGAAGAGCTTCTGGTGGCTGCAGACCAGCTTCGCGTCACTGGCATAGTAGGAGCGTGCTCCGACTTCCTAGAAGGCCAGCTGTCTCTGGAAAACTGTGTCGGCATCTGGAGGTTCGCGGACATCTACTGCTGCCCTGACCTGATGCGCAAGGCCCATCTCTGCATCGTGTGCCACTTTGAGGAGATGTTGCACGTCTCACAGGAGTTTGTGGAGCTGTCCCCGCAGCAACTGGTGGACATCATCGAGAGGGATGACCTGAACGTGAAGAGCGAGGAGACGGTGTTCGAGGCCGTCCTCCGTTGGATCGACCACTCGCGTGAGGAGCGTAAAACACACATCCCTTTGCTGCTGCCCAAGGTAACTAATTGTATTTCGGATACACAAACATGGTTGCTAGTGCCTGAGCCACATTTATTTTTAATTAAATTTTTATTATTTTACTTTTTCTTGTTTGTCTGTCTCTTGTCAAGTTCATTATGATTCATGTTACTGTTATTATTGTTGTCGTCGCTGTTGTCATTGTTATTATTATTATTGTACTGTTATGCTCTGTGTTATGTATGAAAAGAAAATAAAATAAAAACATTTATAAAAAATACTAATTGTATTACTGTGCATTACATTAAAACAACACTAGGTTCCCTAGTACAGTGGTTCTCAAACATTTGGGTCCAAACTGTTCCCTAGCAACAGAAACCGTCTACAACCGATGTCTAAGTTGTACCCGCTGTCTGCTTGTCTCTTCCCAGGTTCGCATGGGCTTGATGAGGCCTGACTACTTCAGGAGCAACATCCAGAACAACCCTGTGGTGAGGGACAGCCACGACTGCAGACCCCTCATCCTCAGCGTCCTGAACCCCCCTGGCTCCGACAGGCTCCCAAACCCCCTGACCCGCCCACGCCGGCCCCAGGAGATCCTATTGGCCATCGGAGGCGGGGGTGGCATGGAGGCTTACAATATCCGAGCCGGTGGATGGATGGACGTGAGCGTTGAGGGGAAGAGTCCCCGGAGAGGCCACGGCACCGCTTATCTCCACGGTCTGGTCTACTGCGTCGGCGGCTGGAACTCAGAGTATTTGAACAGGTTGAGCAGGTTCAACCCCATCACTCGCAGCTGGCTGCAGGCGGCTCCCATGCACTCACGCCGCAGTTACCTCAGCGTGGTCGCGTTGGGCGGCTGTATCTACGCCATAGGAGGAGGCTCAGGAGGGCACTACGAAGACGTGGTACTGAACACCGCCGAGCGCTACGTGCCTGAAACCAACCAGTGGACAGTGATCTCACCCATGCTGGAGCGCAGGAGCAACGCCGGGGCAGCATCCCTCCAGGGCAAGGTGGGTGGAACTGAGGGACACAGGGTGCTAGATGAACACAAGGAACGTTAGATCAGAAATCATAAATGTCTTTATTGCCAAGTAAGCTTGCACATACAAAAGATGTGTCTGGGTCCTTTGGTGCATCAACATTAACAGACAATTAAAGTAGAATGAAATCAAATGGAATATATAAACTAAATTAGAATATTCTTTCTTATTACAGGTTTACATCTGTGGTGGCTTCAACGGGACGGAGTATCTGCTCACAGCTGAGTGCTACAGCCCAGACACCGACCAGTGGACTCTGATCGCCCCCATGAGCAGCAGGCGTGTCGGACTGGGAGTCGCTGCATACGGAGAACAAGTCTATGCGGTAGGTGCACACGGAGACAAATGCTTTATACTAGATATTTGTAGATATGTATCATTTGACTTGCAATGCTGCTGTGATGCCCTCATTTCCCTAAGTGGATTAATACAGTGTCTGCCTGCCTGCCTGCCTGAGCCACACACTAAAACATTCCTCTCATGGGGGGCTCCAGTAGCTCACCATGTACCTCGACGCGAAAGCGTCGGGGAATACCGTGCTGCGTCACGGATCTGGTTGACTCCGAGTTCGATTCCCGGACCCGCCGTCATTTGCCGAATGTCTTCCCCTGTTCTCCCTCCCGTTTCACCCTGCATCTGTTGGTCATGCTTGACCAGAAAAGCGATAAATGCTAAAAAATGAAGTTTAAAAAAAAAAAACATTCCTCTCATGTGTCCTGTCCTCAGGTGGGAGGGTGGGACAGTGACAACGCCCTGCGTAGCGCGGAGGCCTACAGCCCCTTGACTGACTCCTGGAGCGCCCTGCCTGCCATGCTCACCCGCCGCAGTTACTTTGGCATCGCGGTGCTGGACGACCTGCTCTTCGCAGTCGGAGGCTCCAATGGCTTCTTCAACTTAACCTCCATGGCCAACGTGGAGCGCTACGACCAGAGCAGCAACAGGTGGACTGTAGCCGAGGACATGAATACCAATTACCTAAGCTGCTGCACAATTCATGGCCTGCCATTTAACATGAGCCAGTACGCTGCTCCCCGTGGAGGAGGAGGAGGAGGAGGAGGAGGAGGAGGAGGAGGATGAGGAAGAGTAGGAGCAGGAGGAGGAGGAGGAGGAAGATGAGGAAGAGTAGGAACAGGAGCAGGAGGAGGAAGAGGATGAGGAGGAGGAGGAGGAAGATGTGGAAGAGTAGGAGGAGGATTAGGAGGAGGAGGAGAAGGAGGAGGAGGAAGATGAGGAGGAGGAGGAGGAGGAGGAGGAGGAGGAGGAGGAGGCAGCAGGGGATCCATCTAAGAACCTTAAACATGTATTAGACCAAAAGAAATCCTAAGAAATTAATCATTTACTATCAGCCAAAGGTGGTGCATTTCTTTCTTCTAATAATTCAGACAATATCTGGTTTTAGTTTGTGTAATGTAATGTAATATCTGTTTTTAGTTTGTGTAATGTAATGTAATATCTGTTTTTAGTTTGTGTAATGTAATGTAATATCTGTTTTTAGTTTGTGTAATGCACATAATATGGGAACTTTTATCCATATGGTTGAGCCTGTTAGGAATTGCACCCCCAACCCAAGCAGATTGCAGATCACTCTCTCTATATGGAGGTAAAAAAGAAAATATGGTCAAAATAATTGGCATAAAAAGGACACTTTTTTATGAGGCACAAAAGGGCAGGTGCTTGTGCACCCGTTGGGCTCTATGTGTGCACGTGCCTGCCTGCAACATATGTTTGCATTATTAAACCATGAAGATGCTTTAAAAAATTATTAAATGAAAATGTACTAAGAGTAGTCTACTGACACACTAATTACATATATGGCAGCGGAGCTACTGTGGCTGGGGGGGGGGGGGGCACCAAGATGTTGCCGTCTCGCCCTCGCAACCCCCAGCCCCCCCATACACTCCGCGCCAAACATGGCATACGTCCGTCTCAAAGTCCTGCATATATCAACAAATGTGCATGTTGATGAATTTATGACTGTGTGCCATTATTACTATCAAATGTAATAATTGTGGAATATTACTATAATGATGCACTGTAATTTTAAGAGCACTTCTCTGTTGTAATTCAAAATTGAACTATTTTATCACTGCTCTATGTTAAAAAAATACCCTGTTGTATGTTCGTTCCATTTTATAATTTTTAGACTATTTTTAAACCGAATCATTTTAAACTATTTTGGTTATTTGTATTACTGAATGAAACTGTAAACAGAGAACCTATTGGGATGCTAGATCCTAATGTGAAACTATGTGATTTACCTTACCTTGCTACCTCTCTATCTTTTTCATGCTCGCTTATGCCTGTATTTTTTACTGTTGTGAAGCACTTTGAACTGCAACTTCTGTATGAAAAGTGCTATACAAATAAAGTTATTATTATTATTATTATTATTATTATTATTATTATTATTATTATTATTATTATTATTATTATTATTATTATTATTATTATTATTATTATTATTATTATTATTATTATCATCATGCTTTGAGGAGCTGAATTCTAAGTGAGGTTTCAGTTTGCTGAAGGTGATGACAGATTTTTTTTTGTTGAGGATATTTTTTCTTTATGTGACCAAAAAATGTAAATAAAATGTATTTGCCATGAAGGCAAAATAATTTGTATTATTTCAGTTAACAAACTTTGCCATCTTATTTATATTGAAACATTTTTAAATAAATTGTATAGTACATTTTGCTCTGGTAATCCACTGGAAATCCACCCCTCTGGTGGGATCAAGATAATCCAGTTTTTTGGGATCAAACTGATCCCAATCCTGTGTTGTCGGTTTGAACTACCGGTTTTGAAGATTTTATCCAGATTAAAGCTTGGATTTGATTTCCTGATCTGATTGGATATCAAAGTGACCCTAATCCTGTTTTTTGGTTTTCAACTACCCAAAATCCAAATCTGATCCGATCAGATAGAGATTAAAAGTTTTGAAATCCTGGGCCCAGGCCATCAGGATGCTCAATGACTCCATGTAACAACCCATCATCTACACTCATTGCACACACATCCACATGCACACACTCACTTTTAAACAAACACTCACTACATTATTATTAAAGAGATTTGCACTACATTCACACCTCATTTGCATTTGCACCTTACCTCAAAGTTTTGTACAAAATGTTCTGCATTGTACCTCACTGTTTACTCATTTTTACTCACTGTACTAGACTGTACCTAGGTTGTACTTTAGATTGTATATTACAGTATACTGTATATTCCTCTTTACTTACTTTATTTCTTTACTTACTTTTTTACATACTTTCTTACTTACTTTTTTTACTGTATGAAGCACACTCTCAGGGGCTCATACAGGACCAAGCATTTCACCGCACAGTACGTGTATTTTATTGTGATATTTAATAAACAAACTTGAAACTTGAACTTGGAATTTGGAGAACTGTGGCGCCAGTTGGTGGTGAATCTGTGTAACTGCCAGGGGAGCTGTAAACCATAGGAGATTACACTATAGAGATACAGTAAAGTGTGGATTCAGCAAGACACAGTCAGGGTTATGTCACAAAGTTACAGAGTTAAATTCAACACGGACACATGGACAAAGGACAGTTCTGTAAATGTTTGTGAACACATTTCCTAAAGCTAGAAATCATGTGATGTTAGTGATGATGTCACTGGGGTGTACAATCCGGGCTGCATGAACAAAGAACGGGGAGGCCATAAAATGTTTGTGTGAGCTCTCTATGTTTGTGTTACATTCTAGACCTTCTAGCAATGCTAGAATACAATATAATCTTAATTCAGGTGTAAGAGCTCACACAAACACTGTATGGTCAGAGCCCCATGCATTATCTGTGGAGCAGCTCCAGATTCTAGACACCAGAGAACAGACGGAGGGGGTTGTCCCCCATTCCTAGCTTTAGGAGAGAGTGGCGCATGTTCACAAACACTTGAGTCAACGGTCTCGGGGTACAGAAATACTTGTGAATTGTTCAAATGGGTGGTATTCCCCTTTAACCAGGACAGGTGTTCTCCTTATGTTTTCCACACCACGACTAAACTGTGTTTAAACAGATACCTGCCAATTTACTGCACTGTCCTTGTCCAAATGTTCCCCATTCAGCGGAAGACTGGTGGAGTGAATAGTCTGTTACTCTGTATTAAAATCTATTACAATGGCTGCACTGCTGCAAACACGCTCACACACACACACAAGTACTGTACGCACACAAGCATGAACACACACACACACACACACACACACACACACACACACACACACAGAGTCCTCCTATTCCCAGTCTGCTGTAGTAGCAGAAACCTGGCGTTGTGTTCATTAATCATTATAGTGAGGTAGTGATGTCGACTGCAGCTACAGTAGAAAAACACAGTGCTATAGGTCTCATAAACACTACCATCAGCATCTGCACTCAGCTCTGCCTGAGAGAAAATAACACCTAACTCTACCTGGTATAAACCAACGCTTAACTCTACCTGGTATAAACCAACACTTAACTCTACCTGGTATAAACCAACACTTAACTCTACCTGGTATAAACCAACACTTAACTCTACCTGGTATAAACCAACACTTAACTCTACCTGGTATAAACCAACACTTAACTCTACCTGGTATAAACCAACGCTTAACTATACCTGGTATAAACCAACACTTAACTCTACCTGGTATAAACCAACGCTTAACTCTACCTGGTATAAACCAACGCTTAACTCTACCTGGTATAAACCAACGCTTAACTCTACCTGGTATAAACCAACGCTTAACTCTACCTGGTATAAACCAACGCTTAACTCTACCTGGTATAAACCAACACTTAACTCTACCTGGTATAAACCAACGCTTAACTCTACCTGGTATAAACCAACGCTTAACTCTACCTGGTATAAACCAACACTTAACTCTACCTGGTATAAACCAACACTTAACTCTACCTGGTATAAACCAACGCTTAACTCTACCTGGTATAAACCAACGCTTAACTCTACCTGGTATAAACCAACGCTTAACTCTACCTGGTATAAACCAACGCTTAACTCTACCTGGTATAAACCAACGCTTAACTCTACCCGGTACAAATTCTCACTTAACTCTACCTGGTATAAATGGTCACTTAACTCTAGATGGGACAAATGAACACTTAACTCTACCTGGTACATACACAAGACCCTCTTCTTGGGACCAAGTAATGTTTCGTCGATATTCCAATGTACAGTTTTGCTTGTACAGTTTCCCCCACCCCGCCTACCCAACCCCCCCACCCCCTCCCCACCCACCTGCAATGTACAGTTTCTACGTCAAATGTATATACTCTCTTTTTTAGACTCTTCTTGTATCACAAACAGTACTGTATTTGTAAATCTGGTATGTCATAAATGTATAGATGTAGCAGTACTGTCTATCTGTATGTCATCATGTATGACATGTCATATATGTTATGATGAATTGAAAATGGGGGACCCTGATGTAAACAAGACAAAAGTCTTTCTCTGGTCTGCATCCCCTTAACTATTGTGTGTATTGAGCCGTACTGTATTGTACCCATTCTGCAATCTGTTAAGAAAGTTTTCAATCAATTCAATCAATCAATCAATACAAATGAGCACTTAACTCTAGTTGGACAAATGGACAACTTACTGACTTGATGGAACAAATTAATATTTAACTCTAGTTGGGACAAATTAATATTTAACTCTAGTTGGGACAAATTAATACTTAATTCTAGATGGGAAACAATGTTCAAGATCAATGTTTCACCAAATAGTAGATAAAAAAAGATAGAAGATGAACAGCTCAATAAACATGACATGGTGTTTAATTACTGCACATTGTGAATCAGTTTACTGAAGCTGCAGTATCATCGGAGAGGGAGTAGGCTACCGATCAGATCCTTTAATCTACAATACAGACTTAGACCATTCGTTTGGAGTTATTGGGCAACAAGCGTATAGTTTACATTTACATTTAGTCATTTAGCCGACGCTTTTATCCAAAACGACTTCCGCAGGAAGGGTACAACTCTATCGGCTGAGTAACAATGTTCATCAAAGTGTTCAGACTTGAATGCTACAGTGTATGTTAGTATAATATATATATATATATTAGGGGTGTAACGGTACACAAAAACCACGGTACGGTACGTACCTCGGTTTTGAAGTCAAGGTTCGGTACGGGTTTTCGGTACTGTGGGGGAAAGTTTGGCTTTCCATGTTCCACTCAGGGGTGATGTAATGTGCAGTAACTAATTGTACTTGTAGTGCTGTCAACGAATATTCTATATTGAAATTAATAATCGACTTGTAAAACATAATTATAATAATTATTATTATATTAGATTGTGAAAAAAACAGCCCCCGGTGGTGGGCGGTCGTTAGTGGTTAACATACCGTTGTATTCGTACGATACACAGCCGTTCGGTACGGTACACACTGAAACGGTTCGGTACGTGTACCTTTACACCCCTAATATATATACATTTTATTTCAGATATTGATTGAAGAAGTGCGTCTTTAGTTGACAGGAAATATTGGTGGGGTTTTGCTGTCCTAACTGGTGGGAAGTTCGTTCCACGTTAGTTAAGCCTGACCCGGCCACAACACGGTCAGTCAGTCAGTCAGTCAGTCAGTCAGTCAGTCAGTCAGTCAGTCAGTCAGTCAGTCAGTCAGTCAGTCAGTCAGTCAGTCAGTCAGTCAGTCAGTCAGTCAGTCAGTAACATTACATTCACCATTGTAAGCGAGCCCTCCTGGATCCAGATAATAGTAAAATCCAGAAGTATGGGATTGTTATACTGGGGACATTCTCCAGATATATAGACTCTACTCACCTAGAGCCTTTGATTTATACAGTCTGGATAATCCAATATCATGATGAGACAATTACATATATTGATTTTGTTTTGTAGCGAGTAACGAGGCGTCCAATGTTAATCATTAAAAAAGAAAATGATTCCCCAACATTAAATGACCACCGCCAGGCCTCCCCACACACAAGCTATACCCGTCTCCTTCAGTGAGATTACATTACTCTGCAAGCCATCATTACCATCTAAATAAAGTCTTGTGACCCGCTCACATTATCAGCCTGCAAAGCACAGTATTAGTGAAGAGTCATTCTAACAGGGTCAAGTGCACTGTCCAATAAGCAGAGCTCCAATGTAAACAGCCACCAGAGAGTAATGACAAGCTAACAGCTTGGAATACAGCCAATCACCTGATTCACACACACACACACACACACACACACACACACACACACACACACACACACACACACACACACACACACACACACACACACACACACACACACACACACACACACACACACACACACACACACACACACACACACACACACACACACACACACACACACACACACACACACACACACACACACACACACACACACACACACACACACACACACACACACACACACACACACACACACACACACACACACACACACACACACACACACACACACACACACACACACACACACACACACACACACACACACACACACACACACACACACACACACACACACACACACAGGTGAAGGTCTTTCTCCCTCTCTCTCACACAGTAAAACACACATGCATTGCACACGCACACACACACACACACAAGTGAAGGTGAGACAGTAATGACTATAATAAAGCAAGCTTGATCATTCTAAATGAACACAAGTGGTTAGTGGAGATTGGAATGCTTACACACACACACACACACACACACACACAGGTTAGATTCCCACTACTCCCGGGCAGCGTGTCGAAGTGTCCTTGAGCAAGACACTTAACCCCTAACTGCTCCCGATGAGCAGGTTGGCACCTTGCATGGTTGCCTCCGCTGTCGGTGTGTGAGTGAATGGGTAAAATAAAAATGTGAGGAACAAATTGTAAAGCACTTTGGATAAAAGTGCTATATAAATGAAGTCCATTTATTTGTACTTTAAAAGGAACATGCCAACACTATGGGAAATGTGCTTACAGTCTTCTCCAGTCAGACAAGAAGATATAAGATGCTAATTTTCCTCTGCGCATTTGGTAGAAAGTTATCCGGGTACAAGCTAGCCTATCTTAGCACACATTCTTGGAAGCAGATAGGGATGAGCCATCCTAAAATCAGTAGTTCAAAACTTTTAATCTCAATCAGATCCGATTACATTTTGAAATCCCATTTTTTGTGATCAAGGATCAGACAACTCGGCCATATTTTGTCCAAGTATTTCTGAATATCAGTGCTATAATCCTACCAATCTCCATCTAGTGGATATGAAAAATAATACAAGGAAGAGAAAAGACCACATTGCAGAGACATCTATAATGTCTAATTATATTTTTAAATACATAAAGGACATACAATCATAATGGAATTGTAATAAAAGAAAATACTCCCACTAGGTAACAACTAAAAAAACATTCATTCAAAGGCAGCTGGATCATCCAGGCATGCTTTGAGGAGTTGAATTTCAGTTTGCTGAAGGTGATGACAGATGGATTTGACAATCTTTGTTGTGATATTTTTATGGGCATAAACATTTATGTCATCAACATTTGGTTGAAACAAAATAGGCCACCACAAACATGACCATAAAAATAAAATGTCAGGCTACAAAAAACAAACGGTTAACAAACTTTCTCATCTTATTTATATTTAAACATATTTTTTTTTATAAATTGTATCGTACATTTTGCTCTGGTAATCCACTGGAAATCCACCCCTCTGGTGGGATCAAGATAATCCTGTGTTGTCTGTTTGAACTACCCATTTTGAAGGGCCCAGTAGTTCAAAACCTTTAATCCCTATCTGATCGGATCAGATTTAGATTTTGGGTAGTTGAAAACCAAAAAACAGGATTAGGATCACTTTGATATCCGATCAGATCAGGAAATCAAATCCAAGCTTTAATCTGGATCAAATCTTCAAAATGGGCAGTTCAAACCGACAACACAGGATTGGGATCAGTTTGATCCCCAAAAAAAATGTATTATCTTGATCCCACCAGAGGGGTGGATTTCCAGTGGATTACCAGAGCAAAATGTACTATACAATTTATTAAAAAATATGTTTCAATATAAATAAGATGGCAAAGTTTGTTAACTGAAATAATACACAATTCTAGCCTTCATGGCAAATAAACTTTATTTAAAATGTTTGTCACATTTCTGGTGGCCTATTTTGTTTTCAACCAAATGCTGATGACATAAATGTTTATGCTCATAAAAGTACCACAACAAATAGTCAATCACAAGTGTAATTTAGATTATAGAAAAATATATTCTAATCTTCAAATGTCTCCTCAAAGCACACCTGGATGATCAGCTGCCTTTGAATGAATGTTTTTCTGTTGTTACCCTAGTGAGAGTATTTTTTTTATTTACAATTCCATTATGATTTTATGTCCTTTATGTATTTAACAATATAATTAGACATTATAGATGTCTCTGCAATGTGGTCTCTTGTCTTCCTTGTATTCTTTTTCATATCCACTAGATGGAGATCGGTAGGATTAAAGCACTGATATTCAGGATCTAGTAATCTTGAAAAGTCTGAATCTGGATCAGGGTGACCCTATCCTGAATTACTTTGAAATAGCGGAACAAAATCTGGCCGAGTTGTCTGATCCTGGATCACAAAAAAGGGGATTTAAAAATCTAATCAGATCAGATAGGGATTAAAAGTTTTGAACTCCTGGGCCCTGGTGATTAAAAACTAGGCTAGCTGGTTTGTATCCACTTCCATTAATTTGTGCCAACACACACACACAAACATACATACATACAGTACAGTACAGTACACTCTAGACTAGAGTGTAGGTCAATCATTCTGAACTGCTCGTCTGGTTCGACTTCAAATCCCGGCCAAATGTCTGGGAGTAACAAGCCCGTCATTTCCCCCAACATTTCAGATTGCCAAATCCATACAAAACTCATTTCCCATAATATCTGCTTTAAACTTCATTAAACCTTCATGGTCAAATGGTCGCAGTGAGCGGAGGGTTTGTGGAGGCTGGTCACATGGTCACGTGAGCGGAGGGTTTGTGGAGGCTGGTCACATGGTCACGTGAGCGGAGGGTTTGTGGAGGCTGGTCACATGGTCGCGGTGAGCGGAGGGTTTGTGGAGGCTGGTCACATGGTCACGTGAGCGGAGGGTTTGTGGAGGCTGGTCACATGGTCACGTGAGCGGAGGGTTTGTGGAGGCTGGTCACATGGTCACGTGAGCGGAGGGTTTGTGGAGGCTGGTCACATGGTCGCGGTGAGCGGAGGGTTTGTGGAGGCTGGTCACATGGTCACGTGAGCGGAGGGTTTGTGGAGGCTGGTCACATGGTCACGTGAGCGGAGGGTTTGTGGAGGCTGGTCACATGGTCACGGTGAGCGGAGGGTTTGTGGAGGCTGGTCACATGGTCACGTGAGCGGAGGGTTTGTGGAGGCTGGTCACATGGTCACGTGAGCGGAGGGTTTGTGGAGGCTGGTCACATGGTCACGTGAGCGGAGGGTTTGTGGAGGCTGGTCACATGGTCACGTGAGCGGAGGGTTTGTGGAGGCTGGTCACATGGTCACGTGAGCGGAGGGTTTGTGGAGGCTGGTCACATGGTCACGTGAGCGGAGGGTTTGTGGAGGCTGGTCACATGGTCACGTGAGCGGAGGGTTTGTGGAGGCTGGTCACATGGTCACGTGAGCGGAGGGTTTGTGGAGGCTGGTCACATGGTCACGTGAGCAGAGGGTTTGTGGAGGCTGGTCACATGGTCACGTGAGCAGAGGGTTTGTGGAGGCTGGTCACATGGTCACGTGAGCAGAGGGTTTGTGGAGGCTGGTCACATGGTCACGTGAGCAGAGGGTTTGTGGAGGCTGGTCACATGGTCACGTGAGCGGAGGGTTTGTGGAGGCTGGTCACATGGTCACGTGAGCGGAGGGTTTGTGGAGGCTGGTCACATGGTCACGTGAGCGGAGGGTTTGTGGAGGCTGGTCACATGGTCACGGTGAGCGGAGGGTTTGTGGAGGCTGGTCACATGGTCACGTGAGCGGAGGGTTTGTGGAGGCTGGTCACATGGTCACGTGAGCGGAGGGTTTGTGGAGGCTGGTCACATGGTCACGTGAGCGGAGGGTTTGTGGAGGCTGGTCACATGGTCACGTGAGCGGAGGGTTTGTGGAGGCTGGTCACATGGTCACGTGAGCGGAGGGTTTGTGGAGGCTGGTCACATGGTCACGTGAGCGGAGGGTTTGTGGAGGCTGGTCACATGGTCACGTGAGCGGAGGGTTTGTGGAGGCTGGTCACATGGTCACGTGAGCGGAGGGTTTGTGGAGGCTGGTCACATGGTCACGTGAGCAGAGGGTTTGTGGAGGCTGGTCACATGGTCACGTGAGCAGAGGGTTTGTGGAGGCTGGTCACATGGTCACGTGAGCAGAGGGTTTGTGGAGGCTGGTCACATGGTCACGTGAGCAGAGGGTTTGTGGAGGCTGGTCACATGGTCACGTGAGCGGAGGGTTTGTGGAGGCTGGTCACATGGTCACGTGAGCAGAGGGTTTGTGGAGGCTGGTCACATGGTCACGTGAGCGGAGGGTTTGTGGAGGCTGGTCACATGGTCACGTGAGCAGAGGGTTTGTGGAGGCTGGTCACATGGTCACGTGAGCGGAGGGTTTGTGGCGGCTGGTCGGAGCACAAGTGCAGAGTGTGAAGTGGCTCTCAGTAGCCAGAGACCACCAGTTATAGAGTGACCTTTAATTCTTACATTTCAATTGTTTTCCCTCCCACTTCCTGCGTCTCCCCAATGTCTACCGTCTATTAAAGCAGAAAGGTCATAAAATATGGAGAAAAAGGAGGCTTTGATTAATGAGCTCATTTAGGAGTCTAATGAAAACAGTTGTCAAACTAAGCTACTGTATGAACTAGAAAGTGTGCCCGGAGCACATATTGTCCTCCACTGCTGAATGTCTATTTACATTGAAAATAAGGTTTCTGAACATTCGTCAAATGCAAATGGGCAGTAGTGATATTTGTTCCAAAATATTTCCCCCCCAATGAATCAAAACTAGGGCTACAGTAGCTCTGGGATGCCTGTAATGAGCCGTAATAACGACATAGTCCTGATAAAAGATGCAACAGTACTTCTAGATCTCATTTACCAACATCACCAATATAAACAAACCTTGTACAGCCACAGAATACAAAAAAACAACAACTCATATTTACCTTTTGTCTCGCGTTAGTCCTTGTATTAAAAGCTCAACCGATCACCTCCTAGACCTAGAGAATGAAAACATATTGCCATTTCAAATTCCTAATTTTGGTGGTGGGGCTAGCCATTTGTTTACATTTGGATTACCGATTGGGCCTTTAAACTCTCCTTTCTTTGTGGCGGCAGAGGCTAAGTCGAGGTGGAGCGGTCGTCTGAAGGTTCCTGGTTAGATTCCGGCTTGTCCCGACTCCATGTGTCCCTTGAGCAATACATTTCACCCCAAACTGCCGTCGACGAGCTGGTTGGAACCTGGCAGCCTCCACTGTCAGTGTGTGAGTGAATAGGTGGGCAGACCCAGAATAAAGTGCTAGGTATATACATGCAGTCCATTTACCATTTAAATCATCTACAATTTGGGACAGAAATTGTAATACTTGTGGAATAACTGTGGAAAACATTTAAATAACAAAACACGGCACCAAAATGTAGATAAATAAATACACCAATTATCTTGTTTCAATGGATCTATTTATTCTTTCATTTTAAAATACAACAATGATCATCATTCTATTCCGGTCAGATATAACACAACGAGCAGCATTTTTACATCCATACATCCATTCACCCATTTAAACACACACCATAGCCTAGATACTTACATACTGTACATACGTCGCCTATATATAAACATACAATGTTCAATGATACAAAAAAATAAAATAAAACATTTGGTAAATGACATGACAAATCATATCAATAATCTAAAGCTGAAAACATATTTTAAAATACCCCCGGAAGACCGAGCCCGACACCAAACGGATCATTAAACAGAGTTAGAGAGCGCCTGACCCGTCTGTGTTTACAAAGCATCACAATGAGACAAACTGACCTGGGACCAGACGTTAGGTCATTCGGTCTCATCAGAGGTACACTCTGACTGACCTGGGACCAGACGTTAGGTCACTCCGTCTCATCAGAGGTAATACTCTGACTGACCTGGGACCAGACGTTAGGTCATTCGGTCTCATCAGAGGTACACTCTGACTGACCTGGGACCAGACGTTAGGTCATTCGGTCTCATCAGAGGTACACTCCGACTGACCTGGGACCAGACGTTAGGTCATTCGGTCTCATCAGAGGTACACTCCGACTGACCTGGGACCAGACGTTAGGTCACTCCGTCTCATCAGAGGTACACTCTGACTGACCTGGGACCAGACGTTAGGTCATTCGGTCTCATCAGAGGTATACTCTGACTGACCTGGGACCAGACGTTAGGTCACTCTGTTTCGAGTCTCCATCAGAGGTATATTCTGACATGTGACTATCGTCTTTCACCACCAGACACTTATCACTCTGCGAGGAAACCGGTTATTATTAGTCAGCTTAAAACAATGGCTTGTTTCAACCTAACAATATAATTGATCAAACAGACCAATTCCAACCACGCTTCCTAACCAAGCTGTGTTTTATGAACATTTTTATTCATTGCTACACAAATTACACGTGGTAACTAGGGTGCAAGCGAACATCTTTCTCCTGGATTTCACTCAGATTCTTATTGTGATAAGAAAACGTATCACACAGCACACATGTTGGCAACTGTTGCATACAAGCTATGCCACCCAGGATATAACGTGGTTTACTGCGACAACCATTATTATAAAGCTATTCTATCCAGTAGAACGATCTTTACTGTGACAACCATTATATAAAGCTAGAATACCCAGTAGAACGATCTTTACTGCGATAACGATTATATAAAGCTATAATACCCAGTAGAACAATGTTTTACTGCGACAACCATTATATAAAGCTATAATACCCAGTAGAACGATCTTTACTGCGATAACGATTATATAAAGCTATAATACCCAGTAGAACAATGTTTTACTGCAATAACCATTATATAAAGATATAATACCCAGTAGAACAATGTTTTACTGCGATAACCATTATATAAAGCTATAATACCCAGTAGAACAATGTTTTACGGCGATAACCATTATATAAAGCTATAATACCGAGTAGAACAATCTTTACTGAGATCATGGTTACTTTGCGACGCTCATGCGCCTCACGTCACTGCGGTGCCTGTGATCCCAATAACGAAGGTACCTCCCAGGTGTTGTTGCTAAAAAATAGAGACCGTTTCCACAACGTGACGAGTGCAGAAAAACAACAGACTGAAATGTAACATGTCAAGGTATCTCTCTATGTATGGGTTCAGTTATTGTTGAAGACTAAACTGATTCCAGATCAGTATCGTGTTATTCACGGATGCTCTTTGTGAGAATAATAAACTATACAAATCTGCCAACCTCCTTCAGTACCCATGGTCCTGACCCAGCATATAGTCAGATATATCTTAATTACTGGTATATAAGTTGTGTTACCGGACACCTTAACAGCCTTTTAAAAAAAAAAACAGGGCACAACAGTAACAACATATGAAAAATCAAGCGTTTTTGTCCAATTCTCAAAACAGTATCATTTTCTTTCAGTTGATGTCAAAGCCTCCATCTGGCTGCCATTAACCCTTTCACTGCCACACGACAGCCGGTTAGCCCTTTACTATCACACAACCGACGGCGATGCTCCATCATTAGCTCCGCATGATGCTAATGATGGCGCATCGCCGTCGGTTGTGTGATAGTAAAGGGCTAACCTTCTGTAGTGTCACAGTGAAAGGGTTAACCGGCTGTCGTGTGGCAGTGAAAGGGTTAAAGTAACAGAATCCCCGTTCTACCGCCAGTTATACCATGGCCCGGTTAGTTCATACGGCACCGACTGCACGGCAACAGAAAGAGTTAAGCGGTGCAAAATAAATAGATAGAAACCGACAGACTGGAATACATGCAGTCCTTCCTGCCCAACAACACCCAAGGCTAATGTCATGAAGGTCACCCTCGATGGGAGGTACGTCGCCACATGGTCCCCAATTGTGCCGGCGGAGTATTTGGAGACTAAATCAAAAATGGAAATGCAGACAGACGTACGCATGCAATATACCCACATTTTTCACAGGATATGATAGGTCATGCCCCTAGTCCTACCTATCCTACACCTCTCACATCCTGTGGCGCAGCAATTTTTTGGAGGCCAATTTGTGTCCCCAAATTTAACATTAACTGGGGAACGGGGGTTGGCGTCTCCCCAAGGCTAAGAGTATTGACCTTGTGACCAACACTAGAACCCTGGACGCGCCCATGAGACCATTCTGTAGCAATTTGCATTTAATTCATTTGAGGAAGCAAAATGGTGTGAGTTAAATGAGCCCGTTGCCAAGTTCCATAGGCTGTACCTCCATGTAGTGCAACGCACAGACAGACTTACTTAATAATTAAAGGCATTGCAAATATACACACGTGTATTTTCACCCTCTCTGTACCTACACAACAATGTCATACAATTACGAGAGAAAAAATACATGGATTTGTTAAGTGCTTTAAGAGAGAGAGATTATACAGGGTCTCTGAGATACCACAATATGCTACTTTATAATGAACATTTGGCACTGGTTGCGTTATCACCACAGCTTATACCCGTCTGTTTTACCTAGCAACACCGGGAAGCTCCGATTTGATCCGATTGGCTGGAACTGGCTAGCTCAGGCCCTGTGCTTGGCTGAACCAGTCAAAGTTGAAGAGATTATTTATTATATTAATATTTTATTATTCTGGGTGGCTTTGTTCTAGAACTAAAAGTAAGGATGGAGGAACTGAGAATCCTGATGTTTTTCTCGTCCTTTTGATGTTCGTGAAGTTCCTAAAGTCAGGTGACAAATGGCATCCGATTGGCTCAGAAATGGAGCCAGGGTTTGGCACCAACATGGCGGCGATTTAAAAACCTAGATGTCCAAACTCCTATACTGAAGACTGTGGCCTGAACAAACCAGTTTAACGGTCAGATTTAAAATGCTTAACTAGTTACTGACTGAACTAGTTGCCTACTGGTTACCAGACTAGTTAGTGGCTGGTTATTGCAGAAAAAGTTTGTCAAGGTGTTAGGTGTGTGTGCTGTATGTTTCTGTGTAAGTGTATGATTGAACATTAGGAGTGTGTGTGTGTGTGTGTGTGTGTGTGTGTGTGTGTGTGTGTGTGTGTGTGTGTGTGCGTGTGTGCATGTGTGCATGTGTGCGTGTGTGTGTGTGTGGCGGCGGCTAAGTGACAGCCAGCTTGCCTAACTAACTAAAAGCTTCATTAAACTGAGAGAAACCAGTCGGTCCGAGGACACGCCCACTACTAACCACACCGATGAAACTACTGTAGCCAACCTCTGAAACGACACATCATCTTCTCTAAGTAAAACGTAGACAAGTATCAGCTAACAGAACTGCTACGTGCAGGAATGACAACATATTGTACGGCTAGCAGCCAGAGCCGAGGAGTTCAGTCATCAGGTCGGGGGGGAAGTGCATACTGTACAGAGGAACGCAGTCTTTGGTTACAACGTTACATTAAGACTCATCGCTAAGCTAGCTAGGACAGTTCAGGTACTAAAGTCATCTTTTTAGAACAGCAGCGATGAGGAGAAGCTGCACGCAGCTGGAAATGGCTGGAGTGAGTGTGTGTGTGTGTGTTTGTGTGCCTCAGTGTTACTTTTGCAACCGTCTGTGATATTTGGTTCCGTGATGTCACCCCGTTTTGTTTTTCCAGATGTGGTTCCAGCAGAGGGCAGACAATTCTGATTGGGAGACTATATATTATGGCAAAAGCACGGATTCATAAACACTGGACTCTAACCTAGTTGGCGTTTGTGGTTGAAAGGAGGAGTCCAAGCAGTGGGTCATTTGATCCTTGGGGTCGGCAAACGACGACGTGGGACTTTTCTCCGACGATATCCACAGGTTCAGTTGAAAAGAATTGTAGCCTCGTGCTACTGAAGCTCCCCCCCCCCCCCCCCCCCCCCGATACACGTGGGGTACAATCACAAGTCACTATGAAACAACCTGTGTTTTATAGTCTCTTGGCAAAGTGGAAACCGAGCATGATGATCGTCGTCTCTGTACAGCCGCCTCAGCAGACCAGTGTGCCCACCAGTCTGCCCACCAGTCTGCCCACCAGTCTGCCCAGGGGCACAACGGTCCTGGTCCATGTAGTCATGTGTGTGTGTGTGTGTGTGTGTGTGTGTGTGTGTGTTTATTTTCTTCTCAAGGTAATTCTGTAGCTGTGGTGGTGGACTAGAGAGGATGACATCTTTTTCGGGATTCCCGCCGCGGGATGGGAGTCAATTTCACTTTGAAATCCCGTGATTGGACTCCAGGACCGGGAGTAAAAAGGGAAGTGGGGGAACTATGACAACACAAAATCAACAGGATTTTGGACGGGAGTGGTGATATCGTATCGGCCACAGTTTTTCCCACATCGGTGCGTCGCTAATGTAAATGTTTGGTGGTTTTATATTTAACTAATAAGGCCGACATGATGTGACCCCGTGTACTGCATATTTTATACCGAGGAAGCAGAAAACGGAGCAGGATTGGTAAACGGGAGTGGGATTCTATAAAAGTTTGGCTCGGGATTGGGATCAGTCCTCTGTGGGAGGGAGTGGGATTTTTTTTTTAAACTCCCACTTGGGATTGGGATGGGATTATTGCTGTGGGAGAGTGGGAAGGAGCGGGAGTCAAAATCCACTCGAATGTCAGCCTCTATGGTGGACCACCACTGGATGGATACAGAGGACACACTGGAGTGTGCGTGTGCATGTGTGTGGCGTGTGTGTGTGTGGCGTGTGTGCGCATCAGTGGAAGTGGCCCATGGCCTCAGCAGCCTTCACTCGCACCACAGCATCGGGGTCCTGCAGCAGCATCGCCAGACCTACACACACACACACACACACACACACACACACACACACACACACACACACACACACACACACACACACACACACACACACACACACACACACACACACACACACACACACACACACACACACACACACACACACACACACACACACACACACACACACACACACACACACACACACACACACACACTTAGTAACAGTGTAAGATACAAGATACAAGAGTCTTGCCCGCAACGATGGGCATAATACAAGTAATAATAATAATAATAATAAGAGTCCAACCAATAGAGCGACATAGTGCAATAAACAAGTAAACAAAGTAGGCATATCGGTATCTGTACATGAGTTATTTACAGAGCATGGTAGGACATGCTAGGTCCTGTGGCAGTGCAATACACTGTTAGCTACGGATGAGGCACTGGGTCTTTATGTACACTGCTATACAATGCTATATTATACGATCTCAAGCTATACTATTCTTAAAGTGACCTTTCCTTCTGTAAAGTGTCCATAGTGTGAGCGTGTGCAGCATGAGTGTGTGTGTGCTCATGTTAAAGTGGCTGCTAGTGTGTGAGCGTGTACAGTGTGTGTGTGTGTGTGCTCATGTGTGCTTGTGCGTGGAGAGTTCAGTGTTCTGATGGCCTGTGGGAAGAATGAACACTAGTAGTGAGTCCTACCTTTAGTAACAGTGTAATGAACACTAGTAGTGACTCCTACCTTTAGTAACAGTGTAATGAACACTAGTAGTGAGTCCTACCTTTAGTAACAGTGTAATGAACACTAGTAGTGAGTCCTACCTTTAGTAACAGTGTAATGAACACTAGTAGTGACTCCTACCTTTAGTAACAGTGTAATGAACACTAGTAGTGACTCCTACCTTTAGTAACAGTGTAATGAACACTAGTAGTGACTCCTACCTTTAGTAACAGTGTAATGAACACTAGTAGTGACTCCTACCTTTAGTAACAGTGTAATGAACACTAGTAGTGACTCCTACCTTTAGTAACAGTGTAATGAACACTAGTAGTGACTCCTACCTTTAGTAACAGTGTAATGAACACTAGTAGTGACTCCTACCTTTAGTAACAGTGTAATGAACACTAGTAGTGCCTCCTACCTTTAGTAACAGTGTAATGAACACTAGTAGTGACTCCTACCTTTAGTAACAGTGTAATGAACACTAGTAGTGACTCCTACCTTTAGTAACAGTGTAATGAACACTAGTAGTGAGTCCTACCTTTAGTAACAGTGTAATGAACACTAGTAGTGAGTCCTACCTTTAGTAACAGTGTAATGAACACTAGTAGTGACTCCTACCTTTAGTAACAGTGTAATGAACACTAGTAGTGACTCCTACCTTTAGTAACAGTGTAATGAACACTAGTAGTGAGTCCTACCTTTAGTAACAGTGTAATGAACACTAGTAGTGACTCCTACCTTTAGTAACAGTGTAATGAACACTAGTAGTGACTCCTACCTTTAGTAACAGTGTAATGAACACTAGTAGTGACTCCTACCTTTAGTAACAGTGTAATGAACACTAGTAGTGACTCCTACCTTTAGTAACAGTGTAATGAACACTAGTAGTGAGTCCTACCTTTAGTAACAGTGTAATGAACACTAGTAGTGAGTCCTACCTTTAGTAACAGTGTAATGAACACTAGTAGTGAGTCCTACCTTTAGTAACAGTGTAATGAACACTAGTAGTGAGTCCTACCTTTAGTAACAGTGTAATGAACACTAGTAGTGACTCCTACCTTTAGTAACAGTGTAATGAACACTAGTAATGCCTCCTACCTTTAGTAACAGTGTAATGAACACTAGTAGTGAGTCCTACCTTTAGTAACAGTGGCCATGTTGAGGTGAGAGAACAGTTCCTCCGGGAGATTCCCCAGCAGAAATCCTGACAGAAACACAGATTTATAAATTATTTACAAAGTTTTAACCATCCGGAGATGGCAGTGTATTATTATGTAACGGAGCCCGTTCACATCGGAGAGAAAAACCAAGTGTTAGAAATGCATGATAACTGTTGTGGATGGTTAAAACTTGTTTGCATGTTGTGGTGCGACTTCGTGGTTACCAGATCCCCCTGCGCTGCCCGTCTGAACCCGCTCGATTAGCTCGGCACACGGCCAGGAACCACGGGACTCGATAAGTCAACTAATGGTGGGGGGCAGGTGGCGCACGGAGATTACGTTCATCACCAACACCGGGAGACACTAGGATTCGCCTGTTCGAATCCAGCTCCCGGCGTTGCTATCAGCTTGGCTGTCCTCTCACGCTGATACAATTGGCTGTATCAGGGGGTGGGAAGCTGAAGGGTGGGTCCTGGGCGTTGTGGACAGCGACCCCTACAGTTCGGTCGGGGCGCCTGCTCAGCGAGGGTTGGATCTGAGGAGAGATAGTGTGGCCTCCCACACGCTACACTCTCCCCGGTGAGAACCTGCGTGGCCAGGTTGGCCTGCCCCAGGCTGCACATGCGTCGGAGGAAAGCATGTGACAGTCTCCGGTCTCCCGGACCAACAGTAGGGGAAAGTACGCAACAACCAGGAAGGGTGGGATGGGAGAAAAATCGGGAAAAAGGAGGGGAAGAAAGATATATATTAAAAAAAAAAAAAGTCAACTAATGGTTTTACTTTACACTACTGGCAACCATTTCATTTGACATTTTATGTAAAAATTGGCATAACGACTAAATTGGGATGGGAGGAAAAATACAGAAAAACAGGAGGAGAAAAAGTGGATACAAAAAAAGATTCTGAACTATGCCTGTAACATAGATTAAGTCTTTATGTCATAGCTGTAGGGATTATGGTATGGTGTGTGGGGGTTCAGTGTATATAGTGTGTAGGGGGCTAGACTGTAGGGGTTCACTGTATATAGTGTGTAGGGGGCTAGGCTGTAGGGGTTCAGTGTATATAGTGTGTAGGGGGCTAGGCTGTAGGGGTTCAGTGTATATAGTGTGTAGGGGGCTATGCTGTAGGGGTTCAGTGTATATAGTGTGTAGGGGGCTAGGCTGTAGGGGTTCAGTGTATATAGTGTGTAGGGGGCTAGACTGTAGGGGTTCAGTGTATATAGTGTGTAGGGGGCTAGGCTGTAGGGGTTCAGTGTATATAGTGTGTAGGGGGCTATGCTGTAGGGGTTCAGTGTATATAGTGTGTAGGGGGCTAGGCTGTAGGGGTTCAGTGTATATAGTGTGTAGGGGGCTATGCTGTAGGGGTTCAGTGTATATAGTGTGTAGGGGGCTAGGCTGTAGGGGTTCAGTGTATATAGTGTGTAGGGGGCTAGACTGTAGGGGTTCAGTGTATATAGTGTGTAGGGGGCTAGACTGTAGGGGTTCAGTGTATATAGTGTGTAGGGGGCTAGGCTGTAGGGGTTCACTGTATATAGTGTGTAGGGGGCTATGCTGTAGGGGTTCAGTGTATATAGTGTGTAGGGGGCTAGACTGTAGGGGTTCAGTGTATATAGTGTGTAGGGGGCTATGCTGTAGGGGTTCAGTGTATATAGTGTGTAGGGGGCTATGCTGTAGGGGTTCAGTGTATATAGTGTGTAGGGGGCTATGCTGTAGGGGTTCAGTGTATATAGTGTGTAGGGGGCTAGACTGTAGGGGTTCAGTGTATATAGTGTGTAGGGGGCTATGCTGTAGGGGTTCAGTGTGTATAGTGTGTAGGGGGCTATGCTGTAGGGGTTCAGTGTATATAGTGTGTAGGGGGCTATGCTGTAGGGGTTCAGTGTATATAGTGTGTAGGGGGCTATGCTGTAGGGGTTCAGTGTATATAGTGTGTAGGGGGCTATGCTGTAGGGGTTCAGTGTATATAGTGTGTAGGGGGCTAGGCTGTAGGGGTTCAGTGTATATAGTGTGTAGGGGGCTAGACTGTAGGGGTTCAGTGTATATAGTGTGTAGGGGGCTAGACTGTAGGGGTTCAGTGTATATAGTGTGTAGGGGGCTATGCTGTAGGGGTTCAGTGTATATAGTGTGTAGGGGGCTAGGCTGTAGGGGTTCAGTGTATATACCTATAAACATGGCAGCTCCAGCTCTGACCTCAGCCCAGTTGCTCTTGAAGAACTGGATGACGGAGATGTGGTAGAAGTTCAACATGCCAGGGAAATCCTGAATCTACACACACACACACACACACACAGTAAATAGCATACTTACTACAATGATATGAACACATAGATAGAATTATGTATTATACCACATGTCATGTTATCAGGACTATAGTTTGGGAATTGAATATTTCTTTAATGGCAGCGGGTACAGTTACAAGTTGAGTACCGTAATTCCTCTAATAGTAACCCCGGCTTGTATTTGTTTCAACTGTAGCGGGTACCAGGCTTGTATTAGGAGGAGGCCTGTATAAGAGGGAGGCCTATATTTCAAATTTTCAAACGGATCATAATGAATAAATCAACATTTTGTGTCAGTTTGAACCCAGTAAAATGTACTGGGTTCATTTATTGAAACCAAGTACTGTATGAAATAGTAAACAGTGCAATTACAGGTGGTCACTGGTCATTTCAACGTTTTCAAAGTGAAATCAAGTAACTAGCTCAGTATGCAGCTCAGTATATTAGTAACCCGGCTTGTATTAGGAGGCCGGCTTATAATTGCTTAGCTCAAGAGCGCACCCGGCCATTAATAGAGACCCGGCTTGTATTTGAGACCCGGTTACTATTAGAGGAATTACGGTATATCGGCTACAGTGCCGATATTGATAATATTGATCTTAAGACTTGACGTGCTGCGACGTCATCTAGGTTCCTCCAGGAATCCACACAGTGCAACATCATAATGAGCAGGCTACCTGTGACGCTCTGTGTGGACTCTTCTGAAGACCTAGAGGCCGTCTCAGCAGCTTTATGAAGGCCTGTTATTGTGCTCGTGCAATGACAATCGGATGGAGCTGAGGGCGTTTGGGGACGAATACAAATGTAAGATGAAAATCTCCCCAGCCCGTGGGAGGCAGTGGAGGTGTGAGATCTGGCCCCGGTCCAGAACAATAGGAGTCACGACATCACAGCAGGAGAGGTTTGATTTTTCAGTGCTGCATCTGTATGTACAGAGTTGTAATACCAATATGTAGTGATACAGATATATAAAGACGGTATGGTCGTAGGCCTACTGGCCAGAAGCATAACTAGTAGGTAAGGGATATGTACAGATATAACATTTCTCTCTAGATGACAGACTACTCAAATACAACCACTGTGTTTCCCAGCCGCACAAATCCATTTGGATTAGGGACGTCCGATATTATCGGCCTACAGATATTATCGGCCGATATTGGCATTAAAATGTGATATCGGAAATGATCGGTATCGGTTTTCAATTCATTTATTTGTTTTACATTTATTTCACCTTTATTTACCCAGGCAAGCAAGTAAGAACAAATTCTGATTTTATTTATTGTCAAAAGTATGCATAATGTTGTGTTAATTCCACGACAAGATATATGCAATGTTAATTACCTGAAATTATTCAGTTTTTTGGGGGGGGGGGGAATCCCTGCATACATCGGTATCGGTTGATATCGGTATCGGAAATTAAGAGTTGGACAATATCGGTATAGGTTAAAAAAGCCAATATCGAACATCCCTAATTTGGATTCATTTATGTTCTGTACGTGCATGCACGTGTGTGTGTGTGTGTGTGTGTGTGTGTGTGTGTGTATATGTGTCAGTACCAGGTATTTGGTCAGGTCATTGATGAACTCTCCATAGTGTAGGCTCTTGTCGTCATGGAGATGGTTCTGGAACATGGTTGTGATCTGGTCCGAGCCCACCACTGGAGCGCACACACGCATGGCGTATTTACACGACTACACACACACACACACACACACACACAGATAAGGAGACAACAATCAACATTTGTATCGCAGGATAATATGCTGTATATGTCCGTTGTTACGTGAGCATTTCACCGAGCAGGATAACCCAACTAACCAGATCACTTCTGATATTAACAATTATCAATATGTATGACTGGCACTGGTGGTGCCATGCTGAGAGAGAGGGTCATGGTGGAGCTGAGAGAGAGGGTCATGGTGGAGCTGAGAGAGAGGGTCATGGTGGAGCTGAGAGAGGGTCATGGTGGAGCTGAGAGGGGGTCATGGTGGAGCTGAGAGAGAGGGTCATGGTGGAGCTGAGAGAGGGTGTCATGGTGGAGCTGAGAGAGAGGGTCATGGTGGAGCTGAGAGAGGGTCATGGTGGAGCTGAGAGGGGGTCATGGTGGAGCTGAGAGAGAGGGTCATGGTGGAGCTGAGAGAGGGGGTCATGGTGGAGCTGAGAGAGGGTCATGGTGGAGCTGAGAGAGGGTCATGGTGGAGCTGAGAGAGGGTCATGGTGGAGCTGAGAGAGGGTCATGGTGGAGCTGAGAGAGGGTCATGGTGGAGCTGAGAGAGGGTCATGGTGGAGCTGAGAGAGGGTCATGGTGGAGCTGAGAGAGGGTCATGGTGGAGCTGAGAGGGGGTCATGGTGGAGCTGAGAGAGGGTCATGGTGGAGCTGAGAGAGAGGGTCATGGTGGAGCTGAGAGAGGGTCATGGTGGAGCTGAGAGGGGGTCATGGTGGAGCTGAGAGAGGGTCATGGTGGAGCTGAGAGAGAGGGTCATGGTGGAGCTGAGAGAGGGTCATGGTGGAGCTGAGAGGGGGTCATGGTGGTGCTGAGAGAGAGGGTCATGGTGGAGCTGAGAGAGGGTCACGGTGGAGCTGAGAGAGGGTCACGGTGGAGCTGAGAGAGGGTCACGGTGGAGCTGAGAGAGGGTCATGGTGGAGCTGAGAGAGGGTCATGGTGTGTGTGTGTGTGTGTGCGTGTGTGCGTGTGTGTGTGTGTGTTACCTTGACCACCTCTGGGTTGGGGTCCGCTAGGTGCAGCAGCAGGCTGACCAGGACGTTGTGGATCTGGTCTTTGAACACCGGCTCTCCTGAACCAAACTTAGACAAGTCCCCCAGGAGGAGGATGGACGCAGAGCGGATCTCGTCGTTCTCCTGGATAAGTTCCAACAGAGAGAGAGAGACAGACAGAGAGAGAGAGAGACAGACAGAGAGAGAGAGAGACAGAGAGAGAGAGAGAGAGAGAGAGACATAGAAAGAGGCAGCAGAGAGTGAGAGTGAGAAAGTGACAGAGAGGGAGAAGTGGGCCTACTGGGTATGGAGGTCTCAGACATAGACCATCTCTAGCACTTAGATACCGATAATAATAATAATAACGTCTTGGGGACCGAACAGCACCTTACTCAGGCTGAATCCTGTTTCACCCAAACCACAAAGTGATGGACCACACTGGACTATTTAAATTAAGTGGTCAACTCTAATCTGTCTAGTCTGTGCTTGTGCCTGTGTGTGCTTGTGTCTGTGTGTGCATGTGTGCGCTTGTGTCTATGTGTGCCTGCGCGCGTGTGTGTGTGTGCGTGCGTGCGTGTGCATGTGTGCGTGTGTGTGCATGTGCGTACACTCTCCAGGAAGGGCTTGATCTTCATGAAGATGTAGACGACCAGCAGGTGGACGTTCTTCTTGTCCAGGTAGAGGAGCACCTTGGAGAGACCGGACATGGCCTCCAGAGTGATCAGTTTACCTGGAGACACAAACATGTCAATAATAATAATCACAATCAGGGCTATCCCCTTATTACCAATTAATTGGTTGGTTTGGTCTTACATTTACATTTACATTTAGTCATTTAGCTGAAACGCTTTTATCCAAAGCGACTTACATGTTCTGTACGACAAGTCATCACATCAGGAAGGGCACAACTCTATCAGCTGAGTAACAATGTTCATCAAAGTGTTGGGTGTTACAGTGTAGGTTAGTTTATTAGGACATGACAGTACGGTTAGATATCTTTTTTATTTTTACATTTTTTTTTTTAAGATAATGGTTGAAGAAGTGCGTCTTTAGTCGACGTGTTTCGGGCTGTTCTAACTGGGGTGGGTAGTTCATTCCACCATTGTGGGGCAAGGACTGAGAATAGGCGGATAGGAGGTCTTAGTCAACTAAGAATTTGTTAGTCCATTAATAAATGCCTATGTATTGGGAGTTATTTCCTGAAAAGTTACGAGCACACAGCTCTCATAAGCACTAGATTTAAAAGGGGTCACTCTGCATTATTGTATGTGGGGAAAGTCACATTTGACAGATATGTGAAGGTAAAGGGGGTTGGTCAAGGGTGAGCACCGGGATTTTGTCATTTGTGTAAAGTGTCCTGGATGCTAGTCAGGGGTGCGTGCGTTGGTCAAGGGACGGGGGTGAAATGTGTTACATTCCATTCCTAGAGGCAATTACTGTAGGTATCGTCTTTATTCTGTGTGCACGCGAGGGAACATTTATGCGCACGCGCCCCGGGAGTGCGCGTGCACGTGGCGTCATTAAAACACAGTGCAACCACGTATGAAATCACCAACGCACCACTGATGCTAGTGTAGTGTCAAAGATTACGCTGTTCTGTTTACTACTGTACATTGATATACTGTACATCAGAGCGGCACCATGTCATCACCACAGGCCAAATACAAGAGCGATCTATGGGAATGGCGTCTGTGTATTCCGCCAAAAGTAGGCGTGCTCGCAAGAAAACCATAAGTACCCAGAAGCGCTGGTCTGATTTATATCGATAGAACTTGTTGCCTTTTGAAGTACATTTTTTAATGACTACAATACCCGTTTTTAATGATAATACATGAAGATAATTACAATCGCAAATATATATTTGTGAGTGGTATTTGTAGTTTAAATGGATGTGTGCATTGTAGTTTAAATGGAAATGGTAGTTGTAGTTTAAACAGAGATGGGGGTAATAGTTTAAATAAATATGGTAATTGTAGTTTAAATAGAAATGGTCATTTAACCTCTTAAGCCATATTTTCAGAAAATGTGCCTAAAAGTACATACCCAAGTAAATGGAAGATTGCTACTTCTACAAGATCTAATTAGCATGTTCTTGGTATCTAGGGACATCTATGGACCTCAGGGAATGTATTCCCAGTGTCAGGAATATTGTGTCTGTTACTAGGCTTGAGTAAATTGTAATGAACCAAATGAGAATATAAATTATTATAATTAATTTTTCACTTTGACTGTGAAACATGCTAACATGCTAACATTGACTAGACGTGAAAAATTATCTAAGTAAATGAATAAAGGGCAGATGATTTACGATTTACGATTAAAACAAGTTATCTAATTAATTACAGGATTTGTAATTAATTAATCTAATTAATCACATTTTAATCGCATAACCATTTTAGGCCTAATATTCTATATTCTATAATCATATTTCAAATTGCATGTGTTCGGATGGCAGAATTCAGTACTGTATCTACAAAACCTTCTGTTTAATCATCTTCCCTTTATTCATTTGCTTAGATTTTTCAGGTCTGGTCAATTTTAGCATGGTGTTATTCACAGTCAAAGATAAAAAAAAAATAGAATTTTTTTATTGATATTCTCATTTGGTTCATTACAATTTACTCAAGCCTAGTAACAGACACAGTATTTCTGACACTGGTAATACATTCCCTGAGATCCATAGATGTCCCTAGAATCAGATACCAAGAACATGAAAATGGACCATATTTAAAAAAAAATCTGTAAATGTGTATTCTACGTTCTTATGGAATGAATGAGATTAAAAAATATTTAAATTTAAAAAAGTTAATAAAAAAAAAATATTTATAAATGTTGAGTTAATTTTCATAACGCGATAATTTGCTGTGTAATTAATTAATCTAATTAACGCGATAAACTGACAGCCCTAATAAATATAGAATATCAGGCCTATAAATTACCTTATTATGGCCAAGTCATACATCTATGGATCAGGCCAAATCTCCTCTTTCCAATGGCAGAGTTAAATCTGGATTTAGTATCACCAGGCGCCCGTTACAGGGCAGCAAAGACTGTGAATGAAATCTACTGTAGGTACAGTTACTTTTGTATAATGTCCATAGCTCCGCCATCTTTTACCGGATTGCATAGTTTTTTTCTCTCTAGACGTTCACAGAAAGGTAAAGAAACAACATACGTTGTATTTTATGACAATAACGTTCCGGTTTGTTCGACCCGTGAGATATAATCACGAAAATCACGCCAATATTTTCTTTCCTTCTTTCAGCTTCGACAGCGGCTGGTGTCAGCTGGGTAGTGTAGTTTAATGAAATGCCTGACGTCCATCGAAAGCCCTTAATACGGACTGTATTGATCTATTCACGACGTGAAATAAATCTCAACCCGGTACCAGGTCGATCGGGGCTTACGGGGGTTAAATAGAAATGGTAGTTTTAGTTTACATATAAATTGTAGTTGTAGTTCAAATGGTAGTTGTAGTTTTACCTGGGTCATCTTTCTCCTCCATGCCTGAACTCATAGCTGCCAACAGCTCCTTCGCATATTTATTCACCTGGAGGGAGGAGAGGAGGGAGGAATGGCAGGAGAGGAGAAGAGAAAGGAGGAGAGATTAATAGGACGAGAGAAGAGGGGGAGGAGAGGATAAAGTGTGTGTGTGCGTGTGCGTGTGTGTGCGTGTGCGTGTGTGTGCAGGGGTGTAGCTCCAGATTCTGGGCCCCATGAAATAATGTATTTGTAGGCCCCCAGTGAATGCGAGCGCGCGTAAGCGCGCGAGCGGAAATTTTTTTGGCCATTTTTTTATTGATGAAAACGCATAATATGGTTTTTACCTATACATTCGGATCAGCAGTTCAGCACCTGCACTGTTGGTGGGTGAGCCTAGTAAAGGATGTCGCATTGCGTTCATCTTCAATGAATGGACCAATGCAATAGTCTACCAAAGCCCCCCCTCTCTCTCTATATATCTCACACACACACACACACTTCAGAAAGAAACATAGTATCAATGAGAGCATCAATAATACACCTGAGTGATGTCTAGTAAAAAGAAAAAAAAAAAAAAAAATTGGGCCCCCCCCCCCCCCAGTGCTGGGCCCTTGGAATCATCCTAAGCTACCCCCCCCCCCAGCTACGCCCCTGTGTGTGTGTGTGTGTGTGTCTGCGTGCGTGTGGTACCTTCTCAGGTGATCCCACAGCGATGTTCCCCAGGCCTCTAACAGCCAGCATGCGGACGGTACAATTGGAGTCCGAGATCCTCTCCATCATGTTGTTCATCAATACATCCATCAGCATCAAATCAGTGACCACATGGTGGTTCAATAACTAGAGAGGGAGATAATAGCAGACATAAGATTAGCATAGTAAGTAAAAACAGAGTATTGTATTGTTTGGCAACAGAGGAGGTCATGGGATGTTTTGAAAGGGGGTTCTCGGAATAGGGGATAGAAGTGTGTCGTGATGTTTCTCATGGGGTTTGTAAGAACGAAGTCAACAACTCCTTTTACACGCGTGGTTGAGAGAGAGAGAGAGAGAGAGAGAGAGAGAGAGAGAGAGAGAGAGAGAGAGAGAGAGTAATGGTATTTATTCAACAACAGGTGATTGTATAGATTTGTATTAGTATCATTAATCAATGAGTATGGGGCTGCAGCACTGCAGATATACCCTAATCCAATGATCCACACGGACATTAGACGGTGTTGCACTCGCTACCCAGTGGCTCTGCAGATATACCCTACTCAGTCTGTAAGCTAGTAGCAGATAGAACGTGCATGTTGTGATTTTCGATGCAAAATAAATATTCAACATTCTCTTTTGAGACTCCGCCTCAGACTCTTATCATTTGGCACTAAAAGCTAAACATTGTCACCGATATGGCTGTCCGCAACATGTCATTAATTGTGTACGCGAGGTGGTCGATCAATGACTACGTTAACGTGAGCTAGGTTAGCTAGCATGAGCTACCGGTATATGGAAAGACTGTAACGTTACTGGTGACATTGTGATTTAACTTGGAATACTCCTTTGCCAACTTGCTGTACTTTGCTTGCAGGTCTGCAGCCGTTATTGCTGGATTATGAATAGCCCCAACTTTAGCCAAGGTAACGTTAAAGCTAGCTTTCAGTTAGCTGTTCAATGCTAATAACACCAGCCACCAAGCGAACCCATCAGAGCTCCCCGTCAACAGCGCTCTGTCGGGACGATGGCATTTTAAGAAAGTATCTGCTGTTAAAATGACAAATGGCATTGACACTTTAATTCACAGTCGATTAAGCACACGTTTGTTTTATAATGCTCACTCAACAGACCGCAGTGTTGTTGATAAATCACGTCATATGGTATCGGAGCGCAGCATTAGAGCAGCATCGGCCGATACCGATACCAGCATTTTACAACAACAACATCATATGTTAATGTAGTGTGGGCCTGATTAGTAATTGAATAGTTTCCAGTGACTATCGAATAGTAATTGTGTGAGTTTTGCCCATCCCTACTACATAGCGTTAGACCATCATCATTACACTACTCCTATTAACACTAGCACAGCCGACAATAAATGTATCCTCGTCACTCGGTCAAGCTCCAGCTCTGTCACTCAATGACTTTTCCTAAAAGTACCCGTTTTATCTGGCACGGTTTCTGAAATTTCAAAATGACTTCAGGAAAATGATAATTAGAACGTTATTCCACATAATGGGCCGTTGGAACAGACGAAAGTCACAGCACTTTGCGAGCGTCTAGCGCAGGGGTGGCCAACCCGTGGCTCGCAAGCCGCATGTGGCTCTTTGCCCGTCAATGTGTGGCTCTTACATCCAATTTTTTTTTTATAAAATACTAAATTATAATATTCTTTTTTTTAATAAAAAAAATGTATTCTTTTATTTTTTTTATGTCACTCAAACCTACATTTCATTGTGGTAAACCTCATATTTTTATATTCAGAGGTAATTATATAGTTTACACTGTTTAATTTTCTCATATTTCTCATATAAGCTGTCGGGTCATCTGACCCGTTCCTGGCGGGAATTAGTGGCATTTTCTCCATGGCTGTGCCAGTGTTGATCACCGTTCTCACTCTACAGTGGGCAGTCTGACACCTTCTCCATCTTGAGGTCTAGAGCAGTGGTTCTCAACGTGGTCCATGAGAGGGTTCAAGAAGGACTATTCTGATCATAGGTTTCACTGTCTCAACTACAGTATAGACGTGTGTGTGTGTGTGTGTGTGTGTGTGTGTGTGTGTGTGTGTGTGTGTGTGTGTGTGTGTGTGTGTGTGTGTCACCTCAGAGAAGAAAGCAGTGACGGTGATCCTCTGACACTCGTAGATGTTGTTCAGACTGGGACACAGACACTCTACTATGGCCGGCAGCCGGGGCCCCGCATGCTTAGCCATCGCCCTGGGAGGAGGACAAAACAAACATACCCAACGTCACACACACACACAACAGAAATCAGTTCAAAAGAAGGTCCAAATAATTGTTAAGTGTTAATCGTACTTGTGTATCAGTGGAGGGATGAGTCTGTGGCTGGACATGCTCATCTCGACTAGCTCCTCGTTTTTCCAGTATAGTGTCCATCTTTTCCCTCCTCCTCTCTGCCACCACCTCTAGTTCGACTCCCACTACCTTCCTCACCAGCTTGTTGTTGGTGTCTCTTGAGTGACCCCCGCAGCACAGCATACCACCGTGACGAAGAGGCCACTGGCTAGTACTACGGCTGAGCACAAACGTTCGAACCTTCGTTCGTTACGTTGGCATTCGAATTCTAAATCAACATTCGATTCTTTTTTTTAAATAAAATGTTTTTATTTTAATTTTTTAATTTTTTTTATTCCGTTTAAACCAATGGGGGTTTTTCTTCACAGTTGCAGATAAAGATTAGGCTACACTAATATTACTAGTATTAAAAGAAACTGATGAGTTATATTCATTAAAGAAAGTTGATTTAATTGATTTAGTTGGGCTGGGGCTTCTCCCTGGGCTGAGTCTTTGGCTGGGAAGTTGATTTAATAATAAAAAAAATACAAATTTAATCAGATTAATCACTTTATTCAAATTGAGGGTTTAGTTTGAGGATATGAATTTAAAAAAAAAAACTTAAAAATGAAGGGTCGAATGTTCGTTCAAAAAACCCTGACGAAGTTCGAATCCCAAAAACAGGCTTCGGGGACAGCCTTACTGGCTACTACAGACTGGTAACACGTGAAGAAGAGGCCACTGGCTACTAGGGGTGGGAATCGCCAGAGACCTCGCGATACGATACTATCGCGATACTTGATATATCGCGAATATTGCGATTTCTTTTTTAACTGCAAAGTAAAACTGTCAACATGTTTTATCTAATAAAATAAAGTTCAGTCTGTTCATCTCACTTCAATCATTTTTATTGCAGAACATGGTATTTTCTCAAGCAGACAGATGTAAACACTGTAATCTGTGTTGCATGTACCTGACAAACTGAACTGTTTGTATTACAGTCATATTCCAACTTAACTGAATGCACATGTGTGTGTGTGGACTACTGTACTATTACAGGTATTGAAATGAACAATGCAACTTCCTTATACAATTTGTGTGTGTGTGTGTGTGTGTGTGTGTGTGTGTGTGTGTCTGTGTGTGTACCGTGCCAGCAGTGTAATTCCAGTGGTGTGTGTGTTGGGTTCTCTCATAGCCTCCCAGGCTTTATCCTGGTCTAGTCGTTTCACCACCTCATCTAGCTGGACCCGAGCCAGCAGGATATGCAACGCATCCACCGCTACCCTGAACACACACACACACACACACACACACACACACACACACACACACACACACACACACACACATTATAAAAATATATTATACATACATATAATAGCTTTTAAAAAAGGGAAAAAACACATTGATTGTGTTGCAGTTCATGGATTATTATTTTGATCTTCTTCTGCAGTATCACTCTCTGGCCTGCTAACACAGTACCTACCCAGATACATGAATGACCCAGTGTGTTTACGGCTAGAACCGGTTAGACAGTGAGACCCCAGACAGACGGTACCTACCCTGCTACATGGAAGGATGCAGCATGTTTATTGCTAGAGTCTTTAGGTAGCGTGACTCCTATACTGGCTCCCAGTCTGACAGTCAAACAGGAGAAGAGCTGAGGGAACAGACTGACGGCTGCCTCCTGAGACTGACCGTTCAACAACAGCTCCTTTAGACCACAAGTCATCTAGAGAGGGAGAGAGACACAAAGTGACACATTTTATTTGATCAAATCACAGGTACACAGGATTATGGATGCACCGATCCGACTTTTTCAGTCCCGATACCGATACCTGGGCTTTGGGTATCGGCCCGATACCGAGTACCGATCCGATACTCATTGTTCAATTAATAAACTGTATGCCTCACTGTGTGGAAGAGACTGTGATCATTATTTTGTGCAAGGCAACATCAGGCCCGACTTCAAACATTACTTTCCTAACTTAGTTCAAGTTCAAGTTTCTTTATTAGTGGTCATACAAAAATACAGAATACTTTTATATGAAATGCTTCTTTCTGTATTGCTCCTGAGAGTGTGCTAGATAAAAATAGATAAGTATAAAATAAATATAAAATAAGTATAAAATAGAAAGTACGTAAACAAGTGTAAGTGTTCAATATACATATATACAATATACAATGCAGAGTAGAGGAAAAAGTAACTGAGTTACAATACAATATACAGTGCAATGCAGAAATGGGATGAGGTACAACTTAGGGTAAGGTGCAATGAGGTATCAGTTGTAGTGCAAATCTCTTTACCAATAAATATAAAGTGTGTTAAAGTGTCTAAAGTGGGTAAAGTGGGTGCTGCAGTGAGTTGTTTATTTAAAGTGAGTGTGGATGTGTGTGCTGCGAGTGTATTTGATGGTTTGTTACATATTGTTATTGTCGTTGAGCATCCTGATGGCCTGGGGATAGAAGCTAAATGTAACAAATTAACACAGATATAAATGTACTGAATTGTTATTTATTAAATAACAAAACAAATTAAAAAAATTTAATTGTTTTTAGATCGTCTCAGATACCCGATCTAGCTATTTTAGTCACATTGGGGCCGATATCAATATCGGATTGGTGCATCCATAGTATACACAGGATTAAAATATGACATGTTTTAAAACATGTATGATACAAGAAGCATCTTCTCCAGAGAAATACCACTCAGCAAAAGGCTCCTTCAGAACAGGCCATCAGAGAGGTAGAATATTAACCTAAAAAATGTGTTCCCACTGATTACAGAAAATCTATTTCAGGACATTATAAGGTAATAATCTATCTAGGTCGTCCTCGGACGGGCCCTCCATCGGTGCTTCCAGTCATCCCGATCCTCCATGCATCTGGCTAGCTCGCCGGTGCTTTCTGTTCCCACATCTCTCCTGAGTACGTCCACGTAGGTTAACGTGGGACGTCCTCGTGATCGATGCCCGTGTGTAGGTTCCCACAGCACAAGTTTGCTGGTTGGCATCTCATGGTGTCTCTGGCAGTGACCTGCCAGCCTCATTGGGCGGTGGCTAGTTCTAGCGAAAGCCGAACTAGAGGAGGACAACTCCTTCCCTCCACCAGTCTGAGGGTTCACCTTGGGCAAGTGTTAGTACCCGCTCTAGCCTCCCTACCTAGGGATACAGGGTGCATAGGGCAGATGGGGCTCATAGCCATGCAAGGCAACCCATCTAGGAGAAGGACACTCCGAACAAAAACCACGGGTGCTGCTTGCACCTGGCTCCGAGCCGTCTACCACCTGGAGGCATTGGAGTGAAGGGCGGATAAGGGATCATGCCTAAAACGGCCAAAGTTGGACTACGAGGAGTTGCGCCCCACAGTCTCTTTAAATTGCGCATTGTAAGGCCTAAAATATGGAGAACAAAGTCATTCCTAAGGTAATAAGGTGAAAAGGTAATAAAGTGTTGAATTAATATCTTGTGCTTCAACGGCAGCTACAACAGGAAGAGAGGTGGGTTGGTTGTGGCTCGCATCAGGGTCGTGTGGAAGCCTCCCTGAAAAGTGGCTTTTCAAGTTTCTAAACCTTTAACAGCTGACGATGTAATGTAATAGTTTCTCATGACATTTTATCCATGTTATACATTTCATGAGTCTTAAAAAGGAACACGCCAACATCATGGGAAACACACTTAGCGTCTTCTCCAGAGTCAGACAAGAAGATAGACACCACAATGTCCTCTATGAGCGTTCAGTAGAAAGAGATCTGGCTGCAAGCAAATTAATGGAAGTGGATACGGACCTTGGCCAACAACTAGGCTAGCTGGTCTGTATTTGCTTCCATTTTTTTTATGCTAAGCTAGGCTAGCTTACAGCAGCTTTCTACTGAATTTCCAGGGCATTTGTGTACAGAACCATTTTCTAGACTAATATTCACAGAAATAAACAACAATCTGTTCCCCTTACAGCAAGCGGCTGACTGGTGGCCACCTTGGACAGCCCCGTCCTCATCATCCACTCCTTTTTGTCCACGTAGGGTGCCATAATGACCAGCTTCTCCATCACCATCTCCATGATCTGATTGGCTATGGTGGGGTCCGACCCCAGAGCCATCCACATCTCACTGGTCCAGCTGGAGAAACAAAGACATTCATCCAACCAATCAACTGGATGTTGTTGCATCACTGTTCCGTCTAGTATGCGGTGCGCTTCATTCTCTGTGCGGACCTTCTTCCTAGCGAAGGGGACATAATTTATGGAGAATGGGTTTTGTCTAATCTTTGTATGGATTTTGGAATGATCGGAAATGTTATTCAGGTGCTGGGGGGGGGGGGGGGGGGGGGGGCGAGAGCAGAGCAGGTGCTGGAGAGCGAGAGCAGAGCAGGGCGAGGGAAATGGAGCACATGGCCGAGGATAGCGGGACAGACAGATGGATATTTTCTTTATTTTTTTGTATCTACTTTTTCTCCTCCTATTTTTCTGTATTTTTCTCCCATCCCAATTTAGTCGTTATGCCAATTCCCCCCTCCCCTTCCTGGTCGTTGCGCGCATCCCCCCCCCCCCCCCCACTTACCGGTCTAGGGAGCCCTGAAGTCTCATCACATGCTTCCTCCGATACATAGGAGACAGCCAGCAGCCTCTTTTCACCCGACAGCAAGGACTCTCACTGGGGAAGTGTAACGCGTGGGAGGATCACACTACCTCCCCCAGTTCCCTCCCTCGCTGTGCAGGCGCCCTGACCGACCTGTAGGAGTCGCTGTTTACAACGACCAGGACCCACCCCACCGGCTTCCCACCCGCTGACACTGCCAATTGTGTCAGTGTGGACGACCGACCAAGCCGGAGGCACCGCGGCAGCCGGATTCGATCCCACTGTCTCTGCGGTGGTAGACAGACGCTTAGTCCGCTGCGCTACCCGGCCGCCCCAGATGGATATTTTCTTAGCTTTCCTTAGACCTCTAAAGACTTTCAATTTATTCATTCTGTATGAGAACCTTTGTTCATGTAAAATAAACCATCCTTTTCTGATACAACCTGAACTTTCAACATACGTCATGTCCAATGCAACGGGGAGAAGAGATAGTGTTTTTAGCCAGTCGGAGATTTAGACTAGTTTCGTTGCAGATTCAAGGAAGGCGTATGAATATACATCATATGCCCCTTTAAGGTTTTGTGGGAGTTTTTCCTCCTCTTTATTGGGGGTTAAGGTCAGGGGTTGTTGTTCCATTGTAATGTGATATATAACTAAACTGGATGAACTATGTTCTTCATGCTAACCCTGCAAACTGAATTTCCAATAAAGGGTATTACATGTATCCTAGCGTGTGTGTGTGTGTGTGTGTGTGTGTGTGTGTGTGTGTGTGTGTGTGTGTGTGTGTGTGTGTGTGTGTGTGCGCGTGTGTGCGTGTGTGCGTGTGTGCGTGTGTGTGTGTGTGTGTGTGTGTGTGTGTGTGTAGGTGTGTGTGTGTGTGTGTGTGTGTGTAGGTGTGTACCTGTCGTAAGGTAGTGGTTGGTTCACCAGTGTGTTAATGACGGTCTGTAGGTGTTGAGTAGCCAGGATCAGTACAGTCTGGCCCACTGCCACTCTCACCTAAAACACACCATGGAAAAGTATATTAGTAATAAATTATAAATCATTTAAATATTTACTAGTGTGATTGCCACTCTCACCTTAAACACAGTGGAAAAGTATTATATTAGTAATAATAATTTAAATATCTACTAGTGTGACTGCCACTCTCACCTAAAACCATAGGCGGCGGGTATATAAGGCGAGGCTAGGCTAGGCCTACCCAAATCGTTATGCTGGGAATCTTGAAATGTATATATAATATATGTGCGCAGGCTGCTGGCTATTGTGTGTCTTGTGCTGCAGCCCGCTGGCCGAGGTGTCAACGACCAAGGTGTCAGTCGGCTAGGTGGCGGCGTTTAACATCCCAGGTACAGGCAGTAACCAATCACGCGTAGGCTCAGGTTAAATAATGTAGCCAATCACATCATTCATATGATCATCCTGATCCCGCAGTAAAGTAAACAGCTGCGTTCCGAATCTCCGCCCGCCGATCGCTTTGTAGCGAACACCAGCCCGCTATTTTGAGTGAAATTTCAAAAAGCTAAATGGATATACGGTATTTTCCCAAGGCATATAAACAAAGTAATTTAGAAGCTGCACCGGGCTGCCCCTGGGCATAACTACGGATCACCGGAGGCTGTATGTTGCGTTATCTTGCCATACAGGGCTTTCTCTAAGTCTAAGAGGACATGATGAGAGTCAGAGTTCATCAAACCGTGGAAACTTTTTAGAGCTACTGTATGTACATTGTTTTCAAAGCATGATGAGATCCAAATTATCCATGATTCAAGTTGTGAACGGTCTCTCAGCAATGAGGCACATCACATCCAAAACTGGCTAAGAACAACAATGCGTCAGGAGAGTCTGCTTCACATTGAAAGTGATCTCACAGACAAAGTTAAAGCAGAAAAGATCATTGATGCCAAGACGAAACGTCGCATTTTGCTGCATTAAGGTAAGACAATGGTTAATCTATTATTGGATGCCTTCATTTGAACACTTAATTTGCACTATATATTAAATGAGTGGGGCTCGCCTCGCATAGCCTAGTGGGTGTGTGTGTATTGACAAATTGATATGCCTAAAACACAGTGGAAAAGCATTATAGGAATAATCATTTCAATATTTACTAGTGTGACTTTGTCACCTAGATGCACCATGGAGTAATGCGTGTCCGAGTTGATTGTTATAATGTTACTGAACTGACCTGTTCCTCTGTGATGCTCTGAAGGCGCAAGTGGAGAACCTCTAATATCTCTGGAACCTAACACATGCACGCACACACACACACACACACACACACAGATCAGATACATCAAATACAAAAAGGACCATTTAAATTGCAGGAGGACATTACGAAGGAAATGATTAAACTTAAAATTTGGTTTGATTACAACAACAAGTGTCATTCAACACTTGGGGTGGATATTGAAAGAGTTTCTGAAAAAATTATTCTTGGCGTCACGATTGACGAAAGAATCAATTGGAAATCACATATTAAACATGTTCAAACCAAATTGGCAATGAACATTTCAGTAATAAACAAAGCAAAGCACATTATCTACTGTTCACTAGTTTTTCCATATTTAACCTACTGCGTTGAAATAATTACAAATGCTCATTACACCCATTAACTATCCTCCAGAAAAGAGCTGTGCACATCATTCACAAGGTTGGATATCTGGACCACTTTCACTATTCTTACAGACAAAATTATTAAAATGTACTGATATTGCACTGCATCAAACTGCACAAATAATGTATAAAGCCAACAATAATAAAACTCCCAGGAAATATTCAAAAATGGTTCAGCAAGCAAGATGGGGGTTAAAATTTAAGGGGAACATTTTTATTTTAAAAGATACAGTATTCAAACAACAATGAAAAGTCCTTGTATTTAAATTTGCGGTAGTAAAATTATGGAACGGTGTGATTGTGGAGTTAAAGCAATGTCCAAACATAAAACAGTTTAAAATAAAACAGTCAAATGGTTTTCCAGAGGTACAGAGATGAAGAAGGGGTTTGATATCTATGAGTTGTTCACAAGAGCAGTCTAGATGGCTGGTAAATAGTAGGCCTGTTGGTACTACGACTATGCTTGCACCTCATGGTACCAAAGCACCTCAAAGGCACTAAAAAACAAATTACAAACATCTCAAAACAAGCTGGTCAGACTACTGCTTGACCTGACTCCTAGAACCCACCTCACCCCTGCCCACTTTGACATCCTAGGATGGTTTAGAGTAGACGACAGAGTAAAGCAACTTGCAATGGGCCTGGTCTACAAGATACACTACGCGACCAAGGTACCCATGTACATGTCAAAATACTTCCCAAAGGTCAGTGAATACCACGATCACAACACCAGAGGGAGCTCCACAAATCATGTTAAACCCAGATACGGCTCAAACAAGGGACTAAACACGTTTCGCAATTATGCCACATCAATGATCGAAGGGTTGGTGGTTCGAATCCCGCTCAAGCCCATGTCCATCCCACTGCCGTTGTGTCCTTGGGCAAGACACTTAACCTACTTGCCTCGTATGAATGTGTATGCATGTGAATGAATGTTGGTGGTGGTCGGAGGGGCCGTAGGCGATGATTATTCGCCACGCTTCCGTGAGTCTGCCTCAGGGCAGCTCTGGCTGCAATTGTAGCTTACCACCACCGGTATGACTGTGTATGAACGAATAATGGACTCTGTGAAACGCTCTGGGTCAGTGAAGAGCGCTATATAAATCCAAGTCATTATTATTATTATTATTATCAATGTGGAACGCCCTACCCAAAGCTGTAAAGGAATGTGAATCACTACCCACTTTCAAAAACACTCTCAAAAAACACCTACGTAAGACAGCAATTCGAAACTGGCCCCTGTAAATGTCCTAACCTAGTTGTACAGTAAATGACCAAGTATGGCTTTGTCAGTATTCCAATGTACAGTGTACAATGTGTGTGTCCCCCTACCCAACCCCCCCCCCCCCCCCCTCTATAAGATACTGCGGAGCTGGTGGCCTCGGGGTGGCGGTGTTGCCGTGGCAAAGTGATGCCGTTCCCAAGATCAATCGTGGTGATGGTGTGGCTGTGTGTATATGTATATATATGTGCATATATATGTATGTACTGTAGTTGTATACATGTATATACAATGGCTAGATGAACTATACAGGTATCTGTGTGTCCATGTGTGTGTGTGTGTGTGTGTGTGTGTGTGTGTGTGTGTGTGTGTGTGTGTGTACCAGGTCCTGCAGTGTGGTCCCTCTCGTCTTCATCAGTGTGTGTGTGTGTGTGTGTGTGTGTGTGTGTGTGTGTGTACCAGGTCCTGTAGTGTCATTCCTCTCGTCTTCATCAGTGTGTGTGTGTGTGTGTGTGTGTGTGTGTGTGTGTGTGTGTGTGTGTGTGTGTGTGTGTACCAGGTCCTGTAGTGTGGTTCCTCTCGTCTTCATCAGTGTGTGTGTGTGTGTGTCCATGTGTGTGTGTGTGTGTGTGTGTACCAGGTCCTGTAGTGTCGTTCCTCTCGTCTTCATCAGTGTGTGTGTGTGTGTGTGTGTGTGTGTGTGTACCAGGTCCTGTAGTGTCGTTCCTCTCGTCTTCATCAGTGTGTGTGTGTGTGTGTGTGTGTGTGTGTGTGTGTGTGTACCAGGTCCTGTAGTGTGGTCCCTCTGGTCTTCATCAGTGTGTTCAGGACGACACTGGAGGCTCTGCAGCAGTTAGACTGACTGTCGACCAGACCTTCAAACAACATGAAGACCAGTGTGTTGACCTGCTGCTGGGGAAGACGCTTACTCATCACCTAACACACACACACACACACACACACACACACACACACACACACACACACACACACACACACACACACACACACACACACACACACACACACACACACACACACACACACACACACACACACACACACACACACACACACACACACACACACACACACACACACACACACACACACACACACACACACACACACACACACACACACACACACACACACACGTACAAATGTTAGAAATGTATGAACCAAATCACTAGGTCTACTTAGGGGCATTTCACTAAGCCTCACCCTGAATGATGTGGTTGTGTTGTGAGGAGGACATGTGATGATCAGACATGAACCAACGTGTTCCGTGTCTCCAGAGCTCAGCCACGTGACGAGAACCTCCTCCAGATGACGTCACGGGGGAGTGAACCGCAGACACACCATTTCCAACTCAACTTTCTACAGTTGAAATAGTAGAGGAAATACTGTAGGGGGCCGATGCGGCTGAGCTCTTGACACAGAATGCGTTGGTAAGTTTTATGTCCGAGGGCACCCCCAAGTGGCGTCGCGAAGCGGCCGACCCGGGTTCGATTATTCCCGGACCTGGCGTCCTTTGCCGAATGTCTTCCCCCCCCACTCGGTCTCCCGTTCTTCCTCTCTCTCTCTCTCTCTCTCTCTGCCCGGTAGTACAAACAAATAAAAAAAATCTACCAAAAAAATTATAAAAAAAGTGTTATGTCTGATTGTCACATGTCCTCCTCACAACAGAACAAGAGGATACAGGTAATATGTGAAGTGGCCCTTTAACAGTGAGTGTGTGAATAAGCATGATTCTGTATCCGATAGATCCGTGTTTGAATGCCTTGCTGAAGGGCACAGAGTCTACAGTACCTTAGTGAGGTCGGAGCAGGTCTTGTAAAGGACCGCGTGGTCCGGGTGTTCCAGTCCGTCCCTCAGGACCAGCAGGCTCTCCACAGACTCATCCTTATGGTCCAGATTGAAACCTAAAAATATATACAGTTACATAAAGCACTACTGTAAACAAACACACCACAAATAATACTGTAGTAGTGATACAGCATTGAGAGAGACACACCAAGACTCGATGACTCGACATGAATGACCTGGGACGTGACTTGAGACATTAGTGACTTTTAGTAACTTTATGTTAATGACTTGGACTTGATTTGATACTTGAAATTATTGACCTGGGACTTGACCTGAGCTGTATGTACAGCAGCAGGGTGTGTTTAGCGTTTACCTTCGAATTGTAGCTGTATGTACAGCAAGTTGTGTTTTTTTTTTTTATCCACTTTTTCTCCCATTTTTCTATATTTTCTCCCATCCCAGTTTCGTATCATCCAATTCAACCCTCCCCTGTCACGGACGCTGTTTCTTGCCTCCCACAAGCTGGCTGCAATGTGGACTAAGTCATACATAGCACAAGTCCCCTCCGGTACTTGAGGTAACAGCAGTCGCATCTTTTCACCTGCGCAGCTCGATCTCTCAGTGGCGAGGAGTAACGCGTGGGAGGCTCACGCTGCCCCCGACACTTCCTGATTCCACTGCGCAGGCGCACCAACCGACCTGTAGGAGTCGCTGTCCACAACGCCCGATCCCCACCCATCAGTTTCCCACCCCCTAATACGGCCAATGTGTATTAGTACGGACGACCAGCTAAACTGAAAGCAAATGTGGAGCGCTGGGCTCGAACTGACGAGCCCAGCGTCTCCAGATTTCGTGGCGAGCGCTTTGCCCACTACGCCACGTAGCCGCCCGTGTGTATACCTTCATATAGTAGTTGTGTGTGTGTGTGTGTATACCTCTGTATCGTAGCTGTATGTACAGCAGCAGTGTGTGTGTGTGTGTGTACCTTCGTATCGTAGCTGTATGTACAGCAGGGTGTGTGTGTGTGTGTATACCTCTGTATCGTAGCTGTATGTACAGCAGCAGTGTGTGTGTGTGTGTGTACCTTCGTATCGTAGCTGTATGTACAGCAGGGTGTGTGTGTGTGTGTGTACCTTCGTATCGTAGCTGTATGTACAGCAGGGTGTGTGTGTGTGTGTGTACCTTCGTATCGTAGCTGTATGTACAGCAGGCTGTGTGTGTGTGTGTGTGTGTGTGTACCTTCGTATCGTAGCTGTATGTACAGCAGCAGTGTGTGTGTGTGTGTATACCTTCGTATCGTAGCTGTATGTACAGCAGGGTGTGTGTGTGTGTGTGTGTGTGTGTGTGTGTGTGTGTGTACCTTCGTATCGTAGCTGTATGTACAGCAGTGTGTGCGTGTGCGTGTGTGTGTGTGTGTGTGTACCTTCGTATCGCAGCTGTATGTACAGCAGGGTGTAGATACAGTGGATGGCAGCAGTACGGACGGCAGGGAGGGGGTCAGTACAGCGGGGGGCCAGACGACCCAACAGAGCCCCCAGGTTGTGGAAGGAAACCATGTTCTATAGAGGGGGAGGGGAAACAGGACAGTTTACACTGACTGGAGGGATGGATGGATGGATGGATGAGCGTGTGTGTGTGTGTGTGTGTGTGTGTGTGTGTGTGTGTGTGTGTGTGTGTGTGTGGTAGTAGCTTAGTATTTGGCAGGTGGTCACCTTGACAGTCAGGATGTCTAGATAGTAGCTCAGCACTTGGCAGGTCGTTGTGACGGCTCTCTCCCGCTCATGTTCCAGACTTGAGCTGAGCCACGACTCTATGTGCTGTCGGACACAGTGACACACACACACACACACACACACACACACACACACACACACACACAATAGTAATCATAAAAGAACACGCCAACATTTGGGGAAATTAGCGTATCGTCTTCTCCAGAGAGAGAGACAAGAAGATAGATACCAGTTTCCTCTCTGTGCGTTCAGTAGAAAGCTATCTGGCTGCACGTTAGCCTAGCTTAGCACGATGAATGGAAGCGGACATGACCAAATGTCAACCATGTTTTTCGAAAATTTGAACGTCGGGAATTGTTGCGGACATTTTGTAGAGGACAACGAGAGCTTTCGATGAGCGTTGGAATTTTTCCGAACGACACCTCTATGGGGTTTCAAGCACATTACTTCTGTATGCATTTTTTTTATATCTCTTATTATTCTGGATAATAAACCACAACACTTTATTGACATATATTGAAGCGCAGTTAGTTTCTCTTGCCTATTTTTAGTATGTAGCAACAATTACATTTGAAATGAGTTTCAAACCGGTTGCACCCTGATAAAAATAAAAAAGCTACTGTACATACAGTAGATTTCATTATCTGTTCTTTCTTATGCACGCCTGGTGATACTATACTAAGGAAATTAATAAAGGGAAGATGATTAAACAGAAGGTTTTGTAGATACAGTACTGAATTCTCCCATCCGGACCAATGGAATTTGAAATATTATTATAGAATAGCAGGCTTATAAATTACCTTATTATAGCCAATTCGCACATTTATGGATTGTGCCAAATCCTATCTTTCAAATGCCCGAGTTCAATTTGAATTTAGTATCAACAGGCGTGCATAAGAACAGATAATGAAATCTACTGTATGTACAGTAGGTTTCTTATTCTTGCCAGAGTGCCGCCATTTTGAAAATGATTCCAAATCAGATTGTTGCTAAATGCTCAAAATAGGGGAGACAAACTAACTGCGCTCCAATATATGCCAATAATATTCAGTTTTGTGGTATGTAATAAGAGAGTAATAAGAGATATTTAAAAAATTCATACAGAACCAATTACCTTTTTTTTACCTAGAGGCCTCTGGGAAGTGTATTTTTTTAAATTCCAACGCTCATTGAAAGCTCTGGACGTCCTCTTCAAAATGACGTAAAAAAAAAACTACAATTACCGACGGTCACTTTTTCAAAATGGCGGACTTTCACGATCACAACAAAAAACGAAAACTAAAATCTATCTAATAACACTTTAACCTATTGGTAAACTAACGTATTGATGATAATATACATTATAACTGCTGTTGTGACATGGTTATGATGTTTATACTTGAATACACACACACACACACACACCTTGAAGACGCTCTGGAGGCCGTCAGGAGTGGGGTCCTTGGCCAGAAAGCTCCTCAGAAGCTCCTGCAGCGCAGCTAGGGTGTCCCGGTACAACGCCTGAACACAAATCACAGCAGTCAATAAAAGCTGTTCTTACAGTATGTTATGATCATGTAGTTTAGACTGAGCTTTATGTTATAATCATGTAGTTTAGACTGAGCTTTATGTTATGATCATGTAGTTTAGACTGAGCTTTATGTTATAATCATGTAGTTTAGACTGAGCTTTATGTTATAATCATGTAGTGGAGACTGAGCTTTATGTTATAATCATGTAGTGGAGACTGAGCTTTATGTTATAATCATGTAGTGGAGACTGAGCTTTATGTTATAATCATGTAGTTTAGACTGAGCTTTATGTTATAATCATGTAGTTTAGACTGAGCTTTATGTTATAATCATGTAGTTTAGACTGAGCTTTATGTTATAATCATGTAGTTTAGACTGAGCTTTATGTTATAATCATGTAGTTTAGACTGAGCTTTATGTTATAATCATAAATCATGTAGTGTATATCTTCTTCTTTGGTCTTCTCGGGTGTGTGTGTGTGTGTGTGTGCGTGTGCGTGTGCGTGTGCGTGTGCGTGTGTGTGTGTGTGTCCTCACCTGTCTCTGCTTGGGGTCTGGTAGGTCCTCGTCCTTGGTCCTCTCAGGAGTGTGTGTGGGGGGCGGCAGGGAGAACACACTGCCCACACACACCTTCAGCAGGTCAAAGCTCTCGTTCTCACTCAGCGGGGGGTCCAGGGGACTACAGTGCTAAGGTCAAGGGTCAAATACACAGACTGGAACAGTAGCAGCTAGAGCATGGCACTAACACCGCCAGGGTTAGGGGTAGGGCTGGGGGGGGGGGGCGATAAAACGATCATGATAATTATCGCGATATATTTTAATAATCAATATCGATCGATAATAATAAAAAATAAAAAAATATCAATCGATTTTTTTGTGTGACCTGCAACATGGCAGTTTTAAAACCAGAGACAGTGGACAGACTTGTCTTTCTTGCCTGCAACTTAAAGTAATGGCTTTGCTTGTCCAAATGACAATACTGACCAAATTGAGATTTATTTTTCTCTTGTCCATTTATTTTGTTTGCTTTCTAATTTAAAATACAGTTTGAAACCGTCTGTACACAGTAGGCTATGTGTGCTAGCAGAACTAGACTCCAGTCATGAGTCATGGTGCACATGTGCGGTGGTTTGTCCACCAAAAAAGGGCCAAAAGATAGAAAAGAAACTAGCAGAGCCAGAACTGTTCCAACTCCCCTGGAGCCACAGCCAGCAGAGAAGCCAGTTTTTATTTTATTTTTTATACTTATAACAATATCGATAATCATCGATATCGAGTGATATGATAACATTATCTTATCGTGATATCATTTTTGGCCATATCGCCCAGCCCTAGTTAAGGGTTTAATTCCCACTGAGGTAATTAGTTACAGTAAAACAGTCAATGTGGCTCAGGAAGAGTAGTCATCTGGTAATCGCAAGGTTCCCGGTTCGATTCCCGCTCCTCCCGGGCAGCGTGTCAAAGTGTCCTTGAGCAAGACACTTAACCCCTAATTACTCCCAATGATCAGGTTCGCACCTTGCATGGTTGCCTCCGCCGTCGGTGTGCGAGTGGGTGAATGTGAGGAACAAATTGTAAAGTGCTTCGGTTAAAAGCGCTATATAAATGCAGTCCATTTATAAGTTAGTAGGCTTCAGCAGGATGATATGACTGCTTAAAGGATACATGAGGTTGGCACAGGTGGTCATCACTAGGTGGCGCACTGGAGTCCTCATGGCATCAGCTGGTTCTGCCTTGATGAAATCCTGAATAGAAACACAACAGAGACCGATATTAGGAATGATATGAGCCAACGTTCTGAACTATAATGATATGAGCAGCGTTCTGAACTATAATGATATGAGCAGCGTTCTGAACTATAATGATATGAGCAGCGTTCTGAACTATAATGATATGAGCAGCGTTCTGAACTATAATGATATGAGGCAGCGTTCTGAACTATAATGATATGAGCAGCGTTCTGAACTATAATGATATGAGCAGCGTTCTGAACTAGAATGATATGAGCAGCGTTCTGAACTATAATGATATGAGCAGCGTTCTGAACTATAATGATATGAGCAGCGTTCTGAACTATAATGATATGAGCAGCGTTCTGAACTATAATGATATGAGCAGCGTTCTGAACTATAATGATATGAGCAGCGTTCTGAACTATAATGATATGAGCAGCGTTCTGAACTATAATGATATGAGCAGCGTTCTGAACTATAATGATATGAGCAGCGTTCTGAACTATAATGATATGAGCAGCGTTCTGAACTAGAATGATATGAGCCAGCGTTCTGAACTATAATGATATGAGGCAGCGTTCTGAACTATAATGATATGAGCCAGCGTTCTGAACTAGAATGATATGAGCAGCGTTCTGAACTATAATGATATGAGCAGCGTTCTGAACTAGAATGATATGAGCAGCGTTCTGAACTATAATGATATGAGCAGCGTTCTGAACTATAATGATATGAGCAGCGTTCTGAACTATAATGATATGAGCAGCGTTCTGAACTAGAACAGTGGTTCCCAAAGTCGGGGTCGCGACCCAAAGGTGGGCCGCGAGCAGCCACGGGAGGGCCGCGAGATGATTAAAAAAAATAATAAATTCTTTTATTTTTTTTGTCAGGCCACTGCACTTAGAAGCAGGCCAGGACAGTGTTTCTAGTTGTATTCTAAAATTCTATACTATTGTATTCTAAAATGTGACTATATGGTTTTATATTAACTTAATAAATAAACAAAAACGAAAAATCTACTTATTTCAATGAACATTTCAAACTAAATAACAGATTATGCACATAAAACGCTGAAAACAACCGAAGCAACAATAGTATTTTAATGAGGCTATTATTATTATCATTATTATTTTGCAACAAGTTAGCCCTCTCATAAATAGCACATATAAATGAATAACTAACTTGAACTAACTTAATAGGATTGAAGTGATATTTGGCTTAAAAAATCGGTCGCCTGGCAAAAAAAAAAGCCTGACGATGTGCATTGGGCCGCGGCTCTCTGACGCCTTATTTTCTGGGTCCCGGCCTGAAAAGTTTGGGAACCCCTGAACTAGAATATGACCCAACATTCTAAACTAGAATATGACAGATTTTTATCCCCATCCAAATTTACCTCTCATGCCAATTCTCCCCTCCCCTGTCCTGAACGTTGCTCGCCTGTGTTGCCCCCCACTGTCCGGTTGTAGGGAGGATAGAAGCCTTGCATCACATGTCCCCTCCGATACATGTGAAGGCAGCCTGTCGCATCTTTTCACCTGCCAGCGCGGACTCTCATTCGGCGAGGCGTAACGTGTGGGAGGCTCACACTGCCCCCGCCATTTCCTGTCTCTGCTGTGCAGGCGTCCCCCAACAGACCTGTAGGAGTCGCTGTTCACAACGACCAGTCTACCACCCTTCGACTTCCCACCCGCTAACTCTGCCCAATTGAGTCAGTATGACGGCCGGCCCAAGCCGGAGGCAACGCCGACAGCCGGATTCGAACCCGGTGTCTCTCTTGCGTTGGTGACGAGCGCAATGTCCGCTGCGCCACCCGGCCGCCCTGACCGCAACATAGTAGAATATGACCCAGAGCAGAACAGAACAGAGTACAAGAGAACAGAACAGAACGTTGGTCCACTAACCACCATGACGGTCATCAGCTCCTGCTTGCGTGAGAAGACGTAGCCCTGTCTCTTCACACACTCACTGATGGCCTGAGCTATACAGCCCACCGCCTGGATCAGACTCAGCTTCATAGTCAGGTCCTGAAACACACACATATATTATATATATATATTAGTGCTGTCAGGCGATTAAAACTATTTATCTAATGAATTACAGGATTTGTAATTAATTAATCTAATTAATCGCATTTTAATCGCATAACCATTTTAGGCCTGATATTTTATATTCTATAATCATATTTCAAATGGCATGTGTCCGGATGGGAGAATTCAGTACTGTATCTACAAAACCTTCCGTTTAATCATCTTCCATTTATTAATTTGCTTAGATTTTTCAGGTCTGGTAAATTTTAGCATGGTGTTATTCACAGTAAAAGATTTAAAAAAAAAATGTATTGATATTCTCATTTGGTTCATTACACTTTACTCAAGCCTAGTAACAGACACAGTATTTCTGACACTTGGAATACATTCCCTGAGATCCATAGATGTCCCTAGAATCAGATACCAAGAACATGCAAAATGGACCATAAAAAAATGTCTGTAAATGTGTATTCTACGTTCTTATGGAATGAATGAGATAAAAAAATATTTAAAAAATAAAAATAAAAAATTGTTAAATTTCATAACGCCATAATTTGCTGTGTAATTAATTAATCTAATTAACGCGATAAAGACACAGCACATACAGACACACATGAGTGTGTGCACGTGCACACACACACACCACATAGACACACATGCGTGTGTGCACGTGCACACACACACACACACACGCACACACGTGCACACACACACACACAAGAAGAGAGACCAGCGGAAACGCACATCCACCGTCAAGAGGACAGGGTCTTCAAATAGCATGAAAACAGCTCAGCAGGAAGGAAGAGTAGTTCAAACAACAAACACACCCTCAAACCCAAAGTCAGTCAATCAATCCGTCAGTGAGTTAATGATTGATCCTCCATGCCTTGGGATGGGAAAGGTCTGGAATCAGAGTTCAGTGATTAGAAGAGTAGAGTATTTAAACAGTGCCCCCTACAGGCTCCACAACGCAACACAACAATACCTCAGCAGCAGATTTAAAGCCTTTTCACACCAAGGAAGAGAGAAGGGAGAGTTTAGAGAGTATTTCAGGGGTTCCTCTATCACTGCTGCAGCTATTTAATTAGCTGTAAACCGGTTTACAGAGTTAGCACACCAGCAGCCAAACCTACATGTTGTTAATAAAGTGTGCTCTGCAGTAAACCTACATGTTTTTTTTTTTAATCTACTTTTTCTCCCCATTTTCTATTTTTCTCCCATCCCAATTTCGTATTATCCAATTCTACCCTCCCCTGTCTCGAACGTTGTTAGGCCACGCCTCCCACTGGTCGGCTGCAATGTGGACAGAAGCCTTGCATCACGTGTGTCGCATCTTTTCACCTGCACAGCGCGATCTCTCAGCGGCGAGGAGTAACGGGTGGGAGGCTCACGCTGCCCCCGATACTTCCCGGTTCTGCTGTACAGGCGCACCAACCGACATGTAGGAGTCGCTGTCCACAACGTCCGATCCCCACCCACCGGCTTTCCCACCCCATAACACTGCCAATTGTATTAGTATGAACGACCAGCCAAGCCGGAAGCAACGCCGAGAGCTGGGATCGAACCCAGCATCTCCTGCGTTAGTGGCGAGCGCCTTGCCCACTGCGCCACTTAGCCGCCCTCAGTAAACCTACATGTTGTTAATAAAGTATGCTCTGCAGTAAACCTACATGTTGTTAATAAAGTGTGGTCTGCAGTAAACCTACATGTTGTTAATAAAGTGTGGTCTGCAGTAAACCTACATGTTAATAAAGTGTGCTCTGCAGTAAACCTACATGTTGTTAATAAAGTGTGCTCTGCAGTAAACCTACATGTTGTTAATAAAGTGTGCTCTGCAGTAAACCTACATGTTAATAAAGTGTGCTCTGCAGTAAACCTACATGTTGTTAATAAAGTGTGCTCTGCAGTAAACCTACATGTTGTTAATAAAGTGTGCTCTGTCTGCAGTAACAGGACATGGTGCTTGCATTTCAACATTCATATTTCTGCAGCACATCTCGGTGTGGTGTTGGTGTGAAATGGCTTTAAAGGTTTATCCAGCAATGTGATGCGATTGTCACTGTAGCAGCTCAGTAGAATTCAAGGACTTTACCAAACTGTCACTGTAGCAGCTCAGTAGAATTCAAGGACTTTACCAAACTGTCACTGTAGCAGCTCAGTAGAATTCAAGGACTTTACCAAACTGTCACTGTAGCAGCTCAGTAGAATTCAAGGACTTTACCAAACTGTCACTGTAGCAGCTCAGTAGAATTCAAGGACTTTACCAAACTGTCACTGTAGCAGCTCAGTAGAATTCTAGAAGGACTTGACCATAATATGCTTTCAGCGTAACTGAACGAGATGATTGCCATGCTTCAGGCTTCACATCACATGACAGTGAACCTTAGATAGTGAGGAGTTGAGGAGATACCGATTAGCTTAGTGAGTAGAAAGTTACTCCAATCATCAACCTGACTAGAACAGAGTTAGTTAAGGTTTTAGTCAAGACGGTCGCCGGGGGAAAAAGGAAAAAAGAGAAAGAGAGAGAGAGAAAGAGAAAGAGAAAGAGAAAGAGGAGTGGTAGTCCTTGAGTTCCAGTGCAGATACCTTGGTCTCTACTTTAATCCCGAGAACCTGTATAATAACATACAAGTAACATGAACATCAATAATCAATACACATCACTGGTACACTATACAACCCCTTCACATGTATAATAGAATAAGACTCGTAACAAAGACAGCAATACTAGGGCTGTCAATCAATTCAAATATTGAATCATGATTAATAATCGCACGATTGTCCATAGATAACTGATTAATAAAAAAAAATGTACCTGTTCAAAATGTACCATAAAAGGGATATTTTTCAAGTGTTTAATACTCTTATCAACACGAAGTGGACAGATATGCTAACGTTGTGCAAATGTATGTTTATTAAATAAAATGAAAAACCAAAATGACAAATATTGTCCAGAAAAACAAAGGTACTGCAATTTAGCATGAAATAAACATGCTGCAAATAATGATAACATGACAAAGCCCAACAGATATTTTGTGGTGAATGTAACATTACTCAGTAATAGGAGTACTCACACAATGTAGGGTCCAACTTTACTCTGATAAAGATTCACTAAAACATCCCCTCTTTTTTTAAGCATTAAAACTAGGGATTCCCCAATCCGATCACGTGGATTTTTTTTTTTTTTACTTTATTTTTTTTGTTCAACAAACATGACCATGTTCACGTCTTAAACTCATACTGAGGCCTTAGTTTTGGTTTTAAATTGCATTATCATCATTCATTTATTTATTGTCACACAGAGCAGAAGAATTTTCCCAAAACAAACCAATAGTATCCAGCTGCAGAACGGCAGATCAGCCACACTCTCAGACCCAAATAAATATATATTTTTTCTTTTTTAATCCCAATTTCTCACATTACATTCACCCTGAATATTGACGTTATCCAGGTGAAAAGTTAACTTCATTCAAGCGAGGCATTGCAATCCTTGACATAAATCATTTGATGAATAATTAAATCAAATGAAATGCGTTTGGGTCTGAGAGTGTGGATGGTCTGCAGTTCTGCAGCTGGATACTATTGGTTTGTTTTGGCAAAATTCTTCTGCTCTGTGTGACAATAAATAAATGAATGATGATATGCAATTTAAAACCAAAACTAAGGCCTCAGTATGAGTTTAAGACGTGAACATGGTCATGTTTGTTGAAAAAAAAAAAAAAAAAAATTATCGGATCGGGAAAGATCGGTAGATACTCAAAATGACATGATCGGGAGCAAAAAAACGTGATCGGGACATCCCTAATTAAAACCAAACTTTGGACCTCAATGCATTGCAACAACAGACACATTGTACTTTGAGTCCATTACACAAAAGATCATTCCCTGGATCCCTCGCACATCTAAAGCAAATCACACAATGTACTTGTGTCCGACCTCACACGGGGAAAAATAAAGGGTCACAAAAACATCCCCTTCTACTGTGTAGAATTAAAACAGTGTCACAACTCCAACTGAATGGAGTCCAATGTTAATCTCTTGTCATGTATATCTCTCGACAATGTCGAGATGTCAGCATTTACAATTACTCAGAAATGGTTGTCTGAAGAAGTCAGTCACCAAATAATACAAGAATACACATCACTGGCACGCTATACAGCCCGTTCACCTGTACAATATAATAACACACAATTAACAAAGACATTAATACACATCACTGGTACATTATAAAAACCCTTTCACCAGTATAATATAATACGACGGGAGTAGAATGGTTGTGTGAGCGCTACATCCCAGTGACTTCACCGATTGGAGGGTTCTCTCTGATTTCTAGCTTTAGGAGAGAGAGCGGTGCGTGTTCACAAACACTGCCTGAACTGCCCTGGGGCACAGGAAGAACATAATATATGAATTCTTAAAATTGGTGGCATTCCGCTTTAACCCTTTCACTGCCACACGACAGAATGTTAGCCCTTGACTATCACACAACCGACGGCGATGCTCCATCATTAGCCAACCTTCTGTATTGTCACAGTGACGGGGTTAACCGGCTGTCGTGTGGCAGTGAAAGGGTTAATGATAAACCCCAGGTCAGACAAGAGTCTGCCAGTTAACGCAGACAGGAAGCGATGTCATGTGATGTCATCCTAACACCTGACCTTTGACCTGCTCACTGTAACGGCTGTAAATATTTTTTTTCTCCTTCTTTTTCCGATTTTTTCTCCCATCCCACGGTTAGTCGTTATGCCAATTCCCAACACCCTTCCTGGTTGTTGCGTACTCCCCCCTACTGTTGGTCCGAGAGGCCGGAGACTGTCACATGCTTTCCTCCGACGCATGTGCAGCCAGCCGGCAGCCAGCCTGGCAGCGCAGATTCTCACCGGGAGAGTGTAACGTGTGGGAGGCCGCACTACCTCTCTCCAGATCCTACCTTCGCTGAGCAGGCGCCCCGACCGAACTGTAGGGGTCGCTGTCCACAACGCCCAGGACCCACCCACGGCTCCCCTCCCACTAACTCAGCCAAACGAGTTAGTATAGCGATCAGCCCGAGCCAAGGCAATGCTGACTCTCCGGGAGTCGAGACCGCAGCCTCTTGCATTGGTGACGAGCACAATCTCCGCTACGCAACTGGTGATGTTTGATCTGGCGTTAGGCGAGTTACCTTGGTGTTGAAGTGCTCGCTGATGCACCGCAGGCAGGATGTCAGAGTTACCTTGGTGTTGAAGTGCTTGCTGATGCATCGCAGGATGTCGCCGTCGATGCGGTTGAGGATCTGCTCCTGGGGGGCGTTCAGCGCCACCTGGCCGTAACACAGGATCAACGTACTCTTCATCTTCTCTACCTCCACGTCACTACGCTCCTGGGGGGGGGGGGGGGGGGAGAGAGAGAGAGAGAGAGAGAGAGACACACACAGAGAAAGTGAGAGGGAGAGATAAAGTGAGATAGAGAGATAGAGACAGAGAGAGAGGGAGAGAGAGAGATAGAGAGAGAGAGAGACAGAGAGACAGAGAGACAGAGAGAGAGACAGAGAGATAAAGTGAGAGAGAGAGAGAAAGAAAGAGGGGGCATGTTCATGTATATGAACAAGCAGGTATAAATATAACAGATGCTATGTCTTGTAAAAAGGTATCACACTTTGAGCAGGTATAAATATAACAGATACTATGTCTTGTAAAAAGGTATCACACTTTGAGCAGGTATAAATATAACAGATACTATGTCTTATAAAAAGGTATCACACTTTGAGCAGGTATAAATATAACAGATACTAGGGGTGTAAAGGTACACGTATCCGTACCGAACCGTTCAGTACGCGCTGTGTACCGAACCAATGCAACGGTATTTGCGCAAAGTGCCAGGTGTTCATCTCTCTCTCTCTCTCTCTCTTTCAACAAGTCGATTATTAATTTGTAGGGCTGACCCCTATTAATCGATTAGTCGACTAATCGGTCGAAAGGGGCCGTAGTCGACTGGCCAACCTCTTAGTCGAATATATAAAAAAAAAAAATTAAAATAAAAATTAAATATTATTATTTTTTTGTATCATTCATTCCAAAAGAAAAGAGGCCTAGAAGCGTGGCTAACGCTAATGGCACGCATACCAGAGGCTAACTGCCTACGAAAACAGGCACAGAGGCACTGAAAGAGGATTTCACCCATCTAATGAACACACTAGACTAGACAAATATCAAGATGTGTCCATCAGTGGACCAATTGCATGCTTTTGCAGAGGACAAGAAGCCTTCAGTCGACTCCTTCAGACATTAAGCACCCCCCACAGCCCAAATGGAATGATAAAAAAAAATCATTTTTTTTTTTTTTTTTTACCAATAGTCGACTAACGGCACATTTTGGCCAATCCTAGTCGACCATCCAAATCCTTAGTCGGGGACAGCCCTATTAATTTGAATATAGAATATTCATCGACAGCCCTACATAACAGTTACTGCACACTACACCACCCCTGAGTGGAACATGGAAAGCCAAACTCCCCCCCCCACTGTACCGAAAATCCGTACCGAGACTTCAAAACCGAGGTACGTACCGAAACGTGGTTTTTGTGAGTACCGTTACACCCCTAACAGACACTACGTCTTGTAAAAAGGTCTCATACTTTGAGCAGGCTGAATATGCCAGATGATTTCTTGAAGGCGTCCGATTTGCCAAACTCATCCAGCTTGGCCAGGGTGCCCTCCAGATGAGCGTTGGCGCACAATCCTATGCCTATGGCAACACCCTGGTAAAACCAAAACACACACACACAGACAAACTAGTACATCACTAATAATAACTAATGACTATACTGGTTCATAACCAGCACATCGCTAATACAGATGAATCTCTCTACTGGTTTATATAATATTACCCAAATAGCTGAACATCAAATAGAGTTATAAGTCATTAATGTTTAATTCAAACAGTATACAGTATGACAGACAGACAGATAAGAAATATAAGAGAGACAGATAAGATACATAAGATAGATCAGACAGACAGACAGACAGACAGACAGACAGACAGACAGACAGACAGACAGACAGACAGACAGACAGACAGACAGACAGACAGACAGACAGACAGACAGACAGACAGTACCTCTCTCTCTAAGGAGTCGTTGTGTCTGGCTGAGATGAGGATATCATGAAGTTGTCTCTTTACCAGCTCCTTATTGTAGCACTGCTGTAGAATGACCCCTAGACAACAATACATGAACCTCTACACACACACACACACACACACAATATTATATATATATATATTATACTGCCCTACAAAAGGCAAACAACAGTAACTGCAGAGTAGTGAAACAGAGAAATTACTTCACCGTTTACCTCCTGTCCTTCCAAAGGTATTGTTGGTACAACATAAGATCATATCATATAATAATAACTATACTTACTATAATATACTATATGCATGTATTTAGGCACCATCAATACTAGGAGACATACATTGCAGTAATGTCTTGTGTGTCACTGCGTGTGCAGTCACTGCCGTTAGCCTTTGTAGAGTAGTATAGGTTAAGGTGTTAAGGGGGCATCTCGTCAGAAAACAATACTGATTTATTTTGCACATAATCTCACACGCATCCAAAAACTCTAAACGGATTTGCACACATTTATTCCGTTTGATAGTTATTGAGAGTAAATTAGTCTGAATATGGCCGCCAGTGATGTCATCGGGGACATTGACACCTTGTGTTGTGTTAATTACAGCTCAATGAAATGATAAGGAAGCAGTCCCTATAAGGTATTGATATTCTTTTATTAACACAACACAAGGTTTCAATGTCCCCGGTGACATCGCCGGCGGCCATATTCAGACTAATTTACTCTCAATAACTATCAAACAGAATAAATGTGTGCAAATCCGTTTAGAGTTTTTGGATGCGTGTGAGATTATGTGCAAAATAAATCAGTGTTGTTTTTTTTTGTGAAGTACCTTTAACCTCTTAAGCCCTAGCCACATATTCAGAAAAGTAAATGGAAGATTGCTGTGCTTGTACAAGGTCCATTTGCATGTTCTTGGTATCTAGGGACATGTATGGACCTCAGGGAATGTATTCCCAGTGTGTGAGAAATATTGTGTCTGTTACTATGCTTGAGTAAATTGTAATGAACCAAAAGGAGAATATAAAGTCATTATTATTTTTCTTTGATGGTGAATAACTAACATTGACCAGACGTGAACAATTCTTGAGATCTCCAAGTGTACAAAAAGTCTAAGCAAATGAATAAAGGGCAGATGATTTACAGAAGTTTTGCCATCCAAATGCAATTTTAAATATGAATATAGAATATCAGGCCTAGAATGGGCGGCTAGGTGGTGTAGTGGTCTAAGGCACTCGCCACCAGTGTGGAGACGCTAGGATTCGCGTGTTCGAATCCAGCTCTCCACATTGTTTTTCAGTTTGGCTGGTCGTCCGCAGTAATACACATTGGCCGTATTACGGGGAGGGAAAAACTGAAGGGTGGGGATCGAACGTTGTGAACAAGCGACTCCTACAAGTCGGTTGGTGCGCCTGCGCAGTAGAATCAGGAAGTGTCGGGGGCAGCGTGAGCCTCCCACGCGTTACTCCTCGAACACTGAGAGATCGAGCTGCGCAGGTGAAAAGATGCGACTGCTGTTACCTCAAGTACCGGAGGGGACTTGTGCTATGTATGACTTAGTCCTCACTGCAGCCGGCTTGTGGGAGGCAAGAAACAGCGTTCGTGACAGGGGAGGGTTGAATTGGATGATACGAAATTGGGATGGGAGAAAATATAGAAAAATGGGAGAAAAAGTGGATCAAAAAAAAAAAGAATATCAGGCCTAGAAATGACCTTATTATGGCCAAGTCATACATCTATGGATCGGGCCAAATCTCCCCTTTCCAATAGCATTAAATCTGGATTTAGTATCACCAGGCGGCCGTTACTGGGCAGCAAAGACTGTGAATGAAATGTACTGTAAGTAGTACAGTTACTTTTGTATAATGTCCATAGCTCCGCCATTTTTCATCAGATTGAGATGCGTTTTTTTTCTAGACATTCACAGAAAGATAACGGAAAAAAGATCTATGTTGTATTTTATGGCAATAACGTTCAGGTTTGTTTGACCTGTGAGATATAATCACGAAAATAATGTCAGAATTGTTCGCAAAAAATATTTTCAGCAGCTTTCACAGAGGCTGGTGTGAGCTGGGTAGTGCAGTTTTATGAAATTTCAATGTTATTTCCTCACGTCTAATTGAACCCCTACATAACTACAAACGTAGTTCTGAAAATATACACTTTGACTGCTGTTTTGATAGGGTTAGGGTCTTTACTTTTGGCTACATTTGCTTGGAGAAAAAAAATGCAACATTAATTAATACAGACTGTATTGATCTATTTATGGCGTGAAATGAATCTCGACCGTTCAGGCTTAACTCATTCAGTGCCAGCTATTAGTCTTGGCCTTGTAGCTAACGTGCCATTACATATTTCCACTGTGGTCACTATGTTTGGAGAGCTATATCTATATTCTATATTATAGCTATGGGGACAATACTATAGTCATTTGACAATGACTTTCTTCCGTCCAAGATGCAAAAAAGAGATAATTTTTTTTCATGCAGACGTTCGTGCGTTATCCAGTGGTGAATAAGTATAATTTCAGAGTGATCCGGGATAATTCATGAAACGCTGAGTTATAGGGCGCTACGTGAATTCTACTAAAAGCATTGGCGTTTCTTGCCTGGACACGCTATTTCCAAATCAAATGTATAGGTATTATGTTTCATCATGAATGCATGAAAGGGGGGTGGGATCGTTTCTGATGCTTTGATTGCCAATAACGGCATTCGTTTTGAACACTAAAAACACTGATCAGCTGGATCGGTATGAAAACATTGCATGATCAAGCTGGAATTGACGTCAGATAGTCCTTACCTCTGATCGGGGGTATTCCAAAAATAATATTCCAATTGTTTGATCGCCATCTGGTCCATGACATAACCCACCACAACACATGCATCGGGGGCATTTGACGTGCTTCAATGCGATCGGGCGAACCGCTCGACTCGCCTGACCCAGAAAACTGCGCCCAGAGGGATTTGAACGTAACACAGGGTAAGATATAAAGTTTCAAAGGGTGCTCGATACTGCCGTCTAGCAGGATGCGGCCGGTATTGCACTTTGGCGATCTCAGACTAATTTCCTATGGTAACACCGAGGTCCCTGGATGAATAATGAATACAAATATTGAATAAAAGAATAAACTACCAAAACCCAAGATATCTCGGGTCTGGCAGCCAACGCATGGGCGAGTTAACCCGACTTATCTCGGGATTGGCAATTAAAGAGTTAAGGGGTTATGGGTTAAACATCAGGTTTAGAAGTATCATGTACTTACCTTCTCCTCTAGATGGTCGTTGTATGTGGAGAGGTATCTCGTCGCCTCGGCTGCCAGCTGACACACCCACTTGTCATCCTCAATGGCCACCAGGGTGTTGGACAACAGCTGGAACCAATCACATCGCAGACAGAAGGGAATGTGAGGCGAGCTCCCGTAGCTCACCGCGTATCTCGGCGCTATTTCTGCGTCGGGGACAACCGTGCTCGTCACGGATCTGGGGTACACAAGTTCGATTCCCGGACCCGCCGTATTTTCTCAGAGTGTCTTCCCCTACTCTACATCCCATTCAACCTGTTTCTGTCGGTCATGCTTGACCAGAAAAAGCGATAAACGCTAAAAAATAAAGTTTAAAAGAAAAAGAAGGGAATGTGAGCCAATCAGAACTTTAAAAAGGATGAAGCGCCACAAATCTAAACATTCCATTGACTTCCATAGTAAAATCGGACAGGAAAAAGTCACTGAAATGTCACCTATCTGTACTTTAACTTATGGTCACATTTTCTTTGAACCCTCATGGTCTGGACAACATAAGTCAACTACATATCCCATACTCTTGTTTGTATTCTAATGGAGAGTCCACTACACCTAAAATCCCATTACGTCCCATTTAAAGTTATGAAATGTATTGGTCTCTTTATACTTGGTGCTTTATTAGGATGAAAGTCAAAATAATTTCACAAATGACAGCTTAAGGGTTGCAGACAAAGGATTTGCAACCAAATGACAACTTTATTTATGTTAATTTATCTAATAACTTTTGGTCCTTTGAAATTATGGGACTATTTATGAAAAGATAAATAATACATGCATGGTTCACCTGCTATTGATGTAAACACCCTCAAATTAAAGCTGTGGTATATAAGATATATAGTGTGATGAGGATGTGGTATATAAGTTAGTGTGATGGTGATGATGATTATGATGAGGAAGAGGATTAAGATGAAGGTATAGAAGTTGACACCTTGAGCAGCTTGGCATCCCAATCCTTCTTATCCAGACTGTCTGCTGTCGACTCTGAAAACAACACATCAGAGAAGACAATCACACATTAGAGAAGAGAAGAGACAATCACACATTAGAGAAGAGAGAAGACAATCCTTATGTTTGTGCCCTGATCAGGCGTTCCTAGTGTGATATGTTATGTCTAGCTGTAGTTCCCTGTCCTGGTTTTGTAGTCCGTTTTCCGTGTAACCATTTGTAATCAACCCAGGTGTGTCTCGTCTCATCATTCCCTCATGTATAAGTGTTCCGTCTTCCCCTGCGTCTGATGCTGATCCTGTCTGTGCAGTTCTGTGTTTTTGTTTGTCATTATTTTATATTTCTTTCTGATCACAAACCATGGTAATTATTAATTAAATATCTTTTGTTGGTTACTTTGGCTACCGTCTTCTTATTATGTTACATTGACCAGACAACGAGCCTTCTTTCAGTCAATGGTAACGTAATAGTGTGTTATCGACAAAAATCCCAAGATATTTATATGAAGAGACCTGTGAGATGGACTGTGTGGATGACCACAGGCCTGTGGTCCCCAACACCTCTGGGGTCAAACACTATCTCCTCAGTCTCCTTAACATTTAAAACCAGACAGTTATTGTCGCACCAATTTACAAACCTCTGGATTTCCGAATAATAGTCAGCTAGGTCACGGTCATTCTTAATTAGAGCTAAAATCATTTGTATATAAGGTAAAAAGCACAGGTGAACTTACTATACCCTGGGGAGCTCCAGTGCTCAGGGTTCTAGATTCTGAATGAGTGGCGTTAACACCGACCCGCTGTGTACGGTTAGTTAAAAAGGAATGATACAATTATTTTTTTATCTCCCATCCCACTGTTAGTCGTTATGCCAATTCCCAACCCCCCCTTCCTGGTTGTTGCGCGCGCGCACCCCCCCCCCCCCCCCCTACTGTTGGTCCGGGAGGCCAGAGACTGTCGCATGTTTTCCTCCGACACATGTGCAGCCAGCCGGCAGCCAGCCTGGCAGTGCAGATTCTCACCGGGAGAGTGTAACGTGTGGGAGGTCACACTACCTTTCTCCAGATCCTACCCTCGCTGTGCAGGCGCCCCGACCGAACTGTAGGGGTCGCTGTCCACAAGGCCCAGGACCCACCCACGGCTCCCCTCCCCCTAACTCAGCCAAACGAGTTAGTATAGCGATCAGCCCGAGCCAAGGCAATGCTGACTCTCCGGGAGTCGAGACCGCAGCCTCTTGCATTGGTGATGAGCACAATCTCCGCTACGCCACCTGACCGCCATGATACCATTTTATAATGACCGCCATGATACCATTTTATAATGAAAGGGCAGACATTAAGCCCATTCAACTTCTCAATTAAAAGGTGCGGCTGTATCGTATTAAATGCTGAACTAAAATCTACAAATAAAAGTCGGACATAAGAGGTAGAGAAGAGAGGAGACAATCACACATTAGAGAAGAATCACATTAGAGAGGAGAATCACACGAGGAGAGCAGAATCACATGAGGAGAATCACATTAGAGAAGAGAGGAGAATCACAGAGAATTAAAGGCATCTAATAATTTATCCTTCCCATTATATACTTCTGGATGTAAATGTATTTTTAAATCCTACCTTCTAGTCATGTTAATATACATTATATAAACATGTAGCTTACCTGTACTGCGTTTCTGAATGCACATTTTAAATCCTACCTTCTAGTAGTGTTAATATTAGGGCTGACCTCGTCTAATCGATCTAAAGGAGCCGTAGTCGACTGCCAACCGCTTAGTCGAATGCAATATTTTTTTTATAATTTATATACCGATATTTTCTTTTTTTTTTAAGCAAAGAGGCCTAGAAGCGTGGCTAATGCTAATGGCGCACATACCAGCGAGGCTAACTGTGAAGAAAACGGGCACAGAGGCACTGAAAGAGGATTTCACCCGTCTAATGAACACACTAGTCGACAAATATCAAGATGTATCCATCAGTGGACCAATTGCATGCTTTCGCAGAGGACAAGAATTGATTGAAAATTGTATTAACAGATTGCAGAATGGGTATAATACAGTACAGCTCAATACACACAATTGTTAAGGGGATGTGGGGGGGGGGGGTAACTGTACATTGGATTATCGACAACCATACTTGGTCCCAAGAAGAAGGTCTCGTGTATTATTGGGTTAGGACATTTACTGTACATTGGAGGGGGTTGAGGTAGGACATTTACAGGGGCCAGTTTCGGATTGCAGTCTCCCGTAGATACTCTTTGAGAGTGGTTTTGAAAGTGGGTAGTGATTCACATTCCTTTACAGCTGTGGGTAGGGCGTTCCACATTGATGTGGCATAATTGCGAAACATGTTTAGTCCCTTGTTTGAGCCAAATCTGGGTTTAACATGATTTGTGGAGCTCTGGTGTTGTGGTCGTGGTATTCACTGACCTTTGGGAAGTATGTACATGGGTACCTTAGTCGTGTAGTGTATCTTGTAGACCAGGCCCATTGCAAGTTGCTGTACTCTTGTCGTCTACTCTTAGCCAGCCTTCAGTCGACTCCTTCAGACATTAAGCACCCCCCACAGCCCAAATGAAATGATAAAAAAAATATATATATATACATACCGGTATATATAATTATGAATTTCTTTGCATTAGGGTGGGTAGTCGACTATCGGCAAATTTTGGCCAATCAAAGTAGACTATACAAATCCTTAGTCGGGGACAGGCCTAGTTAATATACATTATATAATCATGTAGCTTACCTATACTGTACTTCTGAATGCACAGTTTTAAATCCTACCTTCTAGTAACGTTAATATAATCATGTAGCTTAACTATACTGTACTTCTGAATGCAGTTTTAAATCCTACCTTCTAGTAGCGTTAATATAATCATGTAGCTTAACTATACTGTACTTCTGAATGCAGTTTTAAATCCTACCTTCTAGTAGCGTTAATATAATCATGTAGCTTCCCTATACTGTACTTCTGAATGCACAGTTTTAAATCCTACCTTCTAGTAGCATTAGTAGCGGCGGTATGTCTTTCTCCCAGAGAGTCTCAGTTTTGGGATGGATGTTGGAACTGAGGACATTGAGAAGAGACAGAGATGGAGTGCCATGACCTCGGCTACGGAACGGGAAGGCAGTGTTCACCTAGAAAACACACACAAGCGGGTATCATCAGAAATTATATAATTATATTCACCTACTACAGGACCAGTAAAATGTATTCTACAACATGTTACTCGTTAGTCTTAATGACCAGTGTGATCACATTTTGTCTACCGTTTGTCTCGACAGGTCTACCGTTTGTCTCGACATGAACGGTCGCAGAATATCCAGCTCTTGCTGTTCCCATGGAAACCAACAACAAAAATCAGCAAAAAGAAGATATACAGGAATATTTATGTATTTCTTGCTCGCCATACTTTGGATTACAGACGTGTGCCTGAATTCAGCACAGAATCGTCAGGAAACGGCGGTGGAAGGCAACAAACGCGCAAATCTACAGTCCCATTGTGACTTTTACCTGTTAAATGGCTCGGAGAGTAAACATCCGGCTATTGGAGCGGCAACTATTCACAGACTGTTGACGGCGAATCCCGAAAGAAAGAGACTACCCCCGACAGGCAAGTTTGATAGAAAATCGATGTTTTTATTGTATTTGCTCCTGTCTGGAGACATTCATCAGAACCCAGGACCTGTTTTAACGCGCCAACAGGCGAAGAATCAACGGCTCATCCTCACACCGTCAATAGCATGCATCTCCACACCGTCGCCGGCCCAGGACACAATGGCCAGCGGATGCACCAACCGACCAGCAGGCGGCGACATCCCCTCACCGAAGCCCAAGCAGAGGAGCCGAGATGCAAGAGGGAGAGAGCTTGCAATCAGGGGACTCATATCAGCGCGGGACGTGAGCACCAGGGTTGACTCGGCTAGCCCCGCCAGGACAGCTAGACTAACCGATCCACCCCCCCTCCCCCACAACGGAGGGCCTCCAGACACATCTGAGGACAGCAACCAGCCCCCCCCCCCCCACGTCGCGGGCTTTCACACCGACCAAATACACCAGCAGAGGACAAAGGATCATCCCCACCCCCCCTCCTAACATCAATGAACACAGGACCCCATCCCCCCCTCCCCACCTACCGCCACAAGATCAACCACACACCACAGTGGAAAAACAATTTGAACTAGACGACATTAATGAAATAACAAACTCAAATGGACTTCACATATTTCACTTAAACATAAACAGCTTGAAACCGAAATTGGCTGAAATCAGACATTTGTTTCTAAACGGTAAGGCAAATATATTATGTTTCACAGAAACAAAACTTGACTCATCTGTTCAGGATCCAGAGATAGAAATCGAGGACTATTCAATCATCAGGAGGGATAGGAACCAGTATGGAGGTGGTGTCTGTGTGTATATACACAAAGATACCAAATTCAGCAACCGTACTGACCTTAACCATGACGAGATTGAAACTGTATGGATTGAAATCTTATTTGAAAGGGCAAAATCAGTACTAATAGGCACAATCTATAGACCACCAGAACAGACTGGTTTTTATGATACTCTGGATGTGTGCTTAGCTGGAGCTGAGGATGCGGAAAAAATTCTTATTGGGGATTGGAACACGGATATGCAACAAAAAAATGCACCCGTCTTCAAATCCTTCAATAGGTTTTGTGATCTGCACGGCCTCAGCCAACTAATCACCCAACCCACAAGGATATGTGAATCAACTCAGACTACCATTGACCTCATACTGACCTCTGACAAGTCCAAGATCTCCAGTAAAGGGGTTATAGCATGCGGGTTAAGTGATCATTACATGATATTCTGTACCCGCAAAAAGCTAAAACTAAAGGCTGGCTGTCACAAAACAGTCACATCTAGAGACCTCAAAACCTACTCTAGCGAGGCCTTTAACCTTGAACTGGAGAGTCTGGACTGGTCAGATGAACTCAATGGTACACTGGTTGAAGAAACTTGGCTTGGCTTCAAAACCAAATTTTCATCAATACTAAACAAAATGGCCCCCCTAAGAACCACCAGGGTAAAAAATCGCGCTGAGCCATGGATGCACACTGAAATACTGACCGCTATGAAAGCCAGAGACAAAAAATGCTCTGAGTTTCGTAAAAGTCAGTCAAAGCTTACCAAAAGCACGAGCAGTGAACTCCAAGACCACGTGACTGAACTCAAACTAGAAAGAAACAGACTAAGAAATGACGTAAACTCCATGATCAAAACTGCAAAAAAAAATTTCATCAATGACAAAACCGAGGAAAACAAAAATAAACCACGTGAACTTTGGAAATTACTCAACAATCAACTAGGCTGCAGTAAAAAACTCAAAACCAGGTTCTCAAACATAAACATAAAGACGGACAACACGCTCATCACAGACAAGCTGGATGTAGCCAATTACTTAAACACTTTCTTCACAAACATAGCCACAACACTGGTAAACAAACTACCCTCCCACTCAGGGCAGTATGGGGTAGAACACATAGTAGCATACTACATGAACCTAGGCGTCCACAAAGACGACTTCAAACTGGAAATAGTAACTACAGATGAGGTACTCAAAAAACTGAGCGCCCTCCAACCAAACAAGGCCACTGGCCATGACAACATCCCCTCCAAATTCCTCAGAGACTCAGCAGCAGCCATCACCCCAGTCATCACACACATAATAAACCTCTCCATAAAACAGGGACACGTCCCCAAGGACTTCAAAATTGCGAGAGTAACACCCCTGCACAAAAAGGGCAGCAAATTAGACCCGGGTAACTACCGCCCTGTTTCTATCCTTACATCCATCTCGAAAGTCATGGAAAAAATAGTATACGAACAGATCGAAAAATACCTCGCGGAAAAAAATCTAATCTACGAATTCCAATCTGGCTTCAGAACATCCCACTCCACTGACACATGCCTTCTCTACTTGAACGACCACATCAAACAAGAGGTGGACGCGGGCAAATACTGCGGCATGGTCATGCTGGACCTACAAAAGGCCTTCGACACTGTCAATCACACCATTCTGATTGACAAGCTAAAAGCAATTGGTTTTGATAGTTTATCAGTGAGCTGGATACAATCCTACCTGGAGGGGAGGGAACAGATGGTGGAAGTAAACGGTACCCTATCCCCCCCCCTCACAGTGAGCTGTGGTGTTCCACAAGGAAGCATACTAGGACCGCTACTATTCCTAATTTATGCAAATGACATGTCGTCAGCTTGTGACTGCAACTTGTTCCTGTTTGCGGACGACTCAGCCCTGCTGGTCTCTGACAAGAACAAGTTACAGGTTGAAAAAGCCCTCAGCTCGGAACTAGGCAAAATCTGCATATGGCTCGCCGACAACAAACTATCATTACACATGGGCAAAACAGAGTCCATTCTCTTCGGTTCAAATAACAAACTCAGCAAGACTGACGACTTCTCGGTTACAGTGGGTGACAATATTGTCACAAGGAAAGATGAAATTACCTACCTGGGTTCCATCCTAGAGGCTAATCTTTCCTGTGACAAAATGGCATCCAATGTAATAAAAAAAGTCAACCAACGAACGCGATTCTTGTACCGGATCTCCTCTCTGGTAAACAAGAATACCCTGAAGACTCTAGCAGGAGCACTCATTCAAGGGTACTACGACTATGCTTGCACCTCATGGTACCAAAGCACCTCAAAGGCACTAAAAAACAAATTACAAACATCTCAAAACAAGCTAGTCAGACTACTACTTGACCTGACTCCTAGAACCCACCTCACCCCTGCCCACTTTGACAACCTAGGATGGCTTAGAGTAGACGACAGAGTACAGCAACTTGCAATGGGCCTGGTCTACAAGATACACTACGCGACCAAGGTACCCATGTACATGTCAAAATACTTCCCAAAGGTCAGTGAATACCACGATCACAACACCAGAGGGAGCTCCACAAATCATGTAAAACCCAGATTCGGCTCAAACAAGGGACTAAACACGTTTCGCAATTATGCCACATCAATGTGGAACGCCCTGCCTAAAGCTGTAAAGGAATGTGAATCACTACCCACCTTCAAAAACACTCTCAAAAAACACCTACGTGAGACTGCAATTCGAAACTGGCCCCTACAAATGTCCTAACCTAGTTGTACAGTAAATGACCAAGTAAGGCTTTGTCAACATTCCAATGTACAGTGTAAAATGTGTGTGTGTCCCCTACCCAACCCCCCCCCCCCCCCCCCCCCCCACCTCCAATGTACAGCCCTCACCCAACCCACCCAACCCCACCCCACCAACCTCCTCCAATGTACAGTTTCTACGCCAAATGTATATACACTCCTTTTCTGGACACTTTTGTATCACAAACAGTACTGTATTTGCAAATCTGATATGTCATAAATGTATAGATGTAGCAGTACTGTCTATCTGTATGTCATATATGTTATGATGAATTGAAAATGGGGGACCCTGGTGGAAACAAGACGAAAGTCTTTCTCTGGTCTGCATCCCCTTAACAATTGTATGTATTGAGATGTACTGTACTGTACCCATTCTGCAATCTGTTAAGAAACTTTTCAATCAATCAATCAATCAATCAATCAATCAATCACATTACATTATTACTTGCTCTTCATAGTAAGGCTGCAACGATTCGTCAACGTCATCGACCATGAAATGTAGTCGATTTGCATATTCATGATTGGCGCATCGTATTGTTGTTACTTGTAGCCTTTTGTGGTGGAAATGGGTGACATTCAAAAAAAAAAAAAAAACATGCGCAACTTGTAATCCAACTAGTGCGCAATGAATCACGTTTAAAATCTTAAACCACTATTCGCGATTCTGCCTAGAGCCAGGACTTCGGTGTTTCACGTCAACTCCAGCTGTAAGGGAGGGGCTGAGCTCGATACCCCCACCTTAAATTTTAGAAGCTATGACAGCTCTTCAGCCCTGCGTTCTAAAGCCCTGAGCAGCAACAGGTCCAATGAGTCCAACATGCTATACATCCTTGCATAGTCTGCCATAAGCTATTCTCCCTCTCTCTCTTGTGTGTGTGTACATTTACTATAGGCAACTCTGTAACACTTTATAATAACACTCAGTTATAAGACCTTTAAAAGGTATTTGTAGATAATGAACTAATCATGAACAAATCATTTATAAACATTTGTAAATGATTATTAAATCATTTATAACTATTTGTATAACATTTACAAATTAGTTCTACATTATTTATAACTCATTATCAACATTGTTTGTACTTGATTTGTTCATCATTAAATAATGTTGTTTAATGTGTAGTAACACATTTGTAGATGCTTTGAAAAATGGATATGAAAAAACGACTATACTGTACCTCCATTTATTTGTTCATGTTCAACAAATGATTTGCTAAGACATTCATAAAACATCTATAAATCATTCGCAGATGCTATTGTGTGCCCTAATCTAAAGTGAAGCCTATTCATCATTAACAAATGTCTAATAATTTGTTTATTTGTGGACTTTTATGAATACACACGAAGCAATTACCAGACTTGTCTTTTCATGTTTAACAAATGATTTGTTAAGACATTCATAAAACATCTATAAATCATTTGCAGATGCTATTGTGTGCCCTAATCTGAAGTGAAGCCTATTCATCATTAACAAATGTCTAATACAGTTCATTATTTGTTTACTTTTTCATCACCCGTTACAAATGTTGTAGACAGCTATTTTTTTTTTATTAACATAAAATACATCTGCATAACATAATAGTGTAACATGGGGGGGCACTAGGACCCAGGAGTACCCTGGCCAGGTATTGACAAGAGTATGTAGAGGAAGTACAACGCAAGTGAGACTTGACTTCGACGTGTGTTGCCGTCTGTTGAATGGAAGCACGATACATTAGCAGAGCCAAGTTATTCGTGCTGCCCCACGCTTTTAAGGTATGAACAGGCTAAACACCTTTTTTGTTGGTAAATCTATTCCATCATTTCCGACCTACAACTCTTATATGTTGTGTAGACGTACTTGATGTGGTGGGCGCCAACGTTACATTTGAATTATGCGTTTGTTCCTAATGTGTGCTCAGTATATTGTGGTATGTGATGATGACGCGACACACGAGGGTAATAATTATTTGTATTTTCTGGCTGTATCGGCGCCTATACAGCCTGAAAATACAAATAATTATTACCCTTGTGTCATCATTAAGTGCTGTCATAATCAGTTTACATGAATCGGATGTTGCAGGACAAAAAAACGACTAAAGATAATGCTGTAATCCTACTGACTCCGAGAGGCTGGGAGCTTAAATACATTTTATCTAAGCTCTCAGAGTCTAGTATGAAATGTAACAGTGTCTAGTATGTAATGTAACAGTGGTTAACTATAGTCTACTAGTACAGGGTTCAGCGACCGTTTTGATTAAAAGTTCCATTCAAAGTGGCACCACATCAAAATGTAAATCTAATTATATTACATCCATATAGGCAATGTGCATAGCAATAGTTTTAATAACCATTTTCCTCATAATTATATAAGAGCGTTATACAAGAATGCTGCAGTCTTTATGAGATGCGTGCTCGCCCCATAGCTGGACACATTCAGCCTCGTCTGCCTCATCCTTTAAAGTTCTCATGTTTGGTCTCAAAATGGCATTTAACACTCGGCAAACAACAACAGACTGACCCTTCTGATTGGCTCCGACCCTGAAATATCCCTGGTATATCAGTCAAACTACCATAAATAACAGGCTGTGCAACTGCCAACGGCTGTGAAAGAGGTACTGTAACTCGACATGGGGATGAGAGGACACTTCAACATTTCCAAAAAGGTTCCTCTCTTACACACTTGCTAGTAGTGTGCCATTGGTGGCACTCGTGCCTAAGGTTGCGGACCCCTGGTCTAGTATGTAATGTAACAGTGGATAACTATAGTCTAGTATGTAATGTAACAGTGGTTAACTATAGTCTAGTATGTAATGTAACAGTGGATAATTATAGTCTAGTATGTAATGTAACAGTGGATAACTATAGTCTAGTATGTAATGTAACAGATAACTATAGTCTAGTATGTAATGTAACAGTGGATAACTATAGTCTAGTATGTAATGTAACAGTGGTTAACTATAGTCTAGTATGTAATGTAACAGTGGATAACTATAGTCTAGTATGTAATGTAACAGTGGATAATTATAGTCTAGTATGTAATGTAACAGTGGATAACTATAGTCTAGTATGTAATGTAACAGTGGATAACTATAGTCTAGTATGTAATGTAACAGTGGTCTAATTATAGTCTAGTATGTAATGTAACAGTGGATAACTATAGTCTAGTATGTAATGTAACAGATAACTATAGTCTAATATGTAATGTAACAGTGGATAACTATAGTCTAGTATGTAATGTAACAGATAACTATAGTCTAGTATGTAATGTAACAGTGGATAACTATAGTCTAGTATGTAATGTGACAGTGGATAACTATAGTCTAGTATGTAATGTAACAGATAACTATAGTCTAGTATGTAATGTAACAGATAACTATAGTCTAGTATGTAATGTAACAGTGGATAACTATAGTCTAGTATGTAATGTAACAGATAACTATAGTCTAGTATGTAATGTAACAGTGGATAACTATAGTCTAGTATGTAATGTAACAGTTAACTATAGTCTAGTATGTAATGTAACAGTGGATAACTATAGTCTAGTATGTAATGTAACAGTGGATAACTATAGTCTAGTATGTAATGTAACAGTGGATAACTATAGTCTAGTATGTAATGTAACAGTGGATAACTATAGTCTAGTATGTAATGTAACAGTGGATAACTATAGTCTAGTATGTAATGTAACAGTGGATAACTATAGTCTAGTATGTAATGTAACAGATAACTATAGTCTAGTATGTAATGTAACAGTGGATAACTATAGTCTAGTATGTAATGTAACAGATAACTATAGTCTAGTATGTAATGTAACAGTGGATAACTATAGTCTAGTACAGACCTGGGCATTGTACGGCCCGCGGGATGATTCTGACCAGCCCGCGAAAGATTACATGATAATAAAAAAAAATAAAAAAATATCTTTTTTATATTTTCTTTTTTTTTAACTTTTTTCTTTTCATGTCAACGTTCACACGCACAATATACGTTTAGGAGACATGCTCAGAAGATGTTGGTTCTCTTTGGATCCACCTACATATGTGAACAGACATTCTCAGTCATGACGTTTACCAAGTCCAGGTACAGATCCTCTCTCACTGATGAACATCTGGCAGCTGTGCTTCGCATCTCCACCTCAGACATGCAACCTGACTTTGATGGACTTGTTAAAGCTCAACAGAGACTGGATTTCTCACACTGAATGAAAAAAAAAGAACTGAAGAACACTAAAATGTGGAAATATAACAAGTGAAATGGGACACTTGATATTTTTTTTTCTTTTTTTTGCACAGTTCTGAAAACATTAAATGTTTAATATAGGCATGTAAAGTAAAAAAGGCTACAAAACTGGGACACTTTTCTTTACACAGTTCAGTGACATGTCTTGTTTATTTTTGCTATTATGATGTGATGTCTTTAGAAAGCTAAGAAAATCCTTGTTTCAATAGTATATGAAACTCAAAATGCCCTTTGTTATTAATGTTTCACATTTTGTTTATCATTTTGGAAATAAATTCTATTTGAATAAATGATATTTTTGAAAGCTAACCTCACCTTTTAATTGCCAAATAATAACATACACTCTTACCAGGGGTCAAAACAATGCCATTTACTGCTTTTTATATAGAAATAAAATGTATATTATGCATAATTGAGTTTGGAATTTTGGCCCGGCCCCCCAACATATTTTCAGTTGCTCATTCGGCCCCCTGGGAAAAATAATTGCCCACCCCTGGTCTAGTATGTAATGTGACAGTGGATAACTATAGTCTAGTATGTAATGTGACAGTGGATAACTATAGTCTAGTATGTAATGTGACAGTGGATAACTATAGTCTAGTATGTAATGTAACAGTGGATAACTATGGTCTAGTATGTAATGTGACAGTGGATAACTATAGTCTAGTATGTAATGTAACAGTGGATAACTATAGTCTAGTATGTAATGTAACAGTGGATAACTATAGTCTAGTATGTAATGTAACAGTGGATAACTATGGTCTAGTATGTAATGTGACAGTGGATAACTATAGTCTAGTATGTAATGTAACAGTGGATAACTATAGTCTAGTATGTAATGTAACAGATAACTATAGTCTAGTATGTAATGTAACAGTGGATAATTATAGTCTAGTATGTAATGTAACAGATAACTATAGTCTAGTATGTAATGTAACAGTGGATAATTATAGTCTAGTATGTAATGTAACAGATAACTATAGTCTAGTATGTAATGTAACAGTGGATAATTATAGTCTAGTATGTAATGTAACAGATAACTATGGTCTAGTATGTAATGTAACAGATAACTATAGTCTAGTATGTAATGTGACAGTGGATAACTATAGTCTAGTATGTAATGTAACAGATAACTATAGTCTAGTATGTAATGTAACAGTGGATAATTATAGTCTAGTATGTAATGTAACAGATAACTATAGTCTAGTATGTAATGTAACAGATAACTATAGTCTAGTATGTAATGTAACAGTGGATAACTATAGTCTAGTATGTAATGTAACAGTGGATAACTATAGTCTAGTATGTAATGTAACAGTGGATAACTATAGTCTAGTATGTAATGTAACAGATAACTATAGTCTAGTATGTAATGTAACAGTGGATAACTATAGTCTAGTATGTAATGTGACAGTGGATAACTATAGTCTAGTATGTAATGTAACAGTGGATAACTATAGTCTAGTATGTAATGTAACAGTGGATAACTATAGTCTAGTATGTAATGTAACAGTGGATAACTATAGTCTAGTATGTAATGTGACAGATAACTATAGTCTAGTATGTAATGTAACAGTGGATAACTATAGTCTAGTATGTAATGTAACAGATAACTATAGTCTAGTATGTAATGTAACAGTGGATAACTATAGTCTAGTATGTAATGTAACAGTGGATAACTATAGTCTAGTATGTAATGTGACAGTTAACTATAGTCTAGTATGTAATGTAACAGTGGATAACTATAGTCTAGTATGTAATGTAACAGATAACTATAGTCTAGTATGTAATGTAACAGTGGATAACTATAGTCTAGTATGTAATGTAACAGTGGATAACTATAGTCTAGTATGTAATGTGACAGTTAACTATAGTCTAGTATGTAATGTAACAGATAACTATAGTCTAGTATGTAATGTAACAGATAACTATAGTCTAGTATGTAATGTAACAGTGGATAACTATAGTCTAGTATGTAATGTAACAGATAACTATAGTCTAGTATGTAATGTAACAGATAACTATAGTCTAGTATGTAATGTAACAGTGGATAACTATAGTCTAGTATGTAATGTAACAGATAACTATAGTCTAGTATGTAATGTAACAGTGGATAACTATAGTCTAGTATGTAATGTAACAGTTAACTATAGTCTAGTATGTAATGTAACAGATAACTATAGTCTAGTATGTAATGTAACAGATAACTATAGTCTAGTATGTAATGTAACAGTGGATAACTATAGTCTAGTATGTAATGTAACAGTGGATAACTATAGTCTAGTATGTAATGTAACAGTGGATAACTATAGTCTAGTATGTAATGTAACAGTGGATAACTATAGTCTAGTATGTAATGTAACAGTGGATAACTATAGTCTAGTATGTAATGTAACAGTGGATAACTATAGTCTAGTATGTAATGTAACAGTGGATAACTATAGTCTAGTATGTAATGTAACAGTGGATAACTATAGTCTAGTATGTAATGTAACAGTGGATAACTATAGTCTAGTATGTAATGTAACAGTGGATAACTATAGTCTAGTATGTAATGTAACAGTGGATAACTATAGTCTAGTATGTAATGTAACAGTGGATAACTATAGTCTAGTATGTAATGTAACAGTGGATAACTATAGTCTAGTATGTAATGTAACAGTGGATAACTATAGTCTAGTATGTAATGTAACAGTGGATAACTATAGTCTAGTATGTAATGTAACAGTGGATAACTATAGTCTAGTATGTAATGTAACAGTGGATAACTATAGTCTAGTATGTAATGTAACAGTGGATAACTATGGTCTAGTATGTAATGTAACAGTGGATAACTATAGTCTAGTATGTAATGTAACAGTGGATAACTATAGTCTAGTATGTAATGTAACAGTGGATAACTATAGTCTAGTATGTAATGTAACAGTGGATAACTATAGTCTAGTATGTAATGTAACAGTGGATAACTATAGTCTAGTATGTAATGTAACAGATAACTATAGTCTAGTATGTAATGTAACAGATAACTATAGTCTAGTATGTAATGTAACAGTGGATAACTATAGTCTAGTATGTAATGTAACAGTGGATAACTATAGTCTAGTATGTAATGTAACAGTGGATAACTATAGTCTAGTATGTAATGTAACAGATAACTATAGTCTAGTATGTAATGTAACAGATAACTATAGTCTAGTATGTAATGTAACAGTGGATAACTATAGTCTAGTACAGACCTGGGCATTGTACGGCCCGTGGGATGATTCTGACCAGCCCGCGAAAGATTACATGATAATAAAAAAAAATAAAAAAAAATCTTTTTTATATTTTCTTTTTTTTTAACTTTTTTCTTTTCATGTCAACGTTCACACGCACAATATACGTTTAGGAGACATGCTCAGAAGATGTTGGTTCTCTTTGGATCCACCTACATATGTGAACAGACATTCTCAGTCATGACGTTTACCAAGTCCAGGTACAGATCCTCTCTCACTGATGAACATCTGGCAGCTGTGCTTCGCATCTCCACCTCAGACATGCAACCTGACTTTGATGGACTTGTTAAAGCTCAACAGAGACTGGATTTCTCACACTGAATGAAAAAAAAAGACCTGAAGAACACTAAAATGTGGAAATATAACAAGTGAAATGGGACACTTGATATTTTTTTTCTTTTTTTTTGCACAGTTCTGAAAACATTAAATGTTTAATATAGGCATGTAAAGTAAAAAAGGCTACAAAACTGGGACACTTTTCTTTACACAGTTCAGTGACATGTCTTGTTTATTTTTGCTATTATGATGTGATGTCTTTAGAAAGCTAAGAAAATCCTTGTTTCAATAGTATATGAAACTCAAAATGCCCTTTGTTATTAATGTTTCACATTTTGTTTATCATTTTGGAAATAAATTCTATTTGAATAAATGATATTTTTGAAAGCTAACCTCACCTTTTAATTGCCAAATAATAACATACACTCTTACCAGGGGTCAAAACAATGCCATTTACTGCTTTTTATATAGAAATAAAATGTATATTATGCATAATTGAGTTTGGAATTTTGGCCCGGCCCCCCAACATATTTTCAGTTGCTCATTCGGCCCCCTGGGAAAAATAATTGCCCACCCCTGGTCTAGTATGTAATGTGACAGTGGATAACTATAGTCTAGTATGTAATGTAACAGTGGATAACTATAGTCTAGTATGTAATGTAACAGTGGATAACTATAGTCTAGTATGTAATGTAACAGTGGATAACTATAGTCTAGTATGTAATGTAACAGTGGATAACTATAGTCTAGTATGTAGTAGTGAAGCAGGCTGGACTCACCAGTAGTCTCATCATCAGAGTCTGAGGAGTGGGCAGGTTGACTGGTAGATCAGCAGGAGAGAGACAATAAAGAAATAATTAGTGCCGTCGGGCGATTAAAAAAATTTATCGAATTAATTACAGGATTTGTAATTAATTAATCTAATTAATCGCATTTTAATCGCATAACCATTTTATGCCCGATATTCTATATTCTATAATCATATTTCAAATGGCATGTGTCCGGATGGCAGAATTCAGTACTGTATCTACAAAACCCTTCTGTTTAATCATTTCCATTTATTCATTTGCTTAGATTTTTCAGGTCCGTCTGGTCAATTTGAGCATAGTGTTATTCACAGTCAAAGATAAACTAAATGTAATTGATATTCTCATTTGGTTCATTACAATTTACTCAAGCCTAGTAACAGACACAGTATTTCTGACACTGGGAATACATTCCCTGAGATCCATAGATGTCCCTAGAATCAGATACCAAGAACATGCAAATGGACCATATTAAAAAAAAGTCTGTAAATGTGTATTCTATGTTATTATGGAATGAATGAGATAAAAAAAATTAAAAAATACAAAAATTTTCATAACGCGATAATTTGCTGTGTAATTAATTAATCTAATTAACGCGATACACTGACAGCCCTAGAAATAATCAAAACAAAAGATTTCTGGGTATCATAAAATGTGCTGTTTAATTACTATTCTATTTTATTCTAGACAGTTATGATGATCAGATGATATTATCGACCATTATTACATGGCGTTTTAACATTAGCCAAAATGCTTGATTGTGATTGGTCAATAGCGCTCGGTTGCCCATAACAGCGGTCAATTATTTCTCGATAATTCACCGCCGTCATGGGCAAAGCGCAATAATGACCGCTGTTAGGGGCAACAGAGCGCTATTGACCAATCACAATCAAGCATTTTGATCGCAGTCAAAATTTAACTATCTTGGTAAAAAGTTTGTACTAATACATTTACAGAAATCCCCCTCCGGATTCCTGAACACGTGAAACGGTCTTTGTAGGCGACCAAAATCAACGCAGCTGGGTTCCTTCCCATGAATGAAAAACGTCATTCATTCTTTTTTAAATTAAATTTTTTTTTTATATACTTATTTTTTTCCTCACTTTTTTCTGTGTTTTGCTCCCATCCCAATTTAGTCGTTATGCCAATTCCCTTCCTGGTCGTTGCACGCATTGCCCCACAGTCGGCCTAGGGAGGGTGTAGAACTACCACATGCCTCCTGCGATACATGTGGAGTCAGCCGGCCGCTTCTTTTCACCTGACGGCGAGGACTCTCACTGGGGGAACGTAACGCATGCGGAGGTTCAGGGACCATGATGGAAATAAGTGCTTGCACTTTCTCATGTTTTTATCCCTTGGATGGTCTCTTTTACTCCACAATAAAAATCAATCAAGGTTCACGCTATTTCCCCCCCCCGACCCCCTCCCTGCTGAACAGGCGCCCCGACCGACCAGTAGGAACCGCAGTTTACAACGACCAGGACACATATACCCCGCCGGCTTCCCACCCGCTAACACTGCCAATTGTGTTAGTACAGGGACGACTGACCAAGCCGGAGGTACCGCTGTCAGCTGGATTCGATCCCAGAGTCTCTGCGGTGGTGGCAGGCGAGTGCAACTCACTCTACTCAAAATCAATAGAGTTCAAATTCACTCGACTTAAAATCAAATCTAAAATCGACGTGGCTGGAAGAAATGAATGCCAGCCAGCCAAAACAAATTCCGGACGACCCACCAAGGTCGAACCTCAGAGCTGCTGATAAGACTTTGTAGTGAGCCTCCCTCCCACCCGCCCCCCCGCCCCCCCGCCCCCCGCAGATGCTCCGCGCCAAATATGGCAGCAGAGCTACTGTGGCTGGGGAGGGAGGGGGGGGTGGGGGGGGGGGGCACCAGGATGTTGCCGTCTCGCCCACCCCATCACTTTGGTTGACAAGTGTCATGTTTAAATGTGATCTATAAATACATTTTATTGATTGATTGATTGATTGATATATGGAATATTGCTACACATCAACAAGTGGAGTAACCATGGAGACACAGAATGACAACACAGGGCATGCGGGCCAGATTCGGCGCTCCACAACATTATTCTTGTCCCTCCAAGAGGTTCCAGAGATATTTATTACACATTTGCAATGAACAAGTGATTTTTATCAAAATATTTATTGCTGTAAAATTGGGACACGAGTGTCGGCCACCAATGTTGCCATCCCACAGGGTGTGTGTGTGTGTGCGTGTGCGTGTGCGTGTGCGTGTGTGTGTGTGTGTACGTGTGTGTACGTGTGTGTACGTGTGTGTACGTGTCTGTACGTGTGTGTGTGTGTGTGTGTGTGTGTGTGCGTGTGTGTGTGTGCGTGCGTGTGCGTGTGCGTGTGTGTGTGTGCGTGTGCGTGTGTGTGTGTGTACCTTGCTGTTTGAAGTCTATGTTGAAGCTGGCCTCCTGCTGTTGTTTCTTCTTGGCGCCCAGCACCACAAGGCTCTTACACAGAGGAGTGGTGGCATTGCTGTACTGACCTGGGGTCAGATAGTACAGCAGCATGGGCCATAGAACCTACAACACATAGAAACACACACACAGTCAGTCAGTCAGTCAGTCAGAAAAAACAGACACAGACATGATGGTCAGTCAGACAGTCAGACAGACAGGTAGGATATACAGACAGACAGACAGACAGATACATACATCAGCCAGTCGTCCTACAGTAGTGGTCAGTAGATGAAGGGTGTTGTCACACATACTCCTCAGAGCCTCGTTGGTCACTTCCTCTGGATCAGCAGGCCTCTGACCACGCTAGACACACACACACACACACACACACACACACACACACACACACAGAGAGAGATAAACACTCGTTTTAGAATTCCATTTAAAGTCTCCAAACTCCACCCCAATGGACGGTGACACTAACCCCTCTAAAAGCAACTCTTCTGTCTGTCTGCCTGCCTGTCTATCTCTCTTTTCTCTCCCACTCACCATCCGTCTCTCTCCATCTATCTCTCTCGCCCTCTCTCAGTAGTATATACAGTAGTATACAGGGGTGCAGTGGTAATTTCGGAAGTGGTTGTACTCTTGTTTTAATGGCGCCACGTGCATGCGCGCGCATGCGCATACATGTTCCCGCGTGTGCGCACAGAACAGATGATTATTATGCATAAATAGTAGGAAACCTGTTTGTATGGGAAATTACTAGTTTTTGTTTAGTTTTTGTAAATATTGCCTTGAAATAGAGAAGCTGAAAAAGGTAGCAGGATGTAGCCTTCAATATATAAAGAAATTATATTGTCAACGGATATGGTTGAGAAAAAAACAATGTTTTAAATGCAATTGTAGATACAATATTGTAGTTACAATTTCTCTAATTGAATTAACTTAAACTAGAAAAGTAAATACAAACTAAATTAACAATGTAACTTACATTGTCACATAGTGAGAGGTTCCACAGCTCAAGCAAACCCCCACCAATTGGTACAGGGCTTGTATTTTGGTTTTGCTCTTCTCGTTCTTTGTTACGCTATTGTTATGCTATTGTTATGCAAAGACTAGGTGATAGGCGAGTACCGGTACTTGGCGCACGGCACGACGAGTCGAGTGAAAGTTGTGAATGCATTTTTGTGTGCATGTGTGTGCGCGTGCTTCTGCTCAGAAAAGTGGGGGTACCGCGTGGTACCGCGTGGCATGAGCACTGCACCTCTGGTAGTATACCTGCTATGCATTACACTAGAGGTTCCAGTAGTGGGCAGCTTGAATTGCCAGGTCCTAGAACCAGCACTTTGGGGGAGATCTTTTATTTTTAGAGCATTAACTCGTTGGAATGGCCTGCCTCGGAACCTCTTACAGTAGATTCACTTTTAAAAATAATCTTAAATTGTTTTTAACTTGTTTTTAAATTGTTTGTAACACTGTAAAGTAATTTTTTGTTTTTGTTTTACACTAATGTAATTTTAGCTATCTTAATTGTTACAGGTACTGTATTTGCAAATCTGATATGTCATAAATGTATAGATGTAGCAGTACTGTCTATCTGTATGTCATGTATGTCATATATGTTATGATGAATTGAAAATGGGGGACCCTGATGTAAACAAGACGAAAGTCTTTCTCTGGTCTGCATCCCCTTAACAATTGTATTGAGATGTACTGTACTGTACCCATTCTGCAATCTGTTAATAAACTTTTCAATCAATCAATCAAACAGTAGTTTCATTATGCATTGTGTGTACTGACTTTTAATAATTTTGTTTTTGCAATAGTGATTGTTTTTGTATGTTTTTGTGTGTGTGGACCCCAGGAAGACTAGCTGGTTGCACCAGCTAATGGGGATCCCTAATAAAATCAAAATAAAATCAAATGTATCACGCAGAGCACAGTACAGAACACGGAACCTGATGACCAGCAGCTCTCCTTGTAATACATTCAATGTGTAGTTCCAAAATATAAGTTTATAGGCAGATTAAACTCTTTTGGCAAAATATATAATAGTATTAGTAGTCCTGGTGTGTATATAATTATATATTAGTAGTGTACCTGGTGTGTATATATATATATATATGATATATATTAGTAGCTTACTTGCTGTGTGTCATGAAGGGCACAGTGCTGAACGATGAACCTGACCAGTAACTCTCCTCCCTCCAGCTCCAGGTATCCATGATGAGCCATGGCACTGATCACCTGGACCACCCGCTTCTTAACCTACAACACACACACACACATCACTTGAACCACTCTCTTCTCCATGGAGTAACCATGGAGACACAGAATGACAACGCGGGGCCTTGCAGGCCAGATTCAGCACTCCACAACATTATTCTTGTCCCTCCAAAAGGTTCCAAGTTCAAGTTTCTTTATTAGTTGTTTCTTTCTGTTTTGCTCCAGAGATTGTGCTAGATAAAAATAGATAAGTATAAAATAAGTATAATAACAATTTACAGTAAGGTGTGATGAGGTATGAGTTGTAGTGCAAATTCTTTACCAATAAATATAAAGTGTGTTAAAGTGGGTAAAGTGGGTGCTGCAGTGAGTTGTTTGTTTAAAGTGAGTGTGTACGTGTGTATGTGTGTGCTGTGAGTGTATTTGATGGATTGTTACATAGTGTTATTGTCATTTAGCATCCTGATGGCCTGGGGATAGAAGCTTCAGAGATATTTATTACACATTTGCAATGAACAAGTGATTTTATCAAACCATCTATTGCTGTAAAATTGGGACATGAGTGTCTGCAACCAATGTTGCCATCCCACAGTTTCAAGTTCAAGTTTCTTTAATAGTTGTCATACAGTAAAAGTAAAAGTAAAAGTCAGTCAAAGCTTACTAAAAGCACGAGCAGTGAACTCCAAGCCCACGTGACTGAACTCAAACTAGAAAGAAACAGACTAAGAAACGACGTAAACTCCATGATCAAAACTGCAAAAAAGAATTTCATCAATGACAAAACTGAGGAAAACAAAAACAAACCACGCGAACTTTGGAAATTACTCAATAATCAACTAGGATGCAGTAAAAAACTTAAAACCAGATTCTCAAACATAAACATAAAAACGGACAACACGCTCATCACAGACAAGCTGGATGTAGCCAATTACTTAAACATTTTCTTCACAAACATAGCCACAACACTGGTAAACAAACTACCCTCCCACTCAGGGCTTTATGGGGTAGAACACATAGTAGCTTACTACAAAAACCTAGGGGTCCGCAAGGACGACTTCAAGCTGGAAATGGTAACAACAGATGAGGTACTCAATAAACTGAGCGCCCTCCAACCTAACAAGGCCACTGGCCACGACAACATCCCTTCCAAATTCCTCAGAGACTCAGCAGCCGCCATCACCCCAATCATCACACACATAATAAACCTCTCCATAAAACAGGGACACGTCCCCAAGGACTTCAAAATTGCGAGGGTGACCCCTCTGCACAAAAAGGGCAGCAAATTAGACCCAGGCAACTACCGCCCTGTTTCTATTCTCACCTCCATCTCGAAAGTCATGGAAAAAATAGTCTACGAACAGGTCGAAAAGTACCTAGCGGAAAAAAATCTAATCTACGAATTCCAATCTGGCTTCAGAACATCCCACTCCACTGACACATGCCTTCTCTATTTGAATGACCACATCAAACAAGAGGTGGACGCAGGCAAATACTGCGGCATGGTCATGCTGGACCTACAAAAGGCCTTTGACACGGTCAATCACTCCATTCTGATTGACAAGCTAAAAGCAATTGGTTTTGATAGTCTATCAGTGAGCTGGATGCAATCCTACCTTGAGGGGAGGGAACAGATGGTGGAGGTAAACGGTACCCTATCCCCCCCCCTCACAGTGAGCTGTGGTGTTCCACAAGGAAGCATACTAGGACCGCTACTGTTCCTAATTTATGCAAATGACATGTCGTCAGCTTGTGACTGCAACTTGTTCCTGTTTGCGGACGACTCAGCCCTGCTGGTCTCTGACAAGAACAAGTTACAGGTTGAAAAAACCCTCAGCTCGGAACTAGGCAGAATCTGCATATGGCTCGCTGATAACAAACTATCATTACACATGGGCAAAACAGAGTCCATTCTCTTCAGTTCAAATAACAAACTCAGCAAGACCGACGGCTTCTCAGTTACAGTGGGTGACAATATTGTCACAAGAAAAGATGAAATTACCTACCTGGGTTCCATCCTAGAGGCTAATCTCTCCTGTGACAAAATGGCATCCAATGTAATAAAAAAAGTCAACCAACAAACTCGATTCTTGTACCGGATCTCCTCTCTGGTAAACAAGAATACCCTGAAGACTCTGGCAGGAGCACTCATTCAGGGGTACTACGACTATGCTTGCACCTCATGGTACCAAAGCACCTCAAAGGCGCTAAAAACAAAATTACAAACATCTCAAAACAAACTGGTCAGACTACTGCTTGACCTTACTCCTAGAACCCACCTCACCCTTGCCCACTTTGACAACCTAGGATGGCTTAGAGTAGACGACAGAGTACAGCAACTTGCAATGGGCCTGGTCTACAAGATACACTACACGACCAAGGTACCCATGTACATGTCAAAATACTTCCCAAAGGTCAGTGAATACCACGATCACAACATCAGAGGGAGCTCCACAAATCATGTTAAACCCAGATTCGGCTCAAATAAGGGACTAAACACGTTTCGCAATTATGCCACATCAATGTGGAACGCCCTACCCAAAGCTGTAAAGGAATGTGGATCACTACCCACTTTCAAAACCTCTCTCAAGGGACACCTACGGGAGACTGCAATTCAACACTGGCCCCTGTAAATATCCTAACCCAACCCCCTCCAATGTACAGTCATTTACCTAGTATGGTTGTCAATAGTCCAATGCACAATTTTGTTTGTTTGTACAGTGTCCCCCCCCTCAATGTACAGTTTTGCTTGTATATACAGTGTGCCCCCCCCCCAACCACCTCCAATGTAGATTACCCAGTATGGTTGTCAATATCCCAGTGTACCCAACCCCCCCCCACCCAACCTCCTCCAATGTACAGTTTCTACGTCAAATGTATATACTCCCTTTTCCTGACTCCTTCTGTATCACAAACAGTACTGTATTTGCAAATCTGGTATGTCATAAATGTATAGATGTAGCAGTACTGACTATCTGTATGTCATGTATGTCATATATGTCCTGATGAATTGAAAATGGGGGACCCTGATGTAAACAAGACGAAAGTCTTTCTCTGGTCTGCATCCCCTTAACAATTGTGTGTATTGAGCTGTACTGTATTGTACCCATTCTGCAATCTGTTAATAAAGTTTTCAATCAATCAATCAAAACAGAAGTACAGAATACTTTTGTACAAAATGCTTCTTACTGTTGCGCTCCAGAGACTGTGCAAGACAAGATAAGTATGAAATAAAAACATAGTAAAATTAGAAGTAAAAAAAGAGGTCACAGTGTTCAGTTTAGACATATGTACAATGTTCGATGCAGAATAGACGTAGTTACCATACAATATACAATGCTGTGCAGTGTACTAATATACAATACTATATAGTGCAGGGCAGAAATGGAGAAATGGGACGAGGTGCAATTTAGGTACAATTCACAGTAGGTGTACGAGTTGTAGTGCAAATCCTTTATCAATAAATATAAAGTGTAAGTGTGTTTGTGTGATCTAAAGTGTGGAGAGTGGGTGCTGCAGTGTGTTGTTTGTTTGAGTGAGTGTGTGCGTGTGGGTGTGTGTGCTGTGTGCATTTGATGGTTGTTGCATAGTGATTATTGTTCGTTTAGCGATTATTGTTCGTTTAGCAGCCTGATGGCCTGGGGATAGAAGCTTCTTCTGAGTCTTTCTGTGCTCGCCTTAAGACTCCGGTATCGCTTGCCTGACCGCAGCAGTTCAAAGAGGCAGTTGTTCGGGTGGCTCGAGTCCTTAATAATTCTCTTAGCCTTCCCCTTGCACCGCTTGTTGTAAATGTTCTGGAGGGTGGGAAGCCCCCCTCCAATTGTGCGTTCGGCTGAACGTGTCACTCTTTGTAGTCTGCTACGGTCTTGTGCAGTGCTATTCCCAAACCAGGAGGTGATGTTGCCGGTCAGGATGCTCTCTATTGTACATGAGTAGAAGTTCCTAAGGATCTTCTGACTGACTTGGAACTTCCTTAGGCGCCTGAGGAAGTAGAGGCGTTGTCGTGCCTTCTTCACAACACTGTCAATGTGTGTGGTCCATGTCAAGTCCTCGGATATGTGGGCTCCGAGGTACTTGAAACTGTTCACTCTCTCAACCGGTGCCCCGTCGATGCTGAGGGGGCTGTAGTCCTTGACCCCCGACCTCCTGAAGTCCACAATCATCTCTTTTGTTTTGCTGACGTTCAGGGAGAGGCAGTTCTCCTGACACCACTGTGACAGGTTCTCTACCTCTTCCAGGTAGGCCCTTTCGTCGTTGGCAGAGATCAGGCCCACCACTACTGTGTCATCAGCAAATTTGATGATGGTGTTGTTGTTCCGCTGTGCTACGCAGTCATGTGTGTACAGGGAGTAGAGGAGGGGGCTCAGAACACAGCCCTGGGGGGCCCCTATGTTGAGCGTGATGGATGAGGAGGTGCAGTTGCCGGCTCTTACCACCTGGGGTCTGCCCGTCAGGAAGTCCAAGACCCACTGGCACAGGTCATAGTTCAAGCCCAGGTCCCTGAGCTTGGCTATGAGTTTGGAGGGGACTATGGTATTGAATGCTGAGCTGTAGTCGATGAACAGCATTCTCACATAGTTCCCCTGCCTCTTGTCCAGATGTGATGCTGCTGTGTGCAGCACATGGGCTATGGCGTCCTCCGTGGACCTGTTTGGGCGATATGCAAATTGCAGAGTGTGTGTGTGTGTGTGTGTGTGTGTGTGTGTGTGTGTGTGTGTGTGTGTGTGTGTGTGTGTGTGTGTGTGTGTGTGTGTGTGTGTGTGTGTGTGTGTGTGTGTGTGTGTTACCTTATTGCTGTGGTCAGCCATGGGTTGTCTGATGCTAGCTAAAATCAGGAGCTTCTTGGTCTCCATCATGGAAGCTGAAACAAACACACACACACACACAGCCAATGCTGAATGTTCCCATTTGAGAAATGTAATGTCCATCAGTTCTGTAAGAGCATAGACTCCAATCTGATGTTAAATTAACAGATACAGTACCTTTCAACTCTCACAAGATGCCATTTATCAATGTGACTGTATTGATCTGATCTGAATGTGTTTCTCTGCAGGTTACAGATATAGAATCACAACACCTGCAGGCAAATGATGACCCTACACAACATTATTATTTGTATTTCTATGCAGTAGTGTGTGTGTGTGTGTGTGTGTGTGTGTGTGTGTGTGTGTGTGTGTGTGTGTGTGTGTGTGTGTGTGTGTGTGTGTGTGTGCGCGTGTGTGTGTGTGTGTCTCTCACTGGAGGAGTTGATGAGGTGTCGCAGTACAGACAGAGAGCCCATCCTGCTCCTCTCATTACCGTTCTCCAACTTCTGAAGGACAAACACCACCAACCTGTCGGGAAACGAGTTAGCTAGGAGAAGAGGAGACAGGAGAGGAGAGAAGAAAGGAAGAAAGAAGAAAGAAAGTTATTCCATGCAAATCTGAGATGGCAGCATACTAACATGTAACTCCGTTCCAAAATCACAGACAGACAGACAGACAGACAGACAGACAGACAGACAGACAGACAGACAGACAGACAGACAGACAGACAGACAGACAGACAGACATAGGGTTACCTATAGGGTTGGGCATTGTTTGGATTTGAACGATTCCGGTTCCGATTCCGATTCTCCATTTCGATTCCTGTTCTAAACGATTCTCGATTCCGATTCTTTGAGGTGCAGGTCAAAACAGGTCACAGATTTTTTTTTTGTGAAAAATCTTAAATTTTTTTCATACTATTCACATTGTCAGTTGACTTGATACAGTTTAATTTGGTTGCTGTAATGTAACTAGGGTATTAATTAACGTTAAAAAAAGTTTTTTTTTTTTTTTTTAAGAATTGAAATTAAGAATCTAAATGCAAATATGTTACTTCCGGTTCCAGAACCGGAAGTTAGGAACCGGTTCCTATTAGAACCGGTTCACGGTGCCCAACCCTACCTAGCAGGCTGAAGCAGCAGCATCACAGACAGACAGACATGGGGGTTACTGTACCTAGCAGGCTGAAGCAGCGCAGCACCTCGTTGTGGTTCTTGATGGTTGGAGGGTTATTATAGTCCACAGGAGAACCCACCTGACAGGGACGGAGGAGGTCTGCATCAGTTACTACACATACTTCTCTTTTGTTGCACAATCAAGGCCACCTTAATTTCACTACATGTCTCGTAATGTATACAAATGTATACAAATAAATCTCTTGAATCTTGAATCACATACTGTATAATACACACAGAGTCAATCGAGCTGCAGGTGTGAGCTGGTCAACGCCGCCAGCTATGTTCAGGCTAGTAAAGTTGTACAATAGTAGCAATAGCAGTCATGGCCGGATTATACCACAAGGGGGCCCCGGAGCAAGAAAGTACTATGGGTCCCCCTGTCACTCAGGGAACAGACATAACTCGGGAGGTCCAGGTTCATGCTACCCTGGGAAGAGCTCTGGAATACTCCTTTCTAGGGCCTTTTTCATAGAGGATATCTGACCAAATTGGTGCTCATGTACATTAAACAGTATACTGGGACCCCTTCCAAATACAATCCTGCTTGCATGGGCATATTCCACTTGATGGTCTGGTGACCTGCAATAGCGATTAAAAGAAATACCGTGAGAAAAACATAGATCTACATTTCCGACACTCAACGATTTGGCGACAGAAACGTAGTTCTACATGAACGGCACCGGAAGTGTTAATTGTGGGGGGGGGGGGGGGAAGCATGCACTGTAAACGCCAAATCACGTTCCATTTGTACTGCAATATGGTGAATAAAGTAATCTGAATCACTGAAATCATGAGGAAAATCAGTTGATTGTAATCAGCCAATAAGTGAGAATATAGTGGTATACTGTACGTTGCTTGTTATGTTGATTGTATCTACTAGGGGTGGAACGGTTCACAAAATCGACGGTTCGGTTCGTATCACGGTTTTAGGTTTTCGGTTCGGTATACGTTGTTTTTTTTGTTTTTTTTTATGCAACACTAAAAAAATACCATACATCAACATAAGATATAAATTATAGCCTAAAAATAATCCAACTTTTCAGTTATTCTCAAGGACGTAGTCATGCAAAAACTGAAAGAATAAGGCCATTTGACATCAGGCACATTATTTCGACAGTGACGGTTAGAGCTAGGAGAGATGTTGGTACAGCAAGAGGGGAGGCATTGCTGAGTTAAACATGCTTCTCATTTATTTGGTAAAAAAAAAAAGTTTACCTTTAATAATGTTTGGCACACAAAGACCGAACTGACTGAAAAATATAGGCAACATTTAAGTATTAACTTAGTGCAAACAAAAAATTATTAAACCTTTCCATTTTTGTGGCCACATTATAGACAAAGGCCATCATAAAGTATGCATAATGCTCAACCAGCACTAGAGTTTCTTATCGAAAAGTAAAAGTCACAGAAAAGATTATTAGGGTTTTAAATAAGGACGTTTATGGGGTTTCTTGTATTAATAATAATTTACACTAAGGAATGTTGTAACTGTTGTTATCTTTAAAAAAAAGAGATGTTACAAGGGAATGGGCAATATAAACCCCCCCACAGTGGTGTGTGGAGTTGGTACGTCCCAGCAGCAGGGACCAGGATGTTGTGGGTTGCAGACGCAGTTGACACACACGCTCTAGTCTCCTGGCTCGTTATTGAACACAAACAGTTATCTTTGAACCTCTGTTGTCAAGCCTCGTCAATATACCCCCCCTTCCCCACTAATCGAACTGGTGTCGTGGAGTCACTTCTCTGCGAGCGTTTCCACGGTTAGCTTGCGGCTAACATTAGTTAGCTTGCGGCTAAAGTTGGTTAGCTCGTAGCTAACGTAACGTTAGCCTAGCTCGAGGCTAACGTTATATAACCGAACAATACACACATGCCCCACGAACCGTGGAGGTCGTACCGAACGGTGTACGGTTCGAATGCGTACCGTTCGGTACGACCTCCGCGGTTCGGGGGCATGTGTGTATTGTTCGGTAGGGCTGTACCGAATGCTTCGAAGCTTTGATCATAATGTTGACATTCGAATTCTAAATCAACATTCGAATAAAAAAATTAATTAAAAAAATAATAAAAAATTAAAAAAAATTATTTTTTGTCTATTCAATCTGTTTAAGGCTGTCAAATATATCGCGTTAATATCGCGTTAACTCCCGATTCTATTAATGCCACAAATTATTTTAACTCAAGATTAACTTAAAAAAAAAAAAAAAAAAAAACTAGACTTCACTCAGGTGTATTATTGATGCTCTCATTGATACTATGTTTGTTTCTGAAGTGTGTGTGTGTGTGTGTGTGTGTGTGTGTGTGTGTGTGTGTGTGTGTGTGTGTGTGTGTGTGTGTGTGTGTGTGTGTGTGTGTGTGAGATATAGAGAGAGAGGGGGGTGAGAGAGATGAGGAAGGGGCAAAAGAGAAAAAGAGCTGGGAGAGTGTGTGTGTGAGGGAGAGAGGGGGGTGTGTGATTAATCAGCCCTTGTGTGTGTGAATGTAACAAGTTCCTAACGTTTTCTTTCCCCTATTATTTCATGCACACTTTATTCATTGTTTTAAATTATTATTTTCTTTTAAGTTATTTTGTGCATCACTCTGTTTTGAATTTGATGCAAATTTGCAATGCATGAGGGTCATCCTTTTGTGTTAAATGGCTGCACAAAGCAAGCATTTGTTGACTCGCATGTTGATAAGAGTATTAAAACTTGGAACTTGAAAAAGATCTGTTTAAGGTAAAAAAAAAAAAAAAAAAATGCGATTAATTTGCGATTAATCGCGAGTTAACTATGGACAATCATGCGATTAATCGAGTTAAATATTTTAATTGTTTGACAGCACTAGTTTAAACCAATGGGGGTTTTCTTCACAGTTGCAGTTAAAGATTAGGCTACACTAATATTATAATATTATACTATAAGACGTCACCATCACTTTCTACCAACCGTGCCCTTATTGGATTATTTATGTTGACGAAACTGATGAGTTATATTCATTAAAGAAAGTTGATTTAATAAAAGAAAAAGACTAATTTAATCAGATTAATCACTTTATTCAAATTGAGGATTCAGTAAAAAAAATTAAAATTATATATTTCTTTTGTTATTATTTTTTTATAGACATTCGAAGCTTCGTTCGAATACTTCAATCGAAGCTTCAAATGTTAAAAAATTACATTCGGTAAAGCCCTATTGTTCGGTACACGGTTCGATTGCGTACCGTTCCACCCCTAGTATATCTACCGTTTACACATTTAAGCTCAAAGCTTGGTAACTATTCATGCACAGGAATATATCCTGTAAAAGGTCTTTCAGTGGTTTCCTGGCTCCAGACCCACTGCCGTGACGTGGAGAAGCCCGAGGTGGTTAACTTTACACCATCTCTCTGGCTCCGAGTGACTGTGGTTATGTGTCAGGCGAAGCGTCTGCTGAGGACTCGGGCACGGTGCTGCTGTGCTGACTTATGATGACCACACATCATCTAAATACAACACCTGGACGAGAGGCAAGGGGCCTGCGGTAGATCATGAACTAGATCATGTGATTCCAGAGAGATATATGAGTGGAAGAAGCAATACATAACTACAACTATCCAAACCCTCATCCCTTTTACTTTGGATTCCTTCAAACAGGTATTTGTGTGTGTGTGTGTGTGTGTGTGTGCGTGTGCGTGTGCATGTGTGTGTGTGTGTACCTGTTGATGTAGAGCAGACAGCAGGCTGTCCAGCTGCGTCTCCAGCACCCTGCTCCCCGTGTTGACCGCAGCGTCTAGAACCTGACACAGACTCTATAGACCAGACACAGAGAGAACACGCTTATAGATCTAGAACCTCTAGAAACTGACACACACTCACAGAGGTTGTTTGTGGACCGTTTGAACTCCTAACACTGCACTCCCCTCTCCACCATTACACTCTGTTCTCAAGGGAAACAACTATCGTAAAGGATTATAATGGACTGTTTCTTATGGACTGTTACTCCGTCAAGGGGAGATGTTCTTGGGCATTGTGACCCTAAGGGACTCCAGAGACTCAAGGGGTGTTCAAAAGAAAAGAAGAAAAAGTCTATGTAATCTGTTTAGGATATTTTGTGTGTAGTCATAGTAGGGGTGCTGGAATGTTATTATTATATTTTGTTAATTGCCATCCAGAGTGGGGGTAGTGTTATAAGATTAGGGTCTGCTCCTTTAAGAGTGATGCGTAGTGGGATAGAGGTGGGCTACGCAAGCAGCGAATATTGTTATGAGACAGTGTGTACGCAGGAACGAGAGACGCAGGTTAGCTTGTTGTGACATATATGTAACGTTAATCAACCACGTGATATGAAGAATACAATGGAAATAAATGCCCAGTCCTGAAGATAACGGTTTCCAGTGGTTTACTGTCACCACCACACATCTAGAGGGAATTACCCCGAAGTCCGGACAGTACGTTAATAAGTATGTTACTGTACATGACCACTTCGGCCCTAGAGTGAAGAGAACACTCTCCTGTACTCTTACTAAGGTTCGAGTTGATACAGAAAAAAGTACAGAACCTCTAGAAACGGACACATACTCACAGATGGCTTAATGATGCTCTAGCCAATAGGAGCCTGCCATACCGATGTATCAGCCAATAGGAGCCTGTTTTACTGATGTCCCAACCAATAGGAACCGGGTTCACTGATGCTACAGCCAATAGAAACCTACCTTGCTTATGATGTAGTGCTCATTGTTCTTCTTGTAGAGAGACAGGATGGTGGGGAGGAGTTTGGGAATCTGTTCCTCTAGTTTATCACTGGCCAACAGGTGACACATGGAGCCCAACGCCTCAGCTACTGTTAACCTTAACTAGGACAGAGAGAGCGAGAGAGATAGACAGAGACAGAGACAGAGACAGAGACAGAGACAGAGACAGAGACAGAGACAGAAAGTGGGAGAGACAGAAAGTGGGAGAGAGACAGAAAGACGCACACCAAAAGAGTGAGCAAGCGAGAGAAATAACAAGAGACAGAGTGAGAGAGAGCAAGAGAGACAGAATGAGAGAAATATTTGAATTTCAACATCATTATTGCACCAGTAGTGTGCAATTCTTTTACCTTGAATAATAGTGGTTATTTTTTTGTTTATTCTTTTGGCAATAGTACTGTAATTACTACTAGTAATATCCTACTATTACTATAGGTATGATGAAACTACTGTCCATGTTTTAGGTCACAGTCTTCAGAAATATTGGCATTTATTCCATGTTTTTCCAAACATCAATAAAATAAAAATAAACTGTATTTTTGTGTTATGTTATGTCCATGTGATGAAGCAGTGTTTAATGTTTGATATTCTGATCATCATCACTGTTATCATGTCTAGAAACTTTGATTTATTCTTTACCCCTATCACAACCACACTACAGAAGGTTAACCCTTTCACTACCACACTACAGAAAGTTAACCTTTCACTACCACACTACAGAAGGTTAACCTTTCACTACCACACTACAGAAGGTTAACCTTTCACTGCCACACTACAGACGGTTAACCTTTCACTACCACACTACAGAAGGTTAACCTTTCACTACCACACTACAGAAGGTTAACCTTTCACTACCACACTACAGACGGTTAACCTTTCACTACCACACTACAGACGGTTAACCTTTCACTACCACACTACAGACGGTTAACCCTTTCACTACCACACTACAGAAGGTTACCCTTTCACTACCACACTACAGAAGGTTACCCTTTCACTACCACACTACAGACGGTTAACCTTTCACTACCACACTACAGACGGTTAACCTTTCACTACCACACTACAGACGGTTAACCCTTTCACTACCACACTACAGAAGGTAACCCTTTCACTACCACACTACAGAAGGTTAACCTTTCACTACCACACTACAGAAGGTTAACCTTTCACTGCCACACTACAGAAGGTTAACCTTTCACTACCACACTACAGACGGTTAACCTTTCACTACCACACTACAGACGGTTAACAGTCTGTAGTGTGCCACGGTTTTCGTCCTAGGAGGCTGAAATTTGGCCATGGTCAAGTGTTTGTGTGAGGGTGTGTGTATGTTAATGCTGTGCATACACAGTCGCATATATTGTGAATTGACGCTTGTTTAATTTACAAACAGATCTTTATCAGATAAAAAGTGACTATAAAATGTATACGGACTCAAATATATATAGTTTATGTGAACAAATTGCAAGCTGTGTGTTTGTGTACGTGTGCATGCATGTATGTGTATGTGCATGCATGCATCTCTGTGTGTGTGTGTGTGTGTGTGTGTGTGTGTGTGTGTGTGTGTGTGTGTGTGTGCATGTGTGTATCCTGGGAAATGTGATTAGCTCTAATAGGTTCCTTGCCTTCAGTAATAGAGCAGAGAGGCGGCCTGACTAGTCAGACTCTATTAACACTTTGGATGCCACACCCGAGATTTCTCGGGTTTACCCCCCGACCGTTGAATGCCCATCACGAGATTTCTCTTTTTTTATTTCTTTTATTTTTTTATTAGCGTTCTGAAATCATATTGCATCAAGTGAGCCTACCGTTAGATATCTAGGCACCGCCGGCGCTCAGATGGTAAATCACCCTTTTGGAGTGGACTCAATGAAAGTGAATGGGAGAACGGATTTCTGACTACACATTTTACTTCTCACTGATGTAACCGGGGTCTACCAGAGTTCATTCTGGAACCTTGGTGCCACAGCGAATATGTGTTCTACTGTACACACGATGGATCAATACAATTATCGATTCTTTCGAATGGCGATCGGAAATTGGAATAAACCATTTGGATACCATCTGATGTCAGGTAAGGAATCTATGTTATCAGTCTTAGGACAATCAGACTCGTTTTCACGGAGATATAAGCGTTTCCACTATATGCGATATTGCTGTATCAGGAAATAAGAGCAGCGATTATCAGCGCGCGGCACGAGCGTGCGTGCGCACACATGTACTATCGATCATCTAGCGTTTATTTGAAAACTATTCATAAATAGGCCGACAAATGACAACGTTCTGGAATATTCCAGTAAAAGACTATTATCATCATAGGGTTGTTTTTTCCGCGAAAACGAGTGATTTTCAAAATGCTATCAAACGGAAATGAAGCGATAAAAAAACAATCTGCCTTGACAATGTTGACTGGAAAATGAGTCTTTGATAAGCGACGGGCAGATTAGACACATATGTTTACCTTTAGTGCTATATCTTAGTTTAGGTGATGTTTACCTTTATATCTTAGTCTAGGTGATTGATTGATTTATTGATTGATTGATTGAAAACTTTATTAACAGATTGCAGAATGGGTACAATACAGTACAGCTCAATACACAATTGTTAAGGGGATGCAGACCAGAGAAAGACTTTCATCTTGTTTACATCAGGGTCCCCCATTTTCAATTCATCAGGACATATATGACATACATGACATACAGATAGACAGTACTGTTACATCTATACATTTATGACATACCAGATTTGCAAATACAGTACCGTTTGTGATACAAAAAGAGTCCAGAAAAGGGAGTATATACATTTGACGTAAAAACTGTACATTGGAGGAGGTTGGGTGGGGTTGTGTGGGGGGGGGTTAGGTACATTGGGATATTGACAACCATACTTGGTAATTTACATTGGAGGGGGTTGGGGGGGGGAACACTGTACAAACAAGCAAAACTGTACATTGGGGGGGGGGAGGGACACACTGTACAAACAAGCAAAACTGTACATTGGAATATTGACAAAACCATACTAGGTAATTTACTGTACATTGGAGGGGGTTGGGTTAGGACATTTACAGGGGCCAGTTTCAAATTGCAGTCTCCCGTAGGTGTCCCTTGAGTGGTTTTGAAAGTGGGTAGTGATTCACATTCCTTTACAGCTTTAGGTAGGGCGTTCCACATTGATGTGGCATAATTGCGAAATGTGTTTAGTCCCTTGTTTGAGCCGAATCTGGGTTTAACATGATTTGTGGAGCTCCCTCTGGTGTTGTGATCGTGGTATTCACTGACCTTTGGGAAGTATTTTGACATGTACATGGGTACCTTGGTCGTGTAGTGTATCTTGTAGACCAGGCCCATTGCAAATTGCTGTACTCTGTCGTCTACTCTAAGCCATCCTAGGTTGTCAAAGTGGGCAGGGGTGAGGTGGGTTCTAGGAGTAAGGTCAAGCAGTAGTCTGACCAGTTTGTTTTGAGATGTTTGTAATTTTGTTTTTAGCGCCTTTGAGGTACTTTGGTACCATGAGGTGCAAGCATAGTCGTAGTACCATTGAATGAGTGCTCCTGCCAGAGTCTTCAGGGTATTCTTGTTTACCAGAGAGGAGATCCGGTACAAGAATCGAGTTCGTTGGTTGACTTTTTTTATTACATTGGTTGCCATTTTGTCACAGGAGAGATTAGCCTCTAGGATGGAACCCAGGTAGGTAATTTCATCTTTCCTTGTGACAATATTGTCACCCACTGTAACTGAGAAGCCGTCGGTCTTGCTGAGTTTGTTATTTGAACCGAAGAGAATGGACTATGTTTTGTTCATGTGTAATGATAGTTTGTTGTCGGCGAGCCATATGCATATTTTGCCTAGTTCCGAGCTGAGGGTTTTTTCAACCTGTAACTTGTTCTTGTCAGAGACCAGCAGGGCTGAGTCGTCCGCAAACAGGAACAAGTTGTTTACCTTTAGTGCTATATCTTAGTTTAGGTGATGTTTACCTTTATAATTTAGTTTGGGTGATGTTTACCTTTAGTGATATATCATAGTTTAGGTGATGTTTACCTTGGGTTCTCTGCTCTGAAGCCAGTTGGTGAACATGATGTCGTAGGCAGCGTAGATCTCACTGGAGAAGGTGTCTTTTCTCACTGTGGGGTCTGGCGCCTTGTCTAGGTTGGCCAGATACTCCAATATACTATCACTGAAATAACGCAGGGCTGGAGGGAGAGAGAGAGACACACACACACACACAGAGGGAGAGAGAACTTTTAATATAATATTATACACCTTTATACATCAGGTCATTTCTGCCTCACAATCTGATTATTAGTGAGATTATAAACATGTAGCTGTGTTCTTTAGTGAGATTATAAACATGTAGATGTGTTCTTTAGTGGGATTATAAACATGTAGATGTGTTCTTTAGTGAGATTATAAACATGTAGATGTGTTCTTTAGTGGGATTATAAACATGTAGAGGTGTTCTTTAGTGGGATTATAAACATGTAGATGTGTTCTTTAGTGGGATTATAAACATGTAGAGGCGTGTACTAACCAAAGGAAAAGGCCCATTTCATGTTGTCCTGTTTGGCCATGCTTAGCATTGGCAGCATGGTGCCCAAGATGGCATTGAGGAAGGGCACCATACCGTAGACTAGAGAGAGAGAGAGAGAGAGAGAGAGAGAGAGAGAGAGAGATAACATCTTCAATGGGGTACATTGCTTTTACCTTAAGCAGACACAAAAAGCAGATACATTTTTAACCAAAGTAGTGACCAGCGCTCAGTAAAACAAACAAAAGTGACAGTAATAAATTATAAATGTAATTGGTTGTTGCTCCGATAGGATTAGGCTCAGTACTAAACGGAGATAGTAGCAATCATTTACACTGTGCCACTGTAGAAGAATAAAAATACAAAGAGGCAATCCTTTGATTGAGAAGAGGTGCTTCTTTAATGTAGATCACACGTCCACACGTCCATGCCAGGGACACTCCTCCTCTTTCTGGGTCAGTGACCTTAATGTATACCAACCAGGGAACAAAATTAACTGTTTGGCTTACCAGCCAAGGTGGCTGGTAGATTTTTTTATTTGTTTTTTTAACTACCAGTCAGGCAGATTTTTTTACCAGCCAAAAATTATAAATAGCTTAGGGCTCTACGCTAACCTTTTTCCCTAAATAAAAAAATTTAGGAGCACAGTGAAAGTTTTTCAAGTAACCGTTTATTAACAAACTATTTATTACATGCATATTATACTGTGCGTGTGCATACTAAGGGAGAAGCATCTGTGCAAATAGCACATACCACCAAAATCACACATTGGCCCATGCCTACTAGACGCAAAGGATATCGGTTGTCAAGCTGCTTTTGTATGTTGTGGTGCCGTCACTGGGGCTGTACCGAATGTAATTTTTTAATATTCGAAGCTTCGATTGAAGTATTCGAACGAAGCTTCGAATGTCTATAAAAAAAAGAAATTTAAATAGATTTTTGTTTTGTTTTATAAACTAAAGCCTCAATTTGAATAAAGTGATTCATCTGATTAAATGGGTATTTTTCTTTTATTAAATCAACTTTCTTTAATGAATATAACTCATCAGTTTCGTCAACATAAATAATCCAATAAGGGCACGGTTGGTATGAAAGTGATGGTGACGTCTTATAGTATAATATTATAATATTAGTGTAGCCTAATCTTTAACTGCAACTGTGAAGAAAACCCACATTGGTTTAAACGGATTGAATAGACACAAAAAAAAAGTAAAAAAAAAAGATAAAATCTTTTTTTTTTATTAAACATTTTAAATTCGAATGTTGATTTAGAATTCGAATGTCAACATTATGATCGAAGCTTCGAAGCATTCGGTACAGCCCTAGCTGTCACGATACCAACATTTTGACCTTGATACAGATAGGAAAGATAATGGAATATATTATTAGATGACAGAACATGGAAAATTCTTTATACAATTATTTAATTCATTATAATTTAAACACTATTGAATAATAGTAAATGAATAGTTAATACAATCATTCTGTTACAGCTACTGAGCTATATACTATAGCTACTGTCCATCAATATCTTCCTTTTGAATGAAATATGTTCAGGAGAGAGAGAGCGAGACACATACACACACACACACAGAAATAGACAGAGAGACACAGATTCTCAGCCCCCCCCCCCCCCCCCTTCCCTCACTATGCCTCTGAGCATTCCCAGTGATGGCTTACAGTAGTTAGCGTTATCAGGTAAGCTTAGTTGGAGTTAGCAGATAATATTACAGTAGTTAAGGTTTTTAGCACAACATGGATATACAGGACTGGCGAGGATGCAAAGCATGTTAGACAATCGGAACCGTTGCTCAGAGTTTTCGTTGCACATAGAAGCAGATGAGTTGTTACTCGAGATGAGTTGTCACAGAGCTGGTCCGCGCTGCTCCGGGTCTATTATGAAATGACAATTGCGCGTCGACACGCCCACTACGCAAAACGATTACTCACACACTGTGCTCCTAAATGATTTTTCCGCTTCGCACAAATCTATTTTTAGGGGCAAATGCGAGTGAAATGCTCGCACTGTAGAGCCCTGAATTATAATATGTCATATGCTCATAGGGCTCCCAATTATTTTACACGCCAGAGTGGCTGAGTGGCCTCCGTAATTTACCAGCCAAAGAGGAAATATACACGCCATTGGCGCTTGGTGAGTGTTAATTTTGTTCCCTGATACCAACGCATCACGTGACAAGTAGGGCTGTCTTAAATACTTCGAAGCTTCGTTCGATGGGCATGGGATTCGAATATGAAAATAAAATTAGATTCTAAAAAATATATATATATATATGATTTTTTTTTTTTTTTAAATCAACTCTGCCTCTCTTTGTTAACTACAACAAGCAATGCTGTTTGTTATTTAAGATGAGGTCGGACTCGGCACTGACAGATTTGTGTTCATTGTGCTGCTTTTATAAAGCCTCAAATGACGGCTTACAATATTTCATGAAAGCAAAGTGTTTAGTTTGTCTAAGATTTAAAAAGGTTTAAACTTTACAGCACTGACAAAGTTGAACAAAGTGCTGTACAAGTCCCACAACACAACATTTTTTATTAAAATTAAAAAAAAAATATTATTATTATTATTTTATTTTTTATCTCGAAGCTTCGAATTAAAATCGAATCTCGGCCCCCGAAGCTTCGAATTCCAAAAAGTGACAGGACAGGCGGACAGGCGAAACCTGCCCCCCTTTTTTTGTCGTTGACTAAAAACGTGCGTGCGTGCGTGCGTGCGCCTACCGTTGGATTCAGACAGGTTAGCTAGTGTCTGAACCACAAAGAAGTGAGGCAGGATGCCAGGCTGGAACTTGCTCAGAATCTCCTCCATGATGTCATTGATGTGCTTGTTACCCACGGCAACCAGGATATTACTGGCAGCCTGCTGCCAATCAGTGACCACTTCCTGCAACAACAAGCAGGACAGAGAGTCTTTATTTGTGCAACCCTCTAACCCTGCGAGTGCCTAACTACTAGGGCTGGGCGATCTGGAAATAATAATCATTACAACTTTCTCAATATATTAGGGCTGACCCCTATTAGTCGACTAATCGGTCGAAAGGAGCCATAGTCGACTAGCCAACCTCTTAGTCGAATACAATTTTTTTTTTAATTTAAATATTTATAATTTTTTTTTATCATTCTTTCCAAAAAAAAAGAGGCCTAGAAGCGTGGCTAACGCTAATGGCACGCATACCAGAGGCTAACTGCCTACGAAAACAGGCACAGAGGCACTGAAAGAGGATTTCACCCATCTAATGAACACACTAGACTAGACAAATATCAAGATGTATCCATCAGTGGACCAATTGCATGCTTTTGCAGAGGACAAGAAGCCTTCAGTCGACTCCTTCAGACATTAAGCACCCCCCACAGCGCAAATGGAATGATACAAAAATAAAAAATAAAATTTTAAAAAAGAAATTAAAAAAAGAATTTACAAAATATTATACTCTTTAAAAAAAACAAAATTTTGTCGACCAATAGGCGACTAACGGCAAATTTCGACCATCCAAATCCTTAGTCGGGGACAGCCCTACAATATAATATAATATATAGAATATATATTAGTGGTGTAACCATGGTTCTAGCACCAATGCTCCTCGTGCACAGAGAGAGAGGGTGCGTGTGTGCGTACGTGCGTGCGTGTGTGTGTAGTGTGGGGTAGGTCGTCTAGCTCTGGCTTGTCGTTTGTGTTCGCCACACTATGAGGCTATGCTAAATGACAGGTATTCCCTCAGTGGTGCAGCGTGGGCTGAACGAACAACATGAGGCCCTTTGCGCAAGTTATATTTTGGGAAGGGGGTGAACTTGGCGTTTTGAATTTAGTTCTGCATGACAAAAAAAAGTTTTGCATGTGCGTTAGTGGTCAAAATAACAGGAAAATGTGTGTATGGTACACAGTGTGTACTGAACCGTAGGTCCCGTACAGAAACGGTTGGGTACGAATACGTTACTTACACCCCTATTATATATATAATATATGTCATGATATCGGCTCACTTATGTGTGAAATCAGGGTTATGGAATCCAGTTGATGTTGATCTCATTGAACTGAAGGGTAATAAAGCATTACATCACGCGCAGGAGTGGGTTATGAGAATTAGAACATGCCTAGGGGGTGGTCGTTAGGCCCCGAGGCGCAGCCGAGCCACGAGCGTGGGTCATGAGAAATAACCACGTCTAACGTGACCGTTTCAGCCAATCAGAATCGAGAAATTTGCATACCATTGTATAATGTTAAGTTAATTGCAACTTTCAAATGATTTTTATACATGTTCCATTGTGAGGATCTTTTGCTTGTTATTATCAATTTAGACAACAGAATTGTGTATGACAATATTTGATAACTAACTAACTACCTAACTAACTATGTAACTACCGAACTAAAACCCTCTCTCTTTTACCTTATAGGCCGTAAGGTGAAGGCTGTATCGTCCAATACTGTACAGCTCAATACACACAAATTGTTAAGGGGATGCAGACCAGAGAAAGACTTTCGTCTTGTTTACATCAGGGTCCCCCATTTTAAATTCATCATGACATTTATGACATACACGACATACAGATATATATCATGACATTTATGACACAAATGGATCTCTAAACAATGTTTGTATGTCTCCGCAATGGTATGATTCAGGCCTGGTAGGTTAAGCCACCGTTCGACGCAGTTTCTATATCTATCCCACCGTGTCTGTGTAAAATCTTGTACGCGTTCTTTCTGAACGGACGTGAGATGCATATAACATTGTCAGGGTTTCCCATTAATTACCTAGACTGTGGCTAACTATGTAACTACCGAACTAAATCTCTCTCTCTCTCTCTCACCTTGGAGCGCGTCATCTCATCTGAAGCCAGGGTGATGAGGCACTTGATTCTGGGGTAACTGACAGCTTCTATTCTGCTGCGAACAATCAACTCAATAGTCTGAAGAACCACAACTCTGTGTATCACCACCAACTAGGAGGAGAGGAGAGAAGAGAAAAGATTATATTTTAGTACATTTTGCATGGTCAGGGTAGGAGGAAGTGAGGCATGTTTCACCAACAGGGGTTATTAAATATTAACTTATCACATCATGTGGGGTAGTAGAAATCACCACAAGTATTTTGTCGAGGCAGGTAGCGTTATTTCGGGGAAATTGATATCTATAGTCTGGTGTATTTTTCGTCCACGAAAAAATGGAGGCTGTAATTATTATTATTCATAGAGACTCTCGAGCAATAATAATTATTACAGCCTCCATTTTTCATGGACGAAAAATACACCAGACTATAGATATACATTTTCCCGAAATAACGCTACCTGCCTCGACAAAATCCGTGCATTGGTTATCCAGATACATGAATTATCATCTCAGAATAAGTGGCTTTGTATGCGTTTTAGCTTATCTTTTACAGCTTACGTTTTGGGCAATAATTATTAGAGACTCCATTTTTCGTGGAAGAAAAATACATCAGTCTATAGAAATAAATGCATTCGAACAAGAAACCAATGTATAGACATAGCAATGGCAAAAAAAATTGCCAGGCCTAACTGTATGCGAGCCAGGGAAGTCTTGGGCTTGTAACGTGGCTTCATCTCGAAGTTATCATCGATCCACTGAGCCGTGAGGCTCAACATGCTTGTTTGGTTGAGGTCTGAACTCGCCAAATTGCCCATAAATATCGTTTTTGTGGGTATTGTCCAGTTGTTGCTGTATGTTTTTATCTGCCCAAAATTCAAGCAAGCACGAAAGCATTACAGTTAGCTTGCACACCACGCTCCATCGGGGGGGGTGGGGGGAGAGCGTTCTCATCACACTTATTTTGGTGCGACCGTGCTCCGATTCGACCCCGAATGGCTAGTGTGAAAGCCCCCATACTGTATTGTCTTGGAACAAACAAAAAGGGATTCTTCCATAAGGGCATTACTGAGCTTTACGTAGAAAAATATCGGCAGCTGGTTACATTACAAAATAAATCAACTAGTCTTGTACCAGGGAATGGATGTGTGAAGGACGGGTTGTTTAGGTATGGACGGTAGATACGCAATCTACTGTAAACACACATGCATGTGATTTTGAAAGCATTCGTTCCTGCTTATGCACACACGCGTGCACGCACACACACCAACACATACAGTACTGTTATCAGTGTCAGGGTCCAAGCGTAACCTTGAGGTGTTGAGTGAGTGATGTTGGCGTATGGCCATAGGCTGACACTGATACTGGATGTATGGTCAGTACAAATAATTACAAGGAGACCATGACGAGCATACAAAATCCTAAAAGAGAAGGAAAAGTCAAAGTGCAATTATCAGTGGGCTGCAACTCACTGTGTAGCATACTAACTGAATGCTGCTTCACTGTGTGTAGCATACTAACTGAATGCTGCTTCACTGTGTGTAGCATACTAACTGAATGCTGCAACTCACTGTGTGTAGCATACTAACTAAATGCTGCTTCACTGTGTGTAGCATACTAACTGAATGCTGCTTCACTGTGTGTAGCATACTAACTGAATGCTGCTTCACTGTGTGTAGCATACTAACTGAATGCTGTTTCACTGTGTAGCATACTAACTGAATGCTGCAACTCACTGTGTAGCATACTAACTGAATGCTGCAACTCACTGTGTAGCATACTACCGGTAACTGAATGCTGCTTCACTGTGTGTAGCATACTAACGGGACGCCAAGTATCGATATTTAATTATTCATAAAAATTAAATTAAATAAAAGATTTTTTTTTTTGTATAAGGAAGTTGCATTGTTCATTTCAATACCTGTAATAGTACAGTAGTCCACACACACACCCTAGTTTTATTAGATAAAACTAGGGGTGCACCGATATATCGGTCTGGTATCGGTATCGGCCGATAAGTGCCTTGTTGACTGCCATCGGCCGAAAGCTCAAATGTGCCGATGGCAGTGGCCGATAAATATCCGTCAATTTGTGTCGCGTCAATCTGGTCCACACGTTCAAACTTTGAAAAAAGTTTCAGTCAAGCGACCTGCACAACCCCGCCCCCACACACACACACGCTACTGCATCAAAGTTACTTATGATTAACAAAGGCATTCGTTTACACGTTCAATAACATCAGCATATTTACCCGAACATAGCAAGCATTACTCATTCATATCTCTCACTTCCTTCCTTTGCTCAGAGAGCCCGTACTGAATTGTACCCATTCTGCAATCTGTTAATAAAGTTTTCAATCAGACAAATGTATAGAAAAGCTTTTATTATAACATTCGTTGCAGTAAAATCATTATGCCTCGTTTGGTCATCCTGCAGAGCACTGGTAGTCTACTCGTGGCCGGGGGGGGCTAGCGTTATTAGCTATTAGTTTGTTGTGGTTCTCGCATGCAGATCAATGGCGGACTTCGCGGAAGTAAAAAACAAATAAGCGCTTGCCGATTGGTGGTAAGAACAGCAGAGGCGGGTGCAAGCGGTGTGACGTAATTGGCAGAATCTACCGTCAATCAAAAAATTTCTGTTGCCATCTACCTGCATTGCTTTGGTTGAGAGAGATAGTGCTCTCTTATTAAAACTCATAAACTTTTTTGAAAGCCAGTGAGTATTGTATGACTCAGACTTGCAATAATCATGACTCATGAGCATTATAAAATAAAAACACACATGGCATGGTGGAATTAATAACAAACATATTTCTTAATGTTTCCTTTTTTTAAGTAAGTAAATAGGCCTATGTTCATATCGGTGAGCACAATTTGTAACACAAAAAGAGAGACGTGTAGCCTATTTATTTATTTAATATTTTATTTATTCATTTTATTATTATTATTTTATTTGTTGCCATGCCTAAAATAATAGTCAAGCATAGGGCTAAAACATTTTCATAAACAATAATATAATTTTTGTTATATGGTTATAATAAAAGCTTTTCTATACATTTGTCTGATTGATTGATTGAAAACTTTATTAACAGATTGCAGAATGGGTACAATACAGTACAGCTCAGAGGACTGGAGGATGAAGACCAGAAAAAGACTTTAAACTTTTTTACATAAGGGTCCTCCATTTTCAATTCATCAAAACATTTAGAGACATACAAATATACAGTAGTTTAAAAAAAAACTAATATCGGTATCGGCCGATTGTGTTAGTTGAACAATCGGTATCGGTGGCAAATTTTCATATCGGTGCATCCCTACATAAAACATGTTGACAGTTTTACTTTGCAGTTGAAAAAAGGTAATAAATGAAATAATTGAAAAATTGAAAAATACTCAGCGTATCGCGATATATTTAGTATCGCGATATATTTAGTATCGTGACGCAAGTATCGCGATAGTATCATATCGTGAGGTCTCTGGCGATTCCCACCCCTAATGTGTAGCATACTAACTGAATGCTGCTTCACTAGGTTTTGTTTTAATCCTAGGAACGGTTAGCAGACCTGATGACCTAAGAGTAGGGCCTTATGGAATTATCGCAGAATTTGCTTAAATTATACATAAATCGGTTTTCATATAAATCAATCTACTCTACGACTCTAAAACGATGATGCTGCACGGTCTACGGAGAAGCAGAAATGACAGCTAGCAAATCCATTCCGGATGTAGTATACCTGCTTCTCTAACAGTATTACAATGTAGTATACCTGCTTCTCTAACAGTATTAACTGAACGGAGCCCTGATCGGAAGGATCTCTCTCTTTCTCACTTCTCGATTTATTTTAAACAAATTATTATTTTGTATTATTTAATAATGATTCAATTATTATTTAGTTATTGCACTGCACTGGCAGTTGAACTGCATTGAACTGAACTGAATAAAAAAATGCATTGAACTGCACTGTTTTAAAGATTTATTTTTTGGCGTTTTATCGCTTTATTTCTACTGGGCAGTCCAGTAGGGAGAGACAGAGGAGGAATGGGAGTGGCGGGAAGACATTCGGCAAATAACGACGGGTTCGGGAGTCGAACCCGGGTCGGCCGTGTCGCGGCTGAGCGCGCTATGTGGTTCGCCACTGGGGCGCCCCATGAACTGCACTGTTGTACGGCAGCAAATACAAAGAATATTAAAAACAGAGAAATCCAAAAAAACAGGAAAATTAAAAATCGAGAAATCCGAAAACAGGAAAATTATAATCCGAAAACAGGAAAAGATAAAAACAGAAATCATAGGGCCCAACCTAAGAGTTATAGAGTTCATAGGGTGGAAGCAAGTCATTGATGCATTTTGGCCCTAAGCCACCGAGTGATTTATAAAAGAACAGTCTTTGGAAGTTAATTCTATGACATACTGGTCAATGCAGCTTTCTTAGTCTTTGTTAGAAGTCTAGCAGTGGCATTCTGAATGAGCTGTAGCTCCCAGATTGTAATTTTGGAGAGCTGATAAAATACTATTACAGTAGTCTAACCTACTGGAGATGAATGAGAGCTGATAAAATACTATTACAGTAGTCTAACCTACTGGAGATGAATGAGACCTGATAAAATACTATTACAGTAGTCTACTGGAGATGAAGGTCTGGATTTGTTTGTATCCTCTCATTCTTGCTATATTTCTAAGAAGATAATAGGCTGATTTTGTTATTGACTTTATATGGGTATAAAAAATTATCAATAATAACACCAGGATTTCTGACTTCGATTGTAGAACAATGGAAATAAAATAGTCCCCATCATAGTATATTAGTATATATATTAGGGGTTGAACGGTTCACAAAATCGACGGTTCGGTTCGTATCACGGTTTTAGGTTTACGGTTTGGTATACGTTCTTTTTTATTTACAAAAGATTTAACACTCCAAAAATACCATACATCAACATAAGATATATAGCCTAAAAATAATCCAACTTTTCAGTTATTCTCAAGGACGTAGTCATGCAAAAACTGAAATAATGAGGCCATTTGACATCAGGCACATTATTTTTACAGTGACGGTTAGAGCTAGGAGAGATTTTGGTACAGCAAGAGGGGAGGCATTGCTGAGTTAAACATGCTTCTCATTTGTCAAAGTATTAACTCGTCAATATACCCTCCTTCCCCACTAATCGAACTGGTGTCGTGGAGTCACTTCTCTGCGAGCGTTTCTGCGGTTAGCTTGCGGCTAACATTAGTTAGCTTGCGGCTAAAGTTACGGTAGTTAGCTCGTAGCTAACGTTAACGTTATATAACCGAACAATACACACATGCCCCGAATGCGTACCGTTCTGTACGACCTCCACGGTTCAGGGCATGTGTGTATTGTTCGGTACATGGTTCGAATGCGTACCGTTCCACCCCTAATATATATATATATATATTAGTACCTTTGGGTGTTTTAGTAGGTAGTCCTGACACATGGCCAGCACTCTGTCAGGTTGCTGCTTTCCCAGGGTCAGCATGGACTTCCTGACCTGCTCCTGGACCTCACCGTCCTTGTCATTCGCTGCATCCAGTAGAGCCAGGGTCACATCTGGATAGAAACACAGTATAAATCAGAATATAGTAGATGTCCAGTAGAGTCGGGGTCACCTCTGGATAGAAACAGGACTGAATCAACAGCAGACAATAACATAGCAACAGCGACTAGACACAGGTGTGAAACCAAAATGATGAGGTAGCAGTTGTTTACAATTAGTGCTAGTATGCAAGTATCAAATGAAGTAGCTATAATGGAAATGCAGCAGTAGACAATACTAGGGGTTGGAACACATACATTGAAATTCTTTATTTGGAATTACCCCTTGAGATGAACCATCTCGTTTTCAAGGGGGTCCACAGCTTACAAAATACATAAATTATTATGTATTAAACATAACAAAACAAAACAAAAACAAAAACCAAACACAAAACAAGATCAAATTAATAATAAACCGGTTCAAACAACATCAAACAAGAGGAACATAAGACAAACAAACAACAAAACACAGAGCACATATTCAAGTGATTGCTTCAAAGATCTGTTATACAATTATTGGTGGAAACATGAACAAGTAATCTCAAGGTGAGAGGACAGCGCAGTTTTAAACAGTTGTGAGGATGTTATAGCTCGAATATGAACTGGAAGATTATTCCAGTCAGATGGACCTTCGAACATGAATGATTTTTTGCCAACTGAGGTAGTTACATTTGTTGGAACTTTAAAAAATAGCTGTGCACAGTGTCTCAGTTGATGTCTAGAGGTGAAAGGGTCCATATACTGTTTGAGATATTGCGGATAATTGAAGTGAATACATTTAAAAATGAACTGTAACCAGTGCTGCTGTCGTCTTACTGTGGGAGCTGGCAAATTAAGGTTTTCATACATGGTGCAGTGGTGTGTCAAATATGGGCAGCCAAGAGCAAATCTGCATAGACGGTTGAATAGTGTGTTTAGTGGAAGAAGGTTGGTTTTAGATGCAGTTTGGTAAACTACGTCAGCGTAATCCATGATGGGTAAAATTAGTTGATGAACCAGTTTCTTTCTGACAGGGAGTGTGAAACATTTTCTGTTGCGGTAGAGAACACCAGCACTAAAGTTGACTTTTCTAACAATATTATCAATGTGACATTTATATGAGAGTTCTGAATCAAGCCATAGACCAAGGTATTTAATGTGATCAACTCTATGCAGTTGTGTACCGTCCAGACAAGTGATATTAAATGGTTGATTGATGGTTTTGGATGCAAGATTACGGGTGGTCCCAAAGAGCATAGTATTAGTTTTAGTTTTGTTGATTAGAAGTTTATTAGCTGAGAGCCATGATTCGAGTTTATTGAAATTTAATTGCAGTGTTGACTGAATTTGAGGTAAGGTAATTTGAGATGTATATATCACTGTGTCGTCGGCATAGAGTTGAGTATTACAACCTGTGAAAATTGAGGAGAGATCATTAATAAATATTGAGAACAAGAGCGGGCCTAATGTTGAGCCTTGTGGCACCCCACGTTCCTGTACTGCCAATTCAGATCTACCATCCTGTATAGCAACACATTGTTTTTCGGTTGTGCAGATATGAATTAAACCAGAGTAGATAGTGATGCACGATATATCGGCCGCCGATATAGCAGTTTTTTTACACATCGGTCCGATATCAAGATAGGGCCGATATAAAAAAAAAAAAATCTTTTTACATGTTTTGGCCTTAAATAGTTTCAAAATATCAGTCATTTCTGAAAATAAGTTACAAAAGTAAAAAAAAAAAAAAAATGCGTTTTGGAAAATAGCTCTTTATTTGATTATCATAAAAAAGTGTTTTCTATACAGAGATATCGACATCGGTAAATATTGGTATCGGCCAGAACAGCAATATTAATATCGGTTATCGGTATCGGCCACAATTTTCACATCGGTGCATCACTAAGAGTAGAGCATTGCGTGAGAGGCCAATAGTGTACAGTTTGTCTAATAGGAGATAATGGTTGACCAAATCAAAGGCTTTTGTTAAATCAATAAATATTGCACCAGTGAGATTACCATTACCAGATGAAGAAAATATATCATTAGTGAGTTTTAATAAAGTAGTAGTTGTGGAATGATTGGAGCGAAAACCAGATTGCGAAGGTGATACAATATTGTTGTTGCTGAGATAATTAGACAGTTGTTTATAAATTAACTTTTCAAAGACTTTTGCTATGGAACAGATAATTGCTATTGGTCTGTAATTATTGGGATCTAGTACATTGCCTGCTTTGTGGAGAGGAGTGCTTCCAGATAGATGGTATTTCATGTGATAATAAAGACAGATTATAGAGATCACAGAGAGGATACATCAAAATGTGTGGAGCAAGTTTAAGAAATTTGCTTTCTAAACCATCTAGGCCTGGGCCACTACACTAACGAAGAGAAGCCGCCCAGGCATCATTATTAATTTTATTAATCCAATCCACTTTATTTATAGAGCACATTTAAAAACAACAAAGTTGACCAAAGGGCTGTACAAGTCCCACAACATAAGATATACATTTTTTATTATTTTTTATTATTATTATTATTATTATTATTGTCGAAGCTTCGAATTAACACTTTAATCGCCAAGGACGCCGTAACTCGTCATTCCCCGCCATGCTTAATCTGCCAATGACGCCGTAACACGTCATTGAGATCAATATTTCAAAAATCTGTGATCGCAATCATATTTCTCCCGCGGAGACTTGAGATCTACTGTTGATCCCCTCTCAACTCTCCAACGGTTCAAGAGCGCCATCTGGTGGCCGATCGGCGGATCGCCCAAACCGGAAACCGGAAACGGAAACTGGTGCTCATCCAAATTTGGTCCGACCACTCGCTATAGGTCCCGGGACTCGAGCTCGACACAATGGATAGCGATCCGTTACCAATAACTCGATAAAAAACATGATTTGGACGTATACACTATTATACAACCTGGAGATGGATCGCATATTTCAACATCCCATAATAGGAATCTTTTTGCTCCACGCTCATCGCCCAACGGCCCGAGGAGACTGGGGTAAGTTTCAGCGTTTATGTTTACCGTGTTCGATACAAACTGCTCTAATGATCATATCACCCACACTAGATGAATCATCTAACGTTGGCCACGGAATTATAAACGACCCCCCCCCCCATCCGGTCAACATCAGATGATAAGTAGTAACTTCTAGAAGCACGTCCATTTGACATTTTTTATCTGGCGCCGATCGCTATCAAACTGTATTTGATCATCAATATAATGCATTTAGGGCTATAAATCACGTTCTGCAGAAAACGATAAAAACATATTTATACTTTAGACCGTATTTTAGTATGAATATGTGAATGAAAAAGTATAACGTTCCTACATCCTGAACGATAGATAATTGACGTTGAATGGGCCATAGTAATGTCAATTTAGCAATACAATTTAAAAAGTTATAGCCCTGCAAAGAAGGGGAACTTCTCCATAGACAAATAGAGCTGGCTAGGGATGGTATAAGGATGTACATAAGCGTGGCAGAGAAAGTGTTAAAATCTAATCTTGGGCCCGAAGCTTCGACGCCGACGGCCATCCCTACGGAACGGAACAGAAGGGCAAGCTGACCCATTAGAAAAAAGGAATAGATGAGAAGAAGGGGGAAAAGATTGAAAAATGAGACGAGATGTTTCTAACTCACGCTCCACATCCGTCTCATCCATGGTGGCTGTCAGGAGGCTGGCGTCCTGGAGCCTGTGGCTGAGGCTGGAGCTTCCTTCCTGGGAGGCCTCTGGGAATTCCTGGAGCTGGAAGTCTGGGAGTCTGAGGAGGATGGAACCAAAACAGATAGAAGGAGACAATGATAAAAGACAATGATAAAATGATGTCAGTTTGTTGTCAACCCTCTACATCAGAGAGACTGGGTCAGAGGCTGACTGCCTTGCTAATAGATAACCCTGGTCCCTAACCATCAGAGAGACTGGGTCAGAGGCTGACTGCCTTGCTAATAGGCTCCCAGAGTTCTCAGCTTTCTCATAAGAGTCCAAGTTATGATGTGAGATGACCTGGTTAGTGAGGGAGCAGGAGATACATGAAGTATCAACTCAGAGTAGATTATCCCAGAGATACAGTATCGGCCTCAATAACAACAACCCAGAGATACAGACAGTATCAGCCTCAATAACAACAACGCAGAGATACAGACAGTATCAGCCTCAATAACAACCCAGAGATACAGACAGTATCAGCCTCAATAACAACGCAGAGATACAGACAGTATCAGCCTCAATAACAACCCAGAGATACAGACAGTATCAGCCTCAATAACAACCCAGAGATACAGACAGTATCAGCCTCAATAACAACAACCGAGAGATACAGACAGTATCAGCCTCAATAACAACGCAGAGATACAGACAGTATCAGCCTCAATAACAACAACCCAGAGATACAGACAGTATCAGCCTCAATAACAACCCAGAGATACAGACAGTATCAGCCTCAATAACAACAACCCAGAGATACAGACAGTATCAGCCTCAATAACAACAACCCAGAGATACAGACAGTATCAGCCTCAATAACAACAACCCAGAGATACAGACAGTATCAGCCTCAATAACAACCCAGAGATACAGACAGTATCAGCCTCAATAACAACCCAGAGATACAGACAGTATCAGCCTCAATAACAACAAACAACCCAGAGATACAGACAGTATCAGCCTCAATAACAACACAGAGATACAGACAGTATCAGCCTCAATAACAACAACCCAGAGATACAGACAGTATCAGCCTCAATAACAACACAGAGATACAGACAGTATCAGCCTGGATGAGACAACCCAGAGATACAGACAGTAATATCAGCCTATATTAGGGCTGTTCGATATGACGAGATATACTGTATGAGCAGATATTTTCCTCTATTGTTTCTATCACTATCACTATTGTCACAAAAACGCAGCAGAACTGGTTTACGTTAAGGAATGCACCGATCCGATATTGGTATCGGTATCGGCCGCCGATATCACTAAAATAGCTGGATTGGGTATCGGTATGATTTTTAATTTTTTTTATATTATAATAAGAAATAAAATAATTTGTTAATTTTACATTTAGTTTCACTAAGTTAGGAATGTAATGTTTTAAGTCAGGCCTGATGTTGCCTTGCACAAAAGAATGATCCCAGTCTTTTCCACACAGTGACAAATAAAAAAAAACACACTTGTGATCCTTTACAATTCTTAAAAACTAAATATATTTTTAATAATTTTTTTTTAAACGTGGATATTTTATTTCTTTTTTTACTTTGAACAATAGGTATGGGATCGGGATCGGGATCGGTATCGGCCGACGGGACTGAAAAAGTCGGATCGGTGCATCCCTAGTTTACGTCAGTGTTTCACTTCATTCCCGACCCTGCGCACATGTTGGAAAATAACACGGTTTCCTTACTTCCCCGACTGTTCCCCTACTGGACTCTGTAAGTCTGTATCTGTTACTTGTTGTTACCCGTGGTTGTATGTCCTGCGTATTCATCCTGTTGCTTTTTCCCTGTGGTTCTTCGTTTCTATGTTCATTTGTTTTGCTCATCGTCAGCGTCTTTGGGTTTTGAAAAGCACTTTATAAATAAAAATGTATTATTATTATTAAACATGGAGGAGCGTGACACAGAATGAAACTCGCGATAAATGATAATTATCGCGATATATTTTAATAATCGATATTGATTGATAATATCAACAACAAAAAAAATGTATGAGCTGCAACAGTGCCGTTTTAAAACCAGAGAATAAATGAATGAATGAATGAATGAATGAATGAATGAATGAATGAATGAATGAATGAAAACTTTATTTAACAGATTGCAGAATGGGTACAATACAGTACAGCTCAATACATACAATTGTTAAGGGGATGCAGACCTGAGAAAGACGTTTGTCTTGTTTCCATCAGGGTCCCCCATTTTCAATTCATATTGACATTTATGACATACACAACATACATGACATTTATGGCATACAGGTATTTAGTAGATACATGTGTGACATAAACGGTATTCAAATATACAGTACTGTTACCCATAGATCCTGACGGAGTATATACATATGATGGGGAGGGGACTGTACATTATGAGGGGGTGGGTGGGTGGGAGAGAAATATACATACGGTGGGGAGAGAATATATGTATGCGGTGGGGAGGAGACTGTCTATTAGGAGGGGGTGGGGGGTTTGGACATTTACGGTGGCCAGTTTCGAATTGCAGCCTCCCGTAGGTGCTCTTTAAGAGCGGTTTTGAATGTGGGTAGGGATTCACATTCCTTTACAGCTTTGGGTAGGGTGTTCCACATTGATGTGGCTGCTGGCATAATTGCGAAACGTGTTTAGTCCCTTGTTTGAGCCGAATCTGGGTTTAACATGATTTGTTGAGCTTCCTCTGGTGTTGTGGTCGTGGTATTCACTGACCTTTGGGAAGTATTTTGACATGTACATGGGTACCTTAGTCGTATAGTGTATCTTGTATACCAGGCCCATTGCAAGTTGCTGTACTCTGTCGTCTACTCTAAGCCATCCTAGGTTGTTAAAGTGGGCAGGGGTGAGGTGGGTTCTAGGAGTCAGGTCAAGCAGTAGTCTGACTAGTTTGTTTTGTGATGTTTGTTGTAATGTTGTTTTTAGCGCCTTTGAGGTGCTTTGGTACCATGAGGTGCAAGCATAGTCGTCGTAGTACCCTTGAATGAGTGCTCCTGCCAGAGTCTTCAAGGTATTCTTGTTTACCAGAGAGGAGATCCGGTACAAGAATCTTGTTCGTTGGTTGACTTTTTTTATTACATTGGATGCCATGTTGTCACAGGAAAGCTTTGCCTCTAGGATGGAACCCAGGTATGCAATTTCATCTTTCCTTGTGACAATATTGTCACCCAATGACCTCAATCGAGCGTCCAAAAGAATGACATGCCAACAATAAACATAAACGGCTCCTACAACATCAACTTAATCTATTCTAAAGCACTTTGGGAATGTAACCCCTAACCCTGGCAGCGTCAGTCAGTGCCTTGCTCTACCCGATGAGCTACATGGGAAGTAGAACCCCTAACCCAAATGTATACTCTCTTTTTTAGACTCTTCTTGTATCACAAACTACTGTATTTGTAAATCTGGTATGTCATAAATGTATAGATGTAAGCAGTACTGTCTAATCTATCTGTATGTCATGATGTCATGACATGTATGTTATGATGAATTGAAAATGGGGGACCCTGATGTAAACAAGATGAAAGTCTTTCTCTGGTCTACATCCCCTTAACAATTGTGTGTATTGAGCCGTACTGTATTGTACCCATTCTGCAATCTGTTAAATAAAGTTTTCAATCAATCAATCAATCAATCAATCAATCAATCAAACGTCCTCGTCATAAAGCTCAGTCATGAACCTGTTATTCTGGATGGAGGTGAAGCTAGCTAATCACAGTTCAGTTTCTAAAGGTAAATTGGCCTTGACTTGCCAAGGCAGCAGTCACAACAACAACCCGAATGGGGCAAGAAGATAACGTTAGAAGAAATGATAAGGACATGATGTGTGTGTGACATGTTAACCCGTCCCTAACCCCTAACAACACTAGTTGTAATTTAATAACAAATAATCCTGCGACTGACTACCTGGCAGCAGGTCTAGAGAGAGGGTGCTGCTCTGCTAATAATAACAGCTAGCTGGTCCACTCATGTTGTTAAACCAGCTCATTTAGCCGATGCTACGGAAGAAGAGACACCGTTCCTATAATATGGCAGAATAATAGAGAATTCCGTGGATGTGTTAGTTTAACTTACCGTTTTATTAACGAGGAAGCCAGGGGTGGTGTGTGAGGAGGAGGACGGATCTGTGTGTGTTCTGTCATCAAGCAGCATCAGGTCATGTGCCTTCAGTCAGCAGGAAGCTATCAAGGAGTGGGCGGGGCCGAGAGTAGGGTATATCTGCAGTGCCTTCAGTCAGCAGGAAGCTCAAATTCAAGTTTCTTTATTAGTTGTCATGACAGAAGAAGTACAGAATACTTTTATACAAAATGCTTCTTTCTGTTACACTCCAGAGACTGTGCTAGACAAAAATAGATAAGTATAAAATAAAATAAGATAAGATAAGATATTCCTTTATTGATCCCCTTGGGGAAATTCAGGCATCATAGCAGCATGGGGGGGAGGGGGGGGGGTACAGGTAGTAAAACAACAACACAGTGTACAGGTAGTAAAAACAACACAGGCAGTGTAAACAATTTGGTCAATATGGTCAATATAATTTATAATAAGTATAGCAGTATCAAATAGAAGACACGTACGTAGACACAAGTGTTCAGTATGTACATATGTACAGTACAATGTTCAATGCAGAGTAGAAGTAACTGAGTTACCATACAATACTATACAATATACTAATATACAATATACTATATAGTGCAAAGGAGAAATGGGATGAGGTACAATTTAGGTATAATTTACAGTAAGGTGTAATGAGGTATGGGTTGTAGTGCAAATTCTTTACCAATAAATATAAAGTGTGTTTAGGTGATCTAATGTGTGGAGAGTGGGTGCTGCAGTGAGTTGTTTGTTTAAAGTGAGTGTGTGCGTGTGGATGTGTGTGCTGTGAGTGCATTTGATGGTTGTTACATAGTGTTATTGTTCGTTGAGCAACCTGATGGCCTGGGGATAGAAGCTTCTTCTGAGTCTCTCTGTACCGGCCATGAGACTCCGGTATCGCTTGCCTGACCGCAGCAGTTCAAAGAGGCAGTTGTTTGGGTGGCTGGAGTCTTTGATAATTATCTTAGCCTTACCCATGCACCGCTTGTTGTAAATGCCCTGGAGAGTGGGAAGCCCCCCTCCGATTGTGCGTTCGGCTGAACGGGCCACTCTCTGTAGTCTGCTACGGTCTTGTGCAGTGCTATTCCCAAACCAGGAGGTGATATTGCCAGTCAGGATGCTCTCTATTGTACATGAGTAGAAGTTCCTAACTGTTCTGACTGACTTGGAACTTCCTTAGGCGCCTGAGGAAGTAGAGGCGTTGCCGTGCCTTCTTCACAACACTGTCAATGTGTGTGGTCCATGTCAAGTCCTCGGATATGTGGACTCCGAGGTACTTAAAACGGTTCACTCTCTCAACCGGTGCCCCGTCGATGCTGAGGGGGCTGTAGTCCCTGACCCCCGACCTCCTGAAGTCCACAATCATCTCTTTTATTTTGCTGACGTTCAGGGAGAGGCTGTTCTCTTGACACCATCCCGCCAGGACCTTGACCTCTTCCAGGTAGGCCCTCTCGTCGTCTGCAGTGCCTTCAGTCAGCAGGAAGCTATCGAGCGGTGGGCGGGGCCGAGAGTAGGGTATATCTGCAGTGCCTTCAGTCAGCAGGAAGCTATCGAGAGGTGGGCGGGGCCGAGAGTAGGGTATATCTGCAGTGCCTTCAGTCAGCAGGAAGCTATCGAGCGGTGGGCGGGGCCGAGAGTAGGGTATATCTGCAGTGCCTTCAGTCAGCAGGAAGCTATCGAGAGGTGGGTGGGGCCGAGAGTAGGGTATATCTGCAGTGCCTTCAGTCAGCAGGAAGCTATCGAGCGGTGGGCGGGGCTGAGAGTAGGGTATATCTGCAGTGCCTTCAATCAGCAGGAAGCTATCGAGAGGTGGGCGGGGCCGAGAGTAGGGTATATCTGCAGTGCTTTCAGTCAGCAGGAAGCTATCGAGAGGTGGGCGGGGCCGAGAGTAGGGTATATCTGCTGAGCCGCAGCCCCATACATAGGAATGAATTAATTAATTAATTAATTAATTAATGAAAACTTTAACAGATTGCAGAATGGGTACAATACAGTACGGCTCAATACACACAATTGTTAAGGGGATGCAGAGCAGAGGAAGACGTTTGTCTTGTTTACATCAGGGTCCCCCATTTTCAATTCATAGTGACATTTATGACATACAACACAACATACATGACATCATTACATTTATGGCATAGGGACATACATGACATACAGGTATATAGTACTGTTACTTTGTGACATATACGATATGCAAATATACAGTACTGTTACCCATAGATCCTGACAGAGTATATACATATGATGGGGAGAGAATATATACATACGGTGGGGAGGAGACTTGTACTGTGCGTTGGGGGCCTGTACTGTGTGTTGGGGGCCTGTACTGTGTGTTGGGGGCCTGTACTGTGCGTTGGGGGCCTGTACTGTGCGTTGGGGGCCTGTACTGTGTGTTGGGGGCCTGTACTGTGCGTTGGGGGCCTGTACTGTGCGTTGGGGGCCTGTACTGTGTGTTGGGGGCCTGTACTGTGCGTTGGGGGCCTGTACTGTGCGTTGGGGGCCTGTACTGTGCGTTGGGGGCCTGTACTGTGCATGCGAGAAACAAAGTAAAGTAATTATAATCTATAGTCTAAGGGTTAAATTTAGGCCCTCATCCAGAAGAGGTTAAGCTTAGAGTAACAGTCAGGGCTGGTAATCCAATTGATATTCAGTTCAAGATAAAAAATTCTAGTCTATAGACAATTGGTTGCATTTACATTTACATTTAGTCATTTAGCTGACGCTTTTATCCAAAGCAACTTACAAGTTCTGTACGACAAGTCATCAGGAAGGATACAACTCTATCAGCTGAGTAACAATATTCATCAAAGTGTTGCGTGTTACAGTGTAGGTTAGTTTATTAGGACAAGTGCATGACAGTAAGGTTAGTTAGGGTTAGAATTATTATTATTATTATTTTTTTTTTTCAGATAATGGTTGAAGAAGTGCGTCTTTAGTCGACGGCGAAAGATTGGATGGGATTCGGCTGTCCTAACTGGGGTGGGTAGTTCATTCCACCATTGTGGGGCAAGGACTGAGAATAGGCGGCTTCTCTTTGAATGCTTTATTTGGTTACTCCTAATCCAATTGATATTCAGTTTAAGACAAAACTGTAACCGTATGTTACTTTATGTTCCGTAAGTTACTTTATGCTAGTGTCCTACATTATAATGTTACTTTGTTTCTCGCATGCACCGCACAGTACAGGCCCCCAGCGCACAGTACAGGCCCCCAGCGCACAGTACAGGCCCCCAGCGCACAGTACAGGCCCCCAACACACAGTACAGGCCCCCAACGCACAGTACAGGCCCCCAACGCACAGTACAGGCCCCCAACGCACAGTACAGGCCCCCAACACACAGTACAGGCCCCCAACGCACAGTACAGGCCCCCAACACACAGTACAGGCCCCCAACGCACAGTACAGGCCCCCAACGCACAGTACAGGCCCCCAACACACAGTACAGGCCCCTCCTATGTATGGGGCCGCGGCACTGCAGTTTTACCCTACTCATTTTTGACCATCTCAATTTTGGATGTATTCATAATAATCATATTCATACGTACTTGGAAGAGTTTGACTTGCACGTGGAAAATAAACTCACTAGAACGTTCTTATAGCCATGATCATGTTGAGAACTATTATAAAATATCTGACTCTTAAAGGAACATGCCAACATGGGAAATGTGATTGATTGATTGATTGATTGATTGATTGATTGATTGATTGATTGATTGATTGATTGATTGATTGATTGATTGATTGAAAATTGTATTAACAGATTGCAGAATGGGTACACTACAGTACAGCTCAATACACACAATTGTTAAGGGGATGCAGACCAGAGAAAGACTTTCGTCTCGTTTACATCAGGGTCCCCCATTTTCAATTCATCATAATGTGCATACCGTCTTCAGAGTCAGACAAGATTAAGATACCAATTTCCTCTCTGTGTTCAGTAGAAATCTACTGAATCAGACAGCAAGCTATAGCCTAATTTAGCACAGATGAATGGACGCGGATACGGACACTAGTCTAGCATAAAACTCCAGGAGAGGTGGTTTGGCCAACAGCTACTGTATAGGCTAGCTGGTTCATATCCACTTCCATTCTCTTCTGCTAAGCTAGGCTACAGTAGCTTGCAGCCGAATAGCTTTCTACTGAACGCACAGAGATGAAATTGGTATTATATCTTCTTGTCTGACTCTGGAGAAGACATGTATAGAGCATTTATCATGATGTTGGAGTGTTCCTTTAACCACCAAACCTGCACGGGCTGTAGTGCAGTGTGTATTATTATTATTATTATTATTATTACTATAGGGAATCCAGACCCACATCTGCACCTTTTTGTCTACTAGTTACTTGTATTTATATTTTATATTCATATAAACATTTTGTATTGCATATATATTTATTGTCTTCGACTATTACATTGCCCATAGGTGTACCTCCCCTCCATCATGCTGCTATGACTGAATTTCATCAATAAAGGAATACCTTATTGTATCTTATCTTATAACTCAAAACAGCTGGAGTCTGGTTACGATTACAAAACAAGTCATGTCAAATACAAATCATGTAAAACTTTTGATTAACTCTCACATGTATATATATCAAGAGGGGGGGGAAATGTTCAATGAAAAAAGGCCAGGGCCACTGTTCAGGGACTATTCTGACTGCATATTTCACTCTCTCCACTGCCATCAACCTGCACGTACACATTATCTAGACTAAATCATATCCAACATCATAGTATCTTCTCTCATTCCTATATTCAGCAGCAGTACAATGGAATAGCCTACCAATGGAGTTGAAGCCCATAAACCCCTTCTCCACTTTTAAATTAGCTATAAAGAGGTGGATCATAAGTAGCAGAAGCTGGGAGTAGTGACCAATGGGTTTTTAATATGTGTTATTCCCTTTTTTATTCTTTTATTGTCTATAAAATGGAATATTATTGTATGTATTTTTCTTTTTATACCACACATCCTGACATACAGACACTACAAACACCCACATCCACACACCAGTACATAAATCCACTGACACCAATGATGAAGGACCACAATGGAAACAAGCCTATGGCTTTATTGTGTTTTATTTGAATCCTATTGGTAAATGGAGAAATGTATACCTGTTCATATTGTGATCAAATGTATATGTGTGATTTCCATTCTAAATCAATAAACTATATCAATCAATCAATCTCCGATGGGGGTCGGTGGTGCCAAATCGGATCAAATGGGAGTCCAGTCCATGGTCTATTATGTATTTATTTAGGGAACCTTGACATGAACATGTTTGATAACGACCGGTATTAGAAGATAGCTAAACAAACATTGTCTTAGTGAAAAATAGATTGTCAAAACTATACAATTTGGATTTTGCACGTTTGCTTGATTGATTGATTGAAAACTGTATTAACAGATTGCAGAATGGGTACAGTACAGTACAGCTCAATACATACAATTGTTAAGGGGATGCAGACCAGAGAAAGACTTTCGTCTTGTTTACATCAGGGTCCCCCATTTTCAATTCATCATAACATAATATGACATACATGACATACAGATAGACAGTACTGCTACATCTGTACATTTATGACATACCAGATTTGCAAATACAGTACTGTTTGTGATACAAAAAGTGTCCAGAAAAGAGTGTAGCAATAGGGAACCTGATTGAACTTCGCAGTCACATTGTATCAAACCCCTTCAATTAGTGTTTCTCAATCACCTACTAGGTGGTGTTGTAGGGAACTGACCTGCTAATTATCACAGGTGTTCTACATGAATCAATGAGTATAGCAGCCACACCCCCTGACATGTGGGTATAAAGGACACAGGTGATCCCCTTGTCAGATCAGTTGGTGTACCTGTTGTTTTACGCAGCATACAGTGCGATTTTATTTTAACTCTTGTCTCAGTTGAACTAACTAAACGAACACACAAATTATGGCATCTGCTGGTCTCCAGATGTTCGGCATCTTCCTGGCCATGATCGGGTTCATGTTGGACATTGTCATCTGCGCGCTCCCCATGTGGAAGGTCACCGCGTTCATCGGCAACAACATCGTGACCGCGCAGGTCTTCTGGGAGGGTCTGTGGATGACCTGCGTCAAGCAGAGCACCGGGCAGATGCAGTGCAAGGTGTACGACTCCATGCTGGCCCTCCCCAGGGACCTCCAGGCCGCCCGGGCGCTGGTGATCATCTCCATCCTGGTCATCTTCATGGGAATCCTGTTGTCCATCGCCGGGGGCAAGTGCACCAACTGCATCGAGGATGAAGAGGCGAAGAGCCGGGTGGCCATCACGTCGGGGGTGTTCTTCATCGTCGGCGCCGTCCTCTGCCTGATCCCCGTGTCGTGGTCCGCCAACGAGGTCATCAGGAACTTCTACAACCCCCTGATGGTGGACGCTCAGCGGCGGGAGCTGGGCGCCTGCCTCTTCCTCGGCTGGAGCGCCGCCGGTCTGCTGCTGATCGGCGGGTCCCTGCTGCTGTGCCAGTGCCCCCGGCGCTCCAAGGACCGGGCGTACTCCGCCAAGTACTCGGCGCCGCGCTCCGCCGCCAGCGGGGGGGCCTACGTTTAGACAACCAGCGGGACTTCTTCTGACTGACTGAGAGCCGAGTTCTTCTACTCTACAGTGTGCATGATGTTGTGTTACATCTTTTACGTGAGACATGATTTTAAATGTGTTATTTTATTGTTGCTTCATTAAACATTTTTAAATCCCTTTTAATCCTTTGGTCATCTTGATTATTTATTTTTGGGTGGACATGGCATGTGTATAGCTTCCATGCTGTGGCCATATTGTATAGGACTAAGTGTAGCAGCTGTCTTGAGCTAGGACAATCTTGTTTGAAAGAATACTTTAAAGGTGTGTATAAAATGGTTTCTTAATTTCAGTGGAAAGTTTGCACACTTTGTCTAACTATATTACTAGTAGCATGTGAACCACGGGACACGGCTAGCTACAATGCTAGTAGTGCCTCTGTAGCCTCTGCTAATGCTTTGTATTCCCCCTAGAATTTATTTGCAAAACCTCAATGTTTAGTGGGATACTGTTGTCAATCTTGCTGCGTGAAAGCAAATTTAGTTTTTTCCCCCCCAGATATGTCAAACTTATTGCTCGGCTAGTGGGTTGTCAAACTGGGAAGGGACACTAAACTGGCCATACTGAGGCTACGAACTATATGGCTCAAATGGGGTACATTTTATCTAGCACTTTGAAATATAACTATCTCAATGTGCCTGAGTGGAATGTTGTCATTACAATTTGAAACTGGGCCATTAACGATCTTAACCAAATGGTATGACACTTAAACAATCCTACAGCTCATCCTATAGTGTGCAGTAGGCTAGGAGTTTATATTTTTTTTTATTGTGTGTGAACCTCTTCAAAATTAGCTATTTAGCCTTAAATATGGCCGGTACACTTTCGTTTGGTATAATCTCTGAGAATGTGAACAGGTTATTTAACCTGTTGTAGCCGGCCTTAATTAGTGGTGCATTCCTTATAGGCCAGGCAATCTGTGAGGAGGGGGGGAAAGGGCCAAACCTATAGGACTAACTGCAACAAATATTTTGTTTTCAGATCATTAAACCTTTCCATTAACATACTAAAAAATCTAGGCATCTTAAGTGGTGGAACATTGTCAAAATCGGCATCTGTGCGTAAAAACTGATTTGTCTGGTGCCAAAGAAAATCCCCTGCCATATTTAGCTCCCCTTCGCTTTATTCGGGTGTATTATTGATGCTCTCATTGATACTATGTTTGTTTCTGAAGTGTGTGTGGTGTGAGATATATAGAGAGAGAGGGGGGGGCTTTGGTAGACTATTGCATTGGTCCATTCATTGAAGATGAACGCAATGCGACATCCTTTACTAGGCTCACCCACCAACAGTGCAGGTGCTGAACTGCTGATCCGAATGTATAGGTAAAAACCAAATTATGCGTTTGCATCAATAAAAAAATGGCCAAAAAAAAATTCGCTTGCGCACTTACGCGCGCTCGCATTCACTGGGGGCCTACAAATACATTCTTTCATGGGGCCCAGATTCTGGAGCTACACCCCTGCCTGGGTGTCCTCCTGAACACAGAGACCAGCCTTGACTCAGATCAGACCTTCCTCGGCCGAGCTACAGCCACTTTCCCGCACCTTCCCCTTACCGGCGAATGCCCCAATTCTGCAGCTTGCCGGAGACATCAGGCGGTAATGGGTGGGGAGAAGTAACCATAGCTCGATCTAGCCATGTCTGATTTGGGCACATGATGAAAAGGCCATTGAGCTCACGTCTGTAGCTTGTTGTGGCTAATATATTCTTACAATTAGGCTAATGGAACAAGAGTTTTCATATCCCCTCAGACAGCCATCTATCAATCACTATAAATAATGTTGAATAAACACATACTTTTACTGTTACATATGTTTACTCATAACATGTCATTTAGGAATCGACATGGGCTGCAAGATGCAAACAATGAGAAAAGTCATAAGCTAATGTTTGGCTAGCCGCTAGCATGACCACATGTGGGGACCAGGACTGAATCAAATAGACCATGTTAGGAGTAATAAGTGCAATTAAGATGTAAATCCATTAACCTTAAATCATATTTTCTTTCATGTGTTGAAAAAAACCTTTGCACCCCGTCTGGGAGTAACTTTGCTTTAGCTCTGTAGCCTACATTATTTGCATAGTTTTATAGTAAACCAAATCATTACATTTCATAATATGAGACTTTATAAACAATGGATTTGTGTGTTCATAGTAACCAGCCTTGAAAAGGTTCCGAATGGCCCGCTTTTGCAGTACGACTATTGGATTTACTGTATTTTGAAATGTCGACCCCCATACTTCCACACAGTAAGAAATGTAAGGAAGTATAAGTGAGCAGTAAATGATGTGCAAGGCTTTGTAGTTTAATATATCCTTACATTTATACAATATTGCTACTGACTTAGATATCTTTCCTTGAATATAGTTAACATGTTGTTTCCATGTTAATTTCTGGTCAATAACTACCCCTAGACATTTTATCTCAGAAACTCTTTCTATTTTTATCACATATTTTTAACTCTATATCCCCCTCTATTTATTTTCGATTACCAAAAACCATAAATTTAGTTTTCTTAATATTGAGAGACAATTTATTAACATCAAACCAAGTTTTGAGAGTTTCAAGCTCTCTTTCAATATCAAACAAAGGTTCCTTTAAATTACTTCCTGAGCAATATAAATTTGTATCATCTGCAAAAATAACAAACTTGAACAGTTCAGCAACATTGCACATATCATTAATATAAAGTATAAATAGTTTTGGACCTATCACAGATCCCTGAGGTACTCCACAGGTGATCTTCCTAAATCCTGACACAGTGTCATTAATTTGCACACATTGCTGTCTGTTTTCCAAGTAGCTCTTCAGCCAAGAGTTAGCTATACCTCGTATCCCATACTTCTCCAGTTTTCTCACTAATATGCTGTGATCTCTTCCTTCGAGAGAACGGTTAACCGACCAACGTGAGAGGACTGATTGATTGATTGAATTGATTGATTGAAAAGTTTATTAACAGATTGCAGAATGGGTACAGTACAGTACAGCTCACTACATACAATTGTTAAGAGGATGCAGACCTGAGAAAGACTTTCGTCTTGTTTCCATCAGGGTCCCCCATTTTCAATTCATCATATGACACACACGACATACAGATAGACAGTACTGCTACATCTATACATTTATGTGACATACCAGAATTGCAAATACAGTACTGTTTGTGATACTAAAACGACGGAGACTCTGCGAATTAGAAGTCTAGGTCGTGAGCTCAGGTAGCCGCACCGGCTATTAGGTAACACTGTCATCGTGAGTTAGCCTGTTAGCTTAGCTCGTCACGCGCACCAAGCTAACCGTGAAAGGAGGACGCTTCAACCCAAGGCTTCTACTGGACGCTTCCAGCAGACCAGCAGACCACCTACTGACTACCCGCATCATCCCGGCCGGGGTGAACCAGGTGACGGTCTACAGAGACCCCTTTTATCGCCGGAGAAGCACCGACTTCATGCTACATGCGTGCTAAAGCCAGCCACGGCTAGACTGTTTAACGTGAACTTGACATTGTTAGTAAGCGCCGTGGCGGCGAACTTTGCTAGGCACGCGTGTTCATTAAAGGGACAACCCGTGCTTTCTCCTGGTCTCAGGAATACAGCCTTTTATTTGCTCAGGCTCTCAAGGGAGTGAAAGGGCCATTGTGTTTGCGGCCACAATGTCCCCAAGCTACGACCGAGCGCTCCAACGGGGTTTTCTTTATTATTTTCTTTCTTCTTTTATTTTAGTAGTAACTTTAATGTGCCGGCTTAGTACAGGTGTGGGCCCATGCAGGTTGTATGTACACGTTCCAGGTTACCTGCAGGTTTGAACCGTGGTTTGTACTAGCTGTTTGTGGTATATGTTCCAGGGTACCCACGGGGTTGAACCGTGGTTTGTACTAGCTGTTTGTGGTATATGTTCCAGGGTACCCACGGGGTTGAACCGTGGTTTGTACTAGCTGTTTGTGGTATATGTTCCAGGGTACCCACGGGGTTGAACCGGGGTTGGTATTAGTATTCTGCATTGTGCTAACGCAGCACCTCCTTAAAGGGAACGTGCCCCATTTAATTAACATTGAGTAGTATTGTAATAACGTGTTTCTGTGACTGCTCAATTCCCATTTTTCAGTAAAGCGAGACTGATAATTGGATTTGCTGTGTGCGTGTGGTTTTATGGTGTCGTACTGTCTAACTTCTTTTAATCCCCTGTGTATTTCACCCAGCGGGGTAGGTGTTAAGTTCAGGTCTCTCCACAGAGAAAGGTATGGTACTGCTTTGGGGAGAATTACACCAACCACTACTTCCAGCGGGTGTGAGGGGGTGTGGAGCGTGCTAGGGGAGCGTGGGTGATTAGGGGTTACTGAGTATTGCCCTTAAGAGGCGGGAAGGACCAGTACACCAGTCCTAGGTCAGTAAATCCTAAGGCCCTATATATGTCACCTTTGCTAACCTTAAGCCTAGTACCTCAACACTGCAGTCGGGGACCCGGCTGGACTTAGCTCTGCCGGGTCCCTACTATCCGGTGCCAGTCGAATAGCACCCTCACCAAGTAGGGATAATCCACCCTTCTACACATGTTTCAATATAATTTTTTTTTTTTTTTTTTTTTAAATATCCCGTCCTCAGAGACGTTCTGGAGACAGAGAAGAACTTTAGTATTATTCCCCGAATGATGTTTTAACCACCGAGTGTCTCTGATCAGATAGAAGTCTCGTTTATACTGAAGCTCAAACAAAACAAAAACACACATCAATATGGCCACAAGGTGGCGCCAAAAGACTGAACAAGCTCCGGTTTGGTGTCACCAGTGAACCTCTGCACTGCATCAGAGACACGCCTGCCGCTCTGTAGAAACTACACCTACTGAGATTCAGAGTTTTTTCAGATTCAGAGTTTTTATTTGCCACATGGAATCATACAATCAGAGTTTCTTCATTACACAATCATAAATAACATTCCATGGACAAAAGGAGCAGGAAGAAGAATAAATCTTATAGTTACCTGCCCCTTATTCCTAAACTAAAGAAGTATTTTCTTAATGGTCGGCGTACAACCTAATTTATACAAATAATAATTTATACCATTATACAAGAAACTCACAATTCACAGTTAGACAAGGAAACAATTAAATAATAATAATAATAATAATAAAGAATAAAGAATAAAAGAAAAAGAGAAAAAAAAGAAAAGAAAATATCTCACTATTCAGATCACATTTGATTTTCATACTGAGTAAATATTTCTTTTTTATAATTTTTTTTGAATAAACACTACTACATCCCTTAAGCTCGCTATGGAGAGAATTCCACAACTTTACACCAATAACTGAAGGACACATCTGTTTAAGTGTGGTACGTGCAAACTGATGTTTAAAATTGTATTTTCTCGACACAAGAGTTCTCATATACTACAAGGAAAATGATTAAAAAAAAAAAAAAACACACACACACACCTCACTGTCATGACTACATCACAGAGAGAGACACCTCTGAGGGGCAGATGTTTATATCAGGGTGTTTGGCATCACCAGCCGGTCCCATATTGAAGTATGGGTAGAGTTTCTCAGTGAAGGTGTGTTGATAAGTGTAGATGTGAGTCATGTCTTCAGGGTCGTAGAAGGACAGCTTCCCCCCGTCATAGTCCAGCTGTACTCTGACCCTCTGGAGGCTCCTCTTCACTGTGAGGATCTCACCCAGACCATTATAGTACTTACCACTCCTATAACGTAGAGCCCAGATACCATGTTGTGGTGAATTCACTAGCCCCTTACTCTTCCTGTCAAATGACTCTTTAGCTACAGCTATAGCCCAGTCAGGATGGTCTCCCACCTCCACCTCCCAGCTGTGTTCTCCTGAGCTGAAGCTCTCAGAACCCAGAACAATGCCATACTCCATGTTCCTCTCTGGGTTGTCAGGGAGCGGCAGCTTTGTGTCTGTGCGTCTCACACTGGTCAGATCATTAGATATAGAGAACCGGGGTCCTGCAGTGTTTGGGTCCAGAGTGACAGGAGTGAACTTGACCCTCTCCTTCATCTTCTCCCAGACTCTGAAGGCCAGGTTGCCCAGGTGTTTGGCCTCGTCTATCAGCGCTCCTGAGACCAGCTGTGGACGAGGCAGGTTGCACTGAGCTCTGGAAGAACATTCAAGAGTCAGTCCTGCTGTCTGTGGGCTTAGCTTCAGAGCCGCAGAGAAGAGAGAGAGAGAGAGAGAGAGAGAGAGAGAGAGAGAGAGAGAGAGAGAGAGAGAGAGAGAGAGAGAGAGGAGAGAGAGAGAGAGAGAGAGAGAGAGAGAGAGAGACGGACGGACGGACAGAGACGCTCGTGGGTTTCGTGCAAGAACCGAGTCCGACTTCAGAGCAGAAGCACACGGACTTACATTGGAACAGCTGTAAATGCCTACTATTATTTATAGGGCTGTCAGTTTATCGCGTTAATTAGATTAATTAATTAAACAGCAAATTATCGCGTTATGAAAATTAACTCAAAATTAATTAAAAAAAAATTAAATATTTTTTTTTTATCTCATTCATTCCATAAGAACGTAGAATTACTAGGCTTGAGTAAATTGTAATGAACCAAATGAGAATATCAATACAAAATGTTTATCTTTGACTGTGAATAACACCATGCTCAAATTGACCAGACCTGAAAAACCTAAGCAAATTAATAGATGGAAGATGATTAAACAGAAGGTTTTGTAGATACAGTACTGAATTCTGCCATCCGGACACATGCAATTTGAAATATGATTATAGAATATATCAGGCATGAAATGGGTATGCGATTAAAATGCGTTAATTAGATTATTTAATTACAACTCCTGTAATTAATTAGATACATTTTTTTTATCGCCTGACAGCACTAATTATTTATATACATATAGAACTGCTCCACGTGGATTTTAATATATCATGCTTTAAGTACTGTAGTTTTAATGTAGTTGGTGTTTTTTTATATAGTGGTCTTTTTACTGTAGTTTTAACTATTTTTTATAGTGGTGAGTGTCTATGTATTGTGACTGTATGTTTGTCTTTCAACCACTGCACAAATGAAGTTCCGAAAGGAAAATAAAGTAATTTAAAGTTGAAGTTGAAGTTGAAGTCAGTCCCTGTTTGAAGATAAAAAAAAATTAAAATAAGATGTCCAGTTCCAGTGTCCATTTTGCATGTATAACCCGTTATTATCTCATTAATTAGAATGTTAGAATGCATTTTAGAATGATGAAATCAGTGTGATGTACTCCTGAAAAAGTATAGTAATATGGTTTATTTGTATTGGGAAAGATACGGACACATTAGCTGGTTGAACAACATCTATATGTGTGGTAATAATACATATATTGTGGGGCGCCCTCGTGGCGCATACCATAGTGCCTCGCGCACCTACGCGGCCGACCCGGGTTCGATCCCAGCTCCCGTCGTTATTTGTCGCATGTCCTCCCCACCATAGATATCTATAGAACTGTTCTATATATATCTATGCTCCCCACATATCCTCCCGTTCGCCCTCTCCTCTGTCGGTCCTGCGTGACCAATAAAGCTTTAAAAATGCTAAAAAAATTATACAAAAAATAATACAGATATTGAGTGTATTTCTGTGAAAATGCGCGTGGCTCACGCCTCTGAATAAACCGGAGCGGAAAAAGAACTTTGCTTCCCGCCCGCGAGTCACGCACCCACCCACGGCCGTGGTGAACAGCGACGCCCGTAACCCTTTCACTGCCACACGACAGAAGGTTAATCTTTTACTATCACACAACCGACGGTCGCCGGGTTAACCTTCTGTCGTGTGGCAGTGAAAGGGTTAACATGGGAGCAGTCAGGGAAAGAGAGTCAGAGAGAAAGGAGAGAGAGAGAGAAAGGAGAGAAAGATAGAAATAAAGAGAGAAATTGAGAAAAAGAGAGATAGAAAGAGATAGAGATGAGAGAGAGAAAGAGAGCGACAAAAAGAGAGGTAAATCACTTACCTTTTCAGTGTGGTCTTGTAGTTCTATGGAGGTAAAGACAGATCAAGTTAAACACTACACTGTAAAAACTGAGCGTCATCTGGTCACTTTTAAACTATCAGCTAATTGTATTCAACTAAAACTGTGTAAATGCAATTCATAAATGGTTAAAATGCATTGAATTCAGCTCAATTCTATTTCAAACGGCACATAGTCTTATTAATACTTATAATACTTATACTAATAAATATGAATTAACCCCAATCCCAGTTTTTACAGTGTACTAAACATCCTCAGCATCATTCCCTATATGAACAGAAGAGAGACCAGTCCTGACCTGCAGGAAGGAGACGTGTTCAGCGTTCTGCTCCTGCTCTATGGCTCTGATTTTGTCTGAAAGTGTTGACATCTCTCTGTCCAGCCCCTCAATCTTCTCCTTCATCGGCTGACCCTTCTGCTCCTCTTCCTCCTTCAGTGCAGCTACCCTGGCCTCCTTTTCCTCGTGGAGAAACTGGAGAAGCTTCTTAAACTCCTCCTCAATCTGCTCCTCTGTGTGCAGGGCCTGGACCTGGAGATTATAAGATGAGATAAGATATTCCTTTATTGATCCCCTTGCGGAAATTCAGGCAGCATAGCAGCATGGGGGATGGGGGGGGGGGGGGGGGGGGGCAAGGGCATAATTTTGTTTTCAATGGTGGCGGTGACACATTTGTGGGGCGTGGTCAGTGGCTGTAAGGTCGCGGGGTGAGCTCAGAGATGGAACAAGCAGCCGTTTTCCGTGTGGTCCAAGTGCCGCGTCGCGGCTCCGTTTATTATCGTGTAACAGGCACGTGCACACATAGAGGCCAAGGGGTGCTTGAGCACCTGCCTTTTTGAGCCTCATCAAAAAAGTGCCCTTTTTGAAAAGATTTTTTTTTTTTACCGTTACGCATAGACTGCCCTTCCAACTGAAAAATGTCAGGATAGAATCAAAATATTAGGTAAAGAGAGAGAGATGCCCCATATTCCATTGCAGTTTGCACGGCCTCCTCAGCGTGCCTTTCCGCGGACCTATATATTTTATGCATAGCGTGGGTGGTGATGATGATGATGATAGAAACCGCTGTGGCGCATACAGTTGAATGCTGGTATTACACTCACTGAGGGACACGAAGAAGTCAAGTCCGATGGGATTTGGGAATCTCAAATACAAATCGGGATTGGAATAAAAAATGCATTTATATTAAACAATACAGAATATACAGCACTTCTTGGGGTCTGTAGGGTAAGCACTTATTCCCTCCCCCCTGAACATTTATGGAGATGTATGGGCCTTTTAAGTCAGTGATAAAAGTGTCTTTCAAGGATAAGTGAGCTCCTGCACTGATTATTATAGTTCAATATTCAATATTTGATCACCAAAACCCCCCAAAAGGCATAAAAAGGGGGCCCCCGCCCGAAAAGGGCCCTTAAAAATCGAGCTTGCACGCTACGCGCGCTCGGTTAATATATACACACAAGTGTAGTGCCCTTTTCAGCCTTTAGGTAGTAAAAACAACACAAGCAGTGTAAACAAATAAGTTTAAGGAAATAAGTCAATATAATTTACTATCTAACTAACTATACAGTATTCACAGTGTCATATAAGGTGCAGTATGCACGAGGTAGTGTTATAATTTACTATCTAACTAACTGAAATATACAGTAGGGGGGTTAAAAATCATGTCTCTCCCACAATGGACTACACATGTACAATATGTCACTTATTTTTACTGTGTGCAGGTTGAGTGCAGCTACAACCTTACAGTAAATCATTTATCATGAATACAGCATATTTGTACCTTTACGTGTTCTGCTGTGCGGACGCATGTTTGTTTGATTTCTTTAAAGGCCTGTAGCTTGTCACGTAAGGTCTTCAGTGGAGCCTGGAGCTTCTCCTGCAATGGAATTCATTCATTCATTCATTCATTCATTCATTCGTTCATTCATTCATTCATGGTGTATGTCACTTGAAAGATGCAAGTCTGAGGACTCTGTGCTCCAGCACCGGTTTCAACACACGGACTGGAGTACGTTTGCCACCCAGGCCACCCTGGACTCCCACACTGACATTGACTCCCACACTGACATTGACTCCCACGCTGACATTGACTCCCACACTGACATTGACTCCCACACTGACATTGACTCCCACGCTGACATTGACTCCCACACTGACATTGACTCCCACGCTGACATTGACTCCCACACTGACATTGACTCCCACACTGACATTGACTCCCACGCTGACATTGACTCCCACACTGACATTGACTCCCACGCTGACATTGACTCCCACGCTGACATTGACTCCCACACTGACATTGACTCCCACACTGACATTGACTCCCACACTGACATTGACTCCCACGCTGACATTGACTCCCACACTGACATTGACTCCCACACTGACATTGACTCCCACACTGACATTGACTCCCACACCTCCTACGTTGTGGACAAAAATAAATCAACTCCAACATCAGTGTCTGAATCGAATCCCATTTAATTGTTCTGATTGTCTAATGTTTCTGTATTCATTAACAACGTGACAACAATGTTTACTCTGTGTATTTATTGAGTATAATTAAAGATTGAATAAATTAATATAATAATGATTTTGCCATACCTTGTGATCCTCCGAAGCTTCCTCTATGGGGCAGCATTTGTGGCCCTTGTGTTTTCTGGAGGACTGACACACCAGACAGATGGGCTGGTGGTCATCCAGACAGAAGAGCTTGAGTTTCTCACCGTGCAGACTGCAGAGCACCTCCGGACCTGCTGGAGCTCCCTGGCTACTCTCCCTGAAGGCCTCACACAGGTTCTTCAAAGTAAAGTTACGAGGAGGATCTGAACTTGAAGAGACTTTCCTACAACATGGACAGTTCTTGTCTTCTCTGTCTGTCCAGTATTCCTGCAGACAGGCTTTACAGAAACTGTGGCCGCACGACACGACGACAGGATCTGTGTAGATGTCATGGCACACGGAACAAGACAGATCCTCTTCACAATGAGACGAAGCCATTTTATCACTCAGTAACACTCCCTCCTGTGGAATGCTCCCTGAAGTTTACTTTAACTTTTGTTATAAACTTACTTAGATTCAGTCAGCAGCTGGTTGAAGTCACTGTTTGATCACTAGTCGTTCCTGTGTTTGTCTAAAGCTAGTCTTACTCCTTCAGTACGAGCTGTGGGTTTTATCTGGAGCAGGCGGGTGTCGGTCGATAAGGAGTGTAGAAACACTGATGTTTATCACCTGTATATCAAAGGTTATAATCCTAGTTATGTCATTACTGGCAAAGCGCCTTGCTTCGCCTATTGGACTATGCTCGCGCATGTGGGCGTTCGTTGAAAGAACTTTTCATGCACCTACCATTCACCTAGCCACGCCCTCCTCTCTAGTATATAACCAGGTGAAGTGACATCACCTCTCTAGTATATAACCAGGTGTAGTGACCTCACCTCTCTATTATATAACCAGGTGTAGTGGCCATGCCCACCTCTCTGAGCAGGGCAGGAGAAGCCCCTCTGAGCAGGAGAAGACCCTCTGAGCAGGGCAGGAGAAGCCCCTCTGAGCAGGGCAGGAGAAGCCCCTCTGAGCAGGAGAAGCCCCTCTGAGCAGGGCAGGAGAAGACCCTCTGAGCAGGGCAGGAGAAGACCCTCTGAGCAGGGCAGGAGAAGCCCCTCTGAGCAGGGCAGGAGAAGACCCTCTGAGCAGGGCAGAAGAAGACCCTCTGAGCAGGGCAGAAGAAGACCCTCTGAGCAGGGCAGGAGAAGCCCCTCTGAGCAGGGCAGGAGAAGACCCTCTGAGCAGGGCAGGAGAAGACCCTCTGAGCAGGGCAGAAGAAGACCCTCTGAGCAGGGCAGGAGAAGACCCTCTGAGCAGGGCAGGAGAAGACCCTCTGAGCAGGGCAGGAGAAGACCCTCTGAGCAGGGCAGGAGAAGACCCTCTGAGCAGGGCAGAAGAAGACCCTCTGAGCAGGGCAGGAGAAGACCCTCTGAGCAGGGCAGGAGAAGCCACCACTCCACGAGTAGAGTGCGCTCTGATCCCTGTGGGGGGGGGGACCTGTCCAGCCAAGGTATAACAAAGAAAGGGCGATGCTCTCACACAACAAATGTGACAGCCGTTGTTTTGACAGCGCTTTACCCTCGTTAGGGCCACCGTGACAAACCAACAATTGACTGGTAGCCATGAGGTCCTGTGAGCGCTTAAGAAAAATCTAAAGGCGCACAACAAGGACACAACAGGTGAAGGCTCTTGTCCACCTCAACAGCGTGAGGGGGAGGGTGGAAAGCCCTGCGCACCATATCCCTGGGGCGATAAGAGCGCTTTACAACGGCTGCATTGGGTCTCATTCTATTGTATCAAAAGCCTTCTGTAGGTCAATATAAATACCAATAGAACACTTGTCATTGTCAACTGCTTTAGTTATTTCTTCTACCATCTCCATCTCTGCATATGTAGTAGTTCTATTTTCCCTAAACCCATACTGGTGTTCACTCAGTATTTTGTATTTGCCAATGAAAAGATCCAGTTGTTTCACAAATAATTTCTTGAAAATTTAGGAAGTAGGGACACTGGTCTATAATTGTCCATTTGATGTTTATCTCCATAGAACTGATATTACCATTAATAAGATTATTAAACATATCTTTTTTATCCTCAGGCACAACAATTTTGCTGGCCAAAGTAGTTCCAACACCCACAAAGTAGTCATTGAAATCTTCAACGATGCTTTTTACATTGTCCACTTTAGCATCTGAGCTATTTAGAAAATAGCTTGGAAATTCAGATTTATAGCCTCTATTCCGAATAATATGATTGATTATTTTCCAGGTCTTGTGAGTGATGGATGAGGAGGTGCAGTTGCCTGCTCTCACCACCTGGGGTCTGCCCGTCAGGAAGTCCAAGACCCACTGGTAGAGGTCATAGTTCAAGTCCAGGTCCCTGAGCTTGGCTATGAGGTTGGAGGGGACTATGGTATTGAATGCTGAGCTGTAGTCGATGAACAGCATTCTCACATAGTTCCCCTGCCTCTTGTCCAGGTGTGATGCTGCTGTGTGCAGCACATGGGCTATGGCGTCCTCCGTGGACCTGTACATACACTACCTTCTAAATACCTACAGTACCTTCTACATACAGTACATACATACAGTACCTTCTAAATACATACAGTACCTTCTACATACAGTACCTTCTTAGGGTCATCTGGATACTCCATGTCGACTCTATGCATGTTCTTACTGAGAAAATACAAGAAATATTCTTCTGCGTAGCTGCTGTATGATTATTGTCATACTATTAGCTGTTCTATGTCTTGTTATTGTCACAGCCTGGCTTTCTTTTTCCTGATGAATTGAAAATGGGGGACCCTGATGTAAACAAGACGAAAGTCTTTCTCTGGTCTGCATCCCCTTAACAATTGTGTGTATTGAGCTGTACTGTATTGTACCCATTCTGCAATCTGTTAATAAAGTTTTCAATCAATCAATCAATCAATCAATTCTCTCTTTCTCTCTCTCTCTCTGTCTCTCTCTCTCTGTATCTCCCTCTCTCTCTCTCTCTGTCTCTCTCTCTCTGTCTCTCTCTCTCTCTCTCTCTCTCTCTCTCTGTCTCTCTCTCTCTCTGTCTCTCTCTCTCTCTCTCTCTCTCTCTCTCTCTCTCTGTCTCTCTCTCTCTCTCAATTGTTATGGTAGACTCAGACCTAAGCTTTAAATCACAATCAACAAGTTGACAAAAACATAATTCTTCCACCTTAGAAACATAGCTAAAGTACGGCCATTTATAAATCAAAAGGACGCTGAAAACCAGATCCATGCCTTTATCTCAAGCCGACTCGACTACTGTAATGCACTCCTTACCGGCCTCCCGAAAAAATACGATGATAACTATTTTATTGCAATGCACTATTGCATTATTTTATTCTATTTTACTAACTATTTTATTGCACTGCACTATTTTACTTTGTATCAGTGATAATCAAACCGTAAACAAAGACGCATATTAACACTTTCAGCGCCAGATGGCGCTGTTTACTGTTACTGTTGAAAGGCCAGCGCCTTTTAACATGGGGATACGTGGCTGTGTTTGCAGGCCTAAAGCTATATTATATATTATAGCTATGGATCTAATAATATAGTCGATTGTCATTGAGTTTCTTCCGGTCAAGATGCAAAAAACAGATCATTTTTCCATCCATACATTTCCGTTTTATACCGTCGTGAATATGAGTGTAGTTTCAGGGTGGTCTGGTGTCATTTCCAAAATGACAGACACCAAGCCACATCGTTTCAAATGGAGTGCAATAGCGGCCGCAAGGTGTTAGGCGGCGGTATTGGACTTTTGAGATCTCAGACCCATCCCCAGTGATAACACAGGCTGCCGGCATGTCTTTATGAATGGAAATATCGAATAAAAGAAACAACAATGAAAACCTGGCGCTCAACGTTCAGCGAGTTAACCCTAGATCTTAGATCCTAATATGAAAAACGATGTGATTTAATGTTCCATGTCTTACCTTGACTTTGTCTATTTTACTGCTATCTATTTTATGCTTTATGTCTGCACTTTATGCATTGCTCTTGATCTGCCAATGTTGTGCTCATTTTATGCCTGTCTTTTTGTACTGCTGTGAAGCACTTTGAGCTGCAATTCTTGTATGAAAGGTGCTATACAAACACAGTGTATTATTATTATTATTATTATTATTATTATTATTATTATTATTATTATTATTATTATTATTATTATTATTATTATTATTATTATTATTATTATTATTATTATTATTATTATTATTATTATTATAAATTATTATAGTTTGCTTCATTAATTAAAGGGTGTGAATTTAAGTGTTCTCTAGTGCCTGTTGTCCGCTTTAAGGTGGTGGTATAAGTTAAAGGTTGTGGTGTCGACCTATCTGGGCTAAGCCCCGGATCTCCTACAATCCTAAATCCGCCCCTGCTTCCAGGTCCACTACCGGTAAATTAATCCTGTCTTTGTCACCAGAAGAATGAGCTGTGTACATAAATTCATTGTTTATTTAGTATTTGAGATGATTATGAAATGATTATGTAGAGTAATCATAATAATAATAATAAAAAAAACATCCACAGAGGTTTTAGAAGGGTGCGGAATAAAATTATTGCTTTCCCCCTGAAAAAAACAACTGATTAATGAGTCTATAATTTGTTTGCATCTTTTCCCCACATGGAATGCACCTGATTGGAGTGCTGGTGCTCTAGTGTGACATCTAGTAGCTGCATGTTATCTATAACACCTGATGCAGAAATGTACACAACAAGGACGAACATAGTAATATTTCATAATAACATTCCGTAGTAAAACCAGAGGCCGTCTATATACTGTAATGACTAACCACTCCGCTTTGAATGGAGGAATTAGTTAACGCTAAAGACAGTGGCAACAACAAATCTACTTGCTACAAAACAAACACATTCAGAGAAAGTAATTCAATGTGATGTTATTTTATGTTGAGCACAAGTCTAACCCCTTTTGAGGTGAAATGTGAGTTTTAAAGATGTTTAAAATCAATAACCATGTATGCAGTGACTGGTTGCCATGGTAACTAAGGAATGGACTTTGGCACAATAAATATTCAAGGTTTACGAACGTGTCACGTGTACAAATTGCACCACATCCGACACTGCATGTCCCTGGGTCCCCAGAAATGCACCCGCCAAGTGTGAATGGACGAGCTGTTCCTGAGACATCTGAAGGACACACATTTGTTTCTCAAAGCATTCTCATTAATTAGGTTATCTCTCAGAATATCTTTAACAAATGATACTTTTAAAAAGGGGTTGGGACATGTCCCCAGCGTAAACGACACCGACATTATGCTGCTAATGTGAAACTTGTATTATAAAATGTATACATCTAGTGATCTATGGACAAAAACAATGTTTTTTCCCTCTTATTAGTTATAACAAGATTGTGTAGCTAAGAAGTGCAGGGTGAAACGTTGAGCGAACCTTTTAGGTGGAACAAGAGAAAGTGAACCCGCTTGGAGGAGGATGTGAGGGAGAAGGGGGCGGAGCTTCATAGAACCTCAAGACATCTCTCAACATTTACAGTTTATTGAAAAAAAAAAATTGTGGAAAAACCATAACAAAACAATATTTTATTCAATATATAATAAGTCCAAGTCAAGTTGCATTGCGTCAATTCTCAAGTCAAGTCTCTATGGTAAAATTTCAAGCAAAATAAATAATAATAATTACTTTTTGTACAAGATTTTAAAGGCCATTTTATGAATTCATAAGATAATTAATTAATTCTATTGTAGTATATATTTATTGAATTATTATACATCTGGGGGTAAGGAGCATGGTCCTCTGGGTGTAAGGTTATCTTTATTTTTATTTAACCTTTATTTGACCAGGTAGTCACTTGAGATCAATGAGATCTTTTTCGAGCAAGACCTGGCCAAAATGGCAGCAAAACTAAAACAAACATAGAAGACACAAACACAGATAAAAACAAGATTGAATGGGATTGGTGGCGATTGGGGGAGAGTGGAGGGCAGGGTAAAAAGGTAGAAAGAGGAGGGAAAGTGAGGCTTTGCAGGAGGTCGCTGGGGAGAGAAGGTCAAGTTAATAAATATAAATATAACACCACATTATACAGTGAACCATCGTCATTCTCCCATCTCATTCTTTCAAATGTCCGTAGTTTGAACTTTAAAATCAGATATGGTAGTGAGGGCCTGCAGTTTTTTTTTTTTTTTTATCCACTTTTTCTCCCATTTTCTATATTTTCTCCCATCCCAATTTCGTATCATCCAATTCAACCCTCCCCTGTCACGAACGCCGTTTCTTGCCTCCCACAAGCCGGCTGCAATGTGGACTAAGTCATACATAGCACAAGTCCCCTCCGGTACTTGAGGTAACAGCAGTCGCATCTTTTCACCTGCGCAGCTCGATCTCTCAGTGGCGAGGAGTAACACGTGGGAGGCTCACGCTGCCCCCGACACTTCCTGATTCTACTGCGCAGGCGCACCAACCGACCTGTAGGAGTCGCTGTCCACAACGCCCGATCCCCACCCTTCAGTTTCCCACCCCCTAATACGGCCAATGTGTATTAGTACGGATGACCAGCTAAACTGAAAGCAAATGTGGAGCACTGGGCTCGAACAGGCGAACCCAGTGTCTCCAGCATTTCGTGGTGAGCGCCTTGCCCACTACGCCACGTAGCCGCCCAAGGGCCTGCAGTTTTTTTGAAGTCCATTCCAGGCAGAGGGAGCAGAGAACATGAAGGCCATTTTCCCAAACTCTGTGCGGGTTCTGGGTACTGAGGCATATAAATAGTCCTGGGATCGTAAGCTGTAAGATGGGTTTGATGTGACGGTGAAGTGTGAACCGAGGTAAAAAGGGAGCTGACCAATAATTGCTTTATAAATGAAGGTGTACCAATGAAGCAGTCTAGGGGCAGTCAAGGACAGCCAGTTAACTTTAGCATACAGAGAGAGTGCAATGATGGGTAAGTGATCTATAACCGGTAATACATCTTAATACACCATGGTAAGCAGTGTCCAACATGTGTAGTGAGGTGGAGCAGGCATTCATGTATACATTCATGTATAAAATCATCAACTAAACAAGCATGGTCATCTGGGTGTAAGGGTTATCTTTAATTCATGGTCATCTGGGTGTATGGTTATCTTTAATTCCTAAAAACCTTACTTGTTTTTATATGATAGCACCAACACTGTATGTATAGTAGTAGTAGTAGTATAGTAGTAGTAGTAGTAGTTTATTTTTTCAGTCATCATCTCACACAATACAATATACACCATCATTTATCAATATTTGATTTTTACAGTGACTGAAAAGGTACAGACTGAAGCATACTGCTTATATGTGCCTGTCCTATATTCTTAACAAAAAATACAAAAATGTAGACTCCAAAACAGTATTCTAAAGAAAAAAACAAAACAAAACAGTATTATTCACCCTTGTAGTTTTCAAAAATAGCTTTACAAACCATTTTCTTAAAAACCAAAAGCGAATGACTCATTCTTAACTGTATATCAGCATTGTTCCACAAGTTAACCCCAATAATAGAAATACACCTACTTTTAATCCCTTTCTTAGCTTTTTGAACAGTAAATTTACAAATATCTCTTAACTACTTGAAAAGCTACAGGTCGTCTCTATATATCTCAATCACCTACTCGAGATATAAACTCGCGGCCGCTCGATATCCCCCGGCGAGGTGCTAAACTCGCCAAGTTCTCGAGTCAATTACTATTTCTGTCTAGATTACTTCAAGTCACTGGTCTAGTTATATCCAGTTGATATGAAATGTAATCATGAAGAGTTGTTAATCTCTTCTTGTTTGTAATAAACCGAATGTATTGTCTAGGAGAACTCTTATAGACTATAAAAACAATAATTTTGTTATTATCATCATCATCATTATTATTTTACGAAAGGGCTTGTAATACTGCTCAATTGAAAGCTTGGTTGTATTACTACTTTGTTGACAAGTATTGCCACTGTACTAACTCGTAATCATTGTTTGCACGCCCCAGCATCTGCTGTCTCCCCCCTCCTCCTCCGTCAGCGGAACCGACCGTCTAACCCTGCAGTGATTCAGACGGTCGAGGTCCCACATAACTCGACAGAGTCCGTTCTGGACACAGAGATACCGGAACGTGTAAACAACACACATTTCCATGTATAGTATTTATAAAGTACATAGCATATATATATATATATATATATATATATATATATATATATATATATATATATATATTAGTGCTGTCAAACGATTAAAATATTTAACTCGATTAATCGCATGATTGTCCATAGTTAACTCGCGATTAATCGCAAATTAATCAAATTTTTTTTTTTTTTTTTTTTTTACCTTACACAGATCTTTTTCAAGTTCCAAGTTTTAATACTCTTATCAACATGCGAGTCAACAAATGCTTGCTTTGTGCAGCCATTTAACACAAAAGGATGACCCTCATGCATTGCAAATTTGCATCAAATTCAAAACAGAGTGATGCACAAAATAACATAAAAGAAAATAATAATTTAAAACAATGAATAAAGTGTGCATGAAATAATAGGGGAAAGAAAACGTTAGGAACTTGTTACATTCACACACACAAGGGCTGAGTAATCACATACCCCCCTCTCTCTCTCACACACACACTCTCCCAGCTCTTTTTCTCTTTTGCCCCTTCCTCATCTCTCTCACCCCCCTCTCTCTCTATATCTCACACACACACACACACACACACACACACACACACACACACACACACACACACACACACACACACACACACACACACACACACTTCAGAAAAAAACATAGTATCAATGAGAGCATCAATAATATATAAGCAAAGGAAACAATATAAGCACCTGAGTGAAGTCTAGTAAAAAAAAAAAAAAAAAAAATCTAGTAATTTTTTTTTTTTTTTTTTTTTTTTTAGTTAATCTTGAGTTAAAAAAATTAGTGGCATTAATAGAATCGGGAGTTAACGCGATATTAACGCGATATATTTGACAGCCTTAATATATATATCTTTTAGCTGAAAAGCATTAACCAGTCAGTTGATTCAATCCGTTATTAAGTTACAGTACATGTATAGTCACCCTCCATTGGAACTCAGGGCGTCGGCTGGCATCGGGGCACATTGCTATTGGAAATCAGTCCAAGGACTCAAAAGATATATTATAAAGAAGTATTTTTAATTAGAAAAGGCAAGTTACAAATGAGACTTCATTGGAAATATCCAACTCAGTTAAAAGAATTATAAAACAAAAACATCTCTTCTGACACGGCTTGTGCCTGCTTGGAAAGTCTTTAAAATCTCCCAAAAATCCAAAATCTGACTGTGATCTGGCCAGTTGGCCTTTATAAAGGGCCCCAGATCTCTTTGCTTATTGGTCCAAATACAGCGCTGTCACTGTGATGTCATTTCACCAGCCAGTCAATGCACAATACGTAGGGACTAGCTCTCCTCCCATTCTAGTCATTACATCTACTGGGAAAACCCCATTACCTCAGAACATGAATGCATGTAATCCTCACTGTAAGGGTTAACTTCCTGACTCCCCTTCGTCCTCCATGGGCCTCTTTGTTGGAGAAGTAACAGATTACCTTGTGTTGGAAAATACCCATCCGTTACTTAGCAGAGACCAGAGGCTCCAAGGTTGTCTTCACATTCCTCAGTGGCCAAGCAGTATTGAAGTGAAAGCAACTCACACCTCCAGCATGAGTACATAGTACATAACCCAACACATACTACAGATATATACAGATACTCTGATTGATCACACATCATATATGTATTTTGTAGTTTAAAGTATAATATGTATGTATATTTTTGTATTATAATGTATAAAGGGTTAACTCTTGTAGGCAGATATTCACTCCTCTGCTCACATCCCAGCCTGTGTGTGGGTTACTCCCTTTTTTTTGCACATTCCAGAGAAAGGGACAGAGAAATGGACTCTGTGCAGCTCCATGCATTATCAAAAGGTTTCTGTTTCCCGTCTGACTGCATATTAACTGTAGTGTAGTTTTAAAGTGTTTAAAGAATATACAGGTCACATACATAGCTCCAATCATACACAACAAACACAAGAACACTATATGACTTGTGGCACTTAACATGTGTTTACACATAACGTGTTTCTACTCAATTCCTTTCTGACTGGGCGTTTACCAGCCAGAAGGCCTATCACATCTAGACACATATAGTAACATATATAACCCATAAGATTTAAAACAAATATATACAATAAACTGATTGATAAACTGAAATTGATTCCATTGATTCCATTGTCCAGGAAGAATCTACAGACATTCCCCATAATCATATATAAGATCAGGATGTCATACTACCCAGTGTCACTTAGTTGGCTGTGACACTTTACACCCCCTCTGTCATCCTGGTCGGTCATTTTCCATTGTCTTAGTAGCGTCTATACTGGGGGACGAGATGGCGACTGCGGGGTCACGTGGCTGTGACTCTCCACACCCCCTCTGCCATCTTGGTACCTTGTTACCCTGGTAGCCGGCGGGAAGACTTGCATCTGTTGTTCCCTGGCTGGACGGCTCGACAGGATAGGGGTCACGTTGTTGCTTGGTATCCGGCGGGAAGACTTGCATCTGTTGTTCCCGGCCGATGCACCCAGGTTGTTGTCGTCTTGGTCATCTTGGGGTCACCCCCTCTGACCTCTTGGATCTCTCCCATAGTTTGAGGTAGGTTGAATTGTCACTTCTCGGGCGACCCCACGGGTCCCCGAGAATTGTAGCAGCAGTCCTTTATTGAAGGGTGGTTGGCCTGGTCGTGTGACCCTGTCCGTAGGCCTCGCAGGACATCACAGATACAGTCCACAGAGGACTCATTTCTTTTCTCTCTTTCAGGTCCATTCAGGGCTCTCGTCGCCCTGTAACCTGGGTCCAGGCCGATGTCTCTCTGTCCGGTCTAGGAGGTCTAGGAGGTCTGGGAGGTCTGGGAGGTCTAGGAGGTCTGGGAGGTCTGGGAGGTCTAGATGAGGACCTTGAGGATGCTCTGGAGCTTGACCTATCCCGGTCTTCCTCCATTTCCGAGTTCTGACCTGAGTCTGAGTCAGTATATTCCTTCTTGCCATTCGCTGCGTCGTCCACTGACTCCGGGGGACAGCCCCCCCCCCCGTCTAAGAGTGTGGCACTGGTTCAGGTTTTGTCCCTTTACCAGCGCACCTTTACCAGCGCACATTGTTCACAGGCCTTTCGGACTGTTATCGCTCTTTGTTTGGCTTTAGGTATGAGAATGTTGTTAGTTCTCAGGTATACCAACATCCTCTTACTTCCGGCATGTCCAAGGTTATCATATACCTGTCTGATCATGTGAGTAGCCTCGTCCTGTTAGCAATGGCTAGTTAGCCTGCTATTCGCTCCTATTCGCAATGGCTATTTCAGCCTGCTCGCAATGGCTATTTCAGCCTGCTATTCACAAAGTAGAGTTTTTTCTACTTAAGTTCTGACTTTAAGTAAGCATTTAGTTACTTCAAGTTCAAGTGACTTTAGGGCTCCCTAGCCCTGTTAGTCGCGAGTAAACGCCACTTCAAGTGGTTTCTTATGAACCCTCTCTTGTTCCTGATAGATTTTTTACCTCTTAGGCTGTCTGCTGCGCTTTGCAGACCTCTACGTCACTCATTGTTCCAGATCTCGAGCACTTAGGAGGAGTCTTGGTTGGAGAGGATTGCTTGCTGATAAGATCACACTTGAGTAAGGTTTTAACTCAAATCTGTAATAATTTTTACTCCAGAGGCCCCTGACCGCAGTTATTTCAGTTCATATTCTTTCGGCTTTTGATACCTATTCAATTAGCATAAAGCCCAACTCACGGATGTTCTAAGCCCCAGAACCTCCAATCCGTTTTGACAGACCTATAAACCAGTGACTCGGCCGCCCAAGCATTACAGCGTCCTGTATGCTGAAGCTTCCGAGTCCCCACAAATCTGATAGGCCCGTCGGATATAGAGACCCTGATGCTCGCTCTGTCCCCCCGCGTCAAGGTGCTAAGCTTGATGAGAGTTTGCAGAGTCTCAATTTTTATCCATAGGCGCTGGTGAGTGTACATCTCACGCAGCTGATATGGTTGGTACAGGTGCTAACCTACCAGATGGTAGCTGTCAGGAAATCCCCTTTGCATGAAATAGATTACAAATTCTTTCGTCCTCTTTACTCTGGTTTAGAGAAAAGACGGACATCTTTACAGTATTTGTGTTGAGAAAGCATTTTGACTTGGTCATACAGCATGCATTCCGTCCGTAACTGGTCTCGGGACCATGCTGCGCATTTGGCTGCAAGACGGTTACCCCTTGGTACACCTATGAATAGCTTTTCAAGCAGTAAGCCTGATCTTTGCCTAGGTGTTCCACGTATGACTGATTCTGCTGCAACAGTGAGAGACAAGCTCCCGTCTCGCACCTGTGGGATTAGTTTCTCCACCATTTTTTCCCCTGGATCTTGACCGGGGATTCTTACTTCCATTTCCATCATTTGGGCCATTGAAGCCCCTTCGGGGACCTCCAGTCCTTTGAGGTGTCTCAAAATGCGAGCGGCCTCCGGGTCATCATAGAGAGGTGACCCATGGAAAATCTGAGCACACTTATGGATATAAGCAGCCTGGGTCTCCCCTCGAAGCATTTCTGGGGCTAGTTTTTTGAGCACTTGGGTTTTGCTTAACAATTCTTGTGCTTTGTTGCTTTCTCCATATTGGGTGCTGTCATGCAGACTCCTGCCTGTATGTGAACTCTTTCCTCTCGGTCGGTAAATGTCTCCGGGAGATTGGGCTAGTATGGAGTGAGGGCTCACTTCCGGTCGGTGTTCCTCTGTGCTGTGTCTCAGGGCTCGGATTGGGCTTATGGACGGGGCCTCGTTCAACCAGTTTCTTTCTCTCCTGGCTATTTCAGCCATGGCCCTGTCTAGCTTGTACACCTGTTCACGTAGTATGTCATAGCCTGCATGTAAGTGTGCATGCTCGTATGGTACTGTTAGCCCCCAGGGTGATACAACACTTTTTCTGCCTGCTGGCTACCTAGCTCCACTTCAACCAGCATCGGGAGATCCAGCAGCTTGTCGATGTGCTAATAGCCTCAGCAACCTAACGTTAGCTGGCTCCAGCAGATCGACAAGCTGCTGGAGCCAGCTAACGTTAGCTTGACTGGTTGCTGGCTAACTAATGAAGCTACTCGTCCCGGGAGATAACGGCGCTGCCTGGTTGGTTGTTGGCTAACTAATGTAGCTACTCGTCCCGTGAGATAACGGCGCTGCCTGGCTGGTTGTTGGCTAACTAATGCCGGTCTGTCTGTCGAATGCATCACAGTTAGACAGTAGCTACTGTTAGCTGCCCTTCCGGATTAGCTTTGAGCTAACTATCTTTCCCGACCCAAAGTATTGTTTATAGTGCATTTCTTGCCACCTTATAGCATTTGTACATTTGTATGACAGTCTATAATGCTCCCGTTAGGTTTTTCCAGACGTTTTGGTAACTTTTCAGCCTCTCTCAGTCTCTGGAGCTTAACGGAGTTTCAAGTTTGGGATTCACCGTGTTGAATGGGGCGTCTGAACTAAGCGAGGACCTCATGCGCATGCGCGGCGAAGAATGCGGAAGCGCCCTTGCACTCTTCCGCTGTCATTAAGCAACACGCCTCCGGCGTGGTGTCACCAGTGAACCTCTGCACTGCATCAGAGACACGCCTGCCGCTCTGTAGAAACTACACCTACTGAGATTCAGAGTTTTTTCAGATTCAGAGTTTTTATTTGCCACATGGAATCATACAATCAGAGTTTCTTCATTACACAATCATAAATAACATTCCATGGACAAAAGGAGCAGGAAGAAGAATAAATCTTATAGTTACCTGCCCCTTATTCCTAAACTAAAGAAGTATTTTCTTAATGGTCGGCGTACAACCTAATTTATACAAATAATAATTTATACCATTATACAAGAAACTCACAATTCACAGTTAGACAAGGAAAAAATTAAATAATAATAATAATAATAATAATAAAGAATAAAGAATAAAAGAAAAAGAGAAAAAAAAGAAAAGAAAATATCTCACTATTCAGATCACATTTGATTTTCATACTGAGTAAATATTTCTTTTTTATAATTTTTTTTGAATAGATAAACACTACTACATCCCTTAAGCTCGCTATGGAGAGAATTCCACAACTTTACACCAATAACTGAAGGACACATCTGTTTAAGTGTGGTACGTGCAAACTGATGTTTAAAATTGTATTTTCTCCACACAAGAGTTCTCATATACTACAAGGAAAATGATTAAAAAAAAACACACACACACACACACCTCACTGTCATGACTACATCACAGAGAGAGACACCTCTGAGGGGCAGATGTTTATATCAGGGTGTTTGGCATCACCAGCCGGTCCTATACTGAAGAATGGGTAGAGTTTCTCAGTGAAGGTGTGTTGATGAGTGCAGATGTGAGTCATGTCTTCAGGGTCGTAGAAGGACAGCTTCCCCCCGTCATAGTCCAGCTGTACTCTGACCCTCTGGAGGCTCCTCTTCACTGTGAGGATCTGACCCAGACCATTGGTGTACTTACCACTCCTATAACGTAGAGCCCAGATACCATGTTGTGGTGAATTCACTAGCCCCTTACTCTTCCTGTCAAATGACTCTTTAGCTACAGCTATAACCCAGTCAGGATGGTCTCCCACCTCCACCTCCCAGCTGTGTTCTCCTGAGCTGAAGCTCTCAGAACCCAGAACAATCCTATACTCCATGCTCCTCTCTGGGTTGTCAGGGAGCTGCTGCTGTGTGGCTGTGTGTCTCACACTGGTCAGATCATTAGATATAGAGAACCAGGGTGTTGCAGTGTTTGGGTCCAGAGTGACAGGAGTGAACTTGACCCTCTCCTTCATCTTCTCCCAGACTCTGAAGGCCAGGTTGCCCAGGTGTTTGGCCTCGTCTATCAGCGCTCCTGAGACCAGCTGTGGACGAGGCAGGTTGCACTGAGCTCTGGAAGAACATTCAAGAGTCAGTCCTGCTGTCTGTGGGCTTATAGCTTCAGAGCCGCAGAGAAAAGAGAGAGAGAGAGAGAGAGAGAGAGAGAGAGAGAGGAGAGAGAGAGAGAGAGAGAGAGAGAGAGAGAGAGAGAGACGGACGGACGGACAGAGACGCTCGTGGGTTTCGTGCAAGAACCGAGTCCGACTTCAGAGCAGAAGCGCACGGACTTACATTGGAACAGCTGTAAATGCCTACTATTATTTATAGGGCTGTCAGTTTATCGCGTTAATTAGATTAATTAATTAAACAGCTAATTATCGCGTTATGAAAATTAACTCAAAATTAATAAAAAAAAAATTAAATAATTTTTTTTATCTCATTCATTCCATAAGAACGTAGAATTACTAGGCTTGAGTAAATTGTAATGAACCAAATGAGAATATCAATACAAAATGTTTATCTTTGACTGTGAATAACACCATGCTCAAATTGACCAGACCTGAAAAACCTAAGCAAATTAATAGATGGAAGATGATTAAACAGAAGGTTTTGTAGATACAGTACTGAATTCTGCCATCCGGACACATGCCATTTGAAATATGATTATAGAATATATCAGGCATGAAATGGGTATGCGATTAAAATGCGATTAATTAGATTATTTAATTACAACTCCTGTAATTAATTAGATACATTTTTTTAATCGCCTGACAGCACTAATTATTTATATACATATAGAACTGCTCCACGTGGATTTTAATATATCATGCTTTAAGTACTGTAGTTTTAATGTAGTTGGTGTTTTTTTATATAGTGGTCTTTTTACTGTAGTTTTAACTATTTTTTATAGTGGTGAGTGTATGTATTGTGACTGTATGTTTGTCTTTCAACCACTGCACAAATGAAGTTCCGAAAGGAAAATAAAGTAATTTAAAGTTGAAGTTGAAGTTGAAGTCAGTCCCCGTTTGAAGATAAAAAAAAAATAAAAATAAGATTTCCAGTTCCAGTGTCCATTTTGCATGTATAACCCGTTATTATCTCATTAATTAGAATGTTAGAATGCATTTTAGAATGATGAAATCAGTGTGATGTACTCCTGAAAAAGTATAGTAATATGGTTTATTTGTATTGGGAAAGATACGGACACATTAGCTGGTTGAACAACATCTATATGTGTGGTAATAATACAGATATTGTGGGGCGCCCTCGTGGCGCATACCATAGTGCCTCGCGCACCTACGCGGCCGACCCGGGTTCGATCCCAGCTCCCGTCGGCCTGTAGCTGTTCCGCAACCGTAGCTACTTCCGGGGTAGGCCTGATTGGCCCCGACAGGCACGTGACAGGCGCGGCCACGCCCCGCGGCAGCCTCAGGACGCGCAATGAGGCTGCTGTGGTTCACAGGCGCTTTCCGCCTTCAACGCCGCCCGCAGAGGAGGAAGAGGAGTTCGCGGCGCCTTTCACTGTCTAATAATATTAATCACTGTTCAATGTACTAATAATATACAATACGGCTCACTTTTCCCACTTCAATGACAGAGCCGCTGTTTAATAATATTGTCGCGGCGGAGCTCCGTCGCGGCAGCATTATGTAGCAGTAATCCCCCCTTCTTTACCATCGACAAACTAGCTCAATTGGTAACTCTGCTTGGCTGTGGATCCTATGGTCCTAAGTTCGATTCCCTTAAGTTTTTTTGTTTTTTTGATAAATGATTGCATGACTGCCGACTGCGGCGCAATTATTATGACTGATGACTGCGATGTGAAAGGCGCCGCGAACTCCTCTTCCTCCTCTGCGGGCGGCGTTGAAGGCGGAAAGCGCCTGTGAACCACAGCAGCCTCGTTGCGCGTCCTGAGGCTGCCGCGGGGCGTGGCCGCGCCTGTCACGTGCCTGTCGGGGCCAATCAGGCCTACCCCGGAAGTAGCTACAGTTGCGGAACAGCTACAGGCCTCCCGTCGTTATTTGTCGCATGTCCTCCCCACATCTCCTCCCGTTCGCCCTCTCCTCTGTCGGTCCTGCGTGACCAATAAAGCTTTAAAAATGCTAAAAAAATTATACAAAAAATAATACAGATATTGAGTGTATTTCTGTGAAAATGCGCGTGGCTCACGCTTCTGAATCCAACCGGAGCGGAAAAAGAACTTTGCTTCCCGCCCGCGAGTCACGCACCCACCCACGGCCGTGGTGAACAGCGACGCCCGTAACCCTTTCACTGCCACACGACAGAAGGTTAATCTTTTACTATCACACAACCGACGGTCGCCGGGTTAACCTTCTGTCGTGTGGCAGTGAAAGGGTTAACCTTTCACTGCATGGGAGCAGTCAGGGAAAGAGAGTCAGAGAGAAAGGAGAGAGAGAGAGAAAGGAGAGAAAGATAGAAATAAAGAGAGAAATTGAGAAAAAGAGAGATAGAAAGAGATAGAGATGAGAGAGAGAAAGAGAGCGACAAAAAGAGAGGTAAATCACTTACCTTTTCAGTGTGGTCTTGTAGTTCTATGGAGGTAAAGACAGATCAAGTTAAACACTACACTGTAAAAACTGAGCGTCATCTGGTCACTTTTAAACTATCAGCTAATTGTATTCAACTAAAACTGTGTAAATGCAATTCATAAATGGTTAAAATGCATTGAATTCAGCTCAATTCTATTTCAAACGGCACATAGTCTTATTAATACTTATAATACTTATACTAATAAATATGAATTAACCCCAATCCCAGTTTTTACAGTGTACTAAACATCCTCAGCATCATTCCCTATATGAACAGAAGAGAGACCAGTCCTGACCTGCAGGAAGGAGACGTGTTCAGCGTTCTGCTCCTGCTCTATGGCTCTGATTTTGTCTGAAAGTGTTGACATCTCTCTGTCCAGCCCCTCAATCTTCTCCTTCATCGGCTGACCCTTCTGCTCCTCTTCCTCCTTCAGTGCAGCTACCCTGGCCTCCTTTTCCTCGTGGAGAAACTGGAGAAGCTTCTTAAACTCCTCCTCAATCTGCTCCTCTGTGTGCAGGGCCTGGACCTGGAGATTATAAGATGAGATAAGATATTCCTTTATTGATCCCCTTGCGGAAATTCAGGCAGCATAGCAGCATGGGGGATGGGGGGGGGGGGGGGGGCAAGGGCATAATTTTGTTTTCAATGGTGGCGGTGACACATTTGTGGGGCGTGGTCAGTGGCTGTAAGGTCGCGGGGTGAGCTCAGAGATGGAACAAGCAGCCGTTTTCCGTGTGGTCCAAGTGCCGCGTCGCGGCTCCGTTTATTATCGTGTAACAGGCACGTGCACACATAGAGGCCAAGGGGTGCTTGAGCACCTGCCTTTTTGAGCCTCATCAAAAAAGTGCCCTTTTTGAAAAGATTTTTTTTTTTTACCGTTACGCATAGACTGCCCTTCCAACTGAAAAATGTCAGGATAGAATCAAAATATTAGGTAAAGAGAGAGAGATGCCCCATATTCCATTGCAGTTTGCACGGCCTCCTCAGCGTGCCTTTCCGCGGACCTATATATTTTATGCATAGCGTGGGTGGTGATGATGATGATGATAGAAACCGCTGTGGCGCATACAGTTGAATGCTGGTATTACACTCACTGAGGGACACGAAGAAGTCAAGTCCGATGGGATTTGGGAATCTCAAATACAAATCGGGATTGGAATAAAAAATGCATTTATATTAAACAATACAGAATATACAGCACTTCTTGGGGTCTGTAGGGTAAGCACTTATTCCCTCCCCCCTGAACATTTATGGAGATGTATGGGCCTTTTAAGTCAGTGATAAAAGTGTCTTTCAAGGATAAGTGAGCTCCTGCACTGATTATTATAGTTCAATATTCAATATTTGATCACCAAAACCCCCCAAAAGACATAAAAAGGGGGCCCCCGCCCGAAAAGGGCCCTTAAAAATCGAGCTTGCACGCTACGCGCGCTCCGTTAATATATACACACCAGTGTAGTGCCCTTTTCAGCCTTTGAGCACCTGCCCCTCTAAAGTCCTGTGCACGTCCCTGTCGTGTAACATTGTTTTGGACGGTAAAAAAGTGCAGGGGACAATAACTGCCTTCTGAAAACATGCAGGGGACATGTGTCTCCCATAATTATGCCCCGGGGGGGGGGGGGGGGGGGGGGGGGGTACAGGCAGGGTCGGATTTAGGATTGTAGGAGATCCGGGGCTTTGCCCAGATAGGTGCCAGTTTTTTTTTTTTTTTTTTTTTTTTTGCAGGCAAGGGGTGGCAGATTTTTTTTTGAATTTAATGAACCTGTACGTGCAATTTCCTGCAATATAGAGCCTTCAATCTTGACCAATAAAGCTGCTCTTTTCACTATAAAACTCAGTTAACCATAACGTAGTTATGGTTAGATTTATATTTTTCATATGATCAAAAAGTGGTGGAGCAAGAGCATACCTTTGCTCCCCCAAGTTCAATAGTGGGAGAGCAGAGATGCTCCGAATGCTCTTATGGCCAGGCGTCTATGATTCACTGATACAAAGTAAAATAGTGCAGTGCAATAAAATAGTTAGTAAAATAGAATAAAATAATGCAATAGTGCATTGCAATAAAATAGTTATCATCGTATTTTTTCGGGAGGCCGGTAAGGAGTGCATTACAGTAGTCGAGTTGGCTTGAGATAAAGGCATGGATCTGGTTTTCAGCGTCCTTTTGATTTATAAATGGCCGTACTTTAGCTATGTTTCTAAGATGGAAGAATTAAGTTTTTGTCAACTTGTTGATTGTGATTTAAAGCTTAGGTCTGAGTCTACCATAACACCAAGACTTAACTCACTCAAATACAGTTAGCAGCTGGATAGACCACAGATGGAAATTAGCTTCTGCTAAATCTGCTAAATCTGGTGCAAACATATTTTCATATGTAACAATGATGAATTGTAAAAAAAAAAAAAAAAAAAAAAATTATATATATATATATATATATATATATATATATATATATATATATTTTTTTTTAAAATAGATTCAGGGCTTTTCAGAAAACATTCAGGGCTTGAGCCCAAGTAGCCACCCCCTAGCCCCGCCCCTGGGTACAGGTAGTAAAAACAACACAAGCAGTGTAAACAAATAAGTTTAAGGAAATAAGTCAATATAATTTACTATCTAACTAACTATACAGTATTCACAGTGTCATATAAGGTGCAGTATGCATGAGGTAGTGTTATAATTTACTATCTAACTAACTGAAATATACAGTAGGGGGGTTAAAAATCATGTCTCTCCCACAATGGACTACACATGTACAATATGTCACTTATTTTTACTGTGTGCAGGTTGAGTGCAGCTGCAACCTTACAGTAAATCATTTATCATTAATACAGCATATTTGTACCTTTACGTGTTCTGCTGTGTGGACGCATGTTTGTTTGATTTCTTTAAAGGCCTGTAGCTTGTCACGTAAGGTCTTCAGTGGAGCCTGGAGCTGCTTCTGCAATGGAATTCATTCATTCATTCATTCATTCATTCATTCATTCATTCATTCATTCATTCATTCATTCATTCATTCATTCATTCATTCATTCATGGTGTATGTCACTTGAAAGATGCAAGTCTGAGGACTCTGTGCTGCAGCACCGGTTTCAACACACGGATTGGAGTACGTTTGCCACCCAGGCCACCCTGGACTCCCACACTGACATTGACTCCCACACTGACATTGACTCCCACACTGACTCCCACACTGACATTGACTCCCACACTGACATTGACTCCCACGCTGACATTGACTCCCACGCTGACATTGACTCCCACACTGACATTGACTCCCACACTGACATTGACTCCCACACTGACATTGACTCCCACACTGACATTGACTCCCACACTGACATTGACTCCCACACTGACATTGACTCCCACACCTCCTACGTTGTGGACAAAAATAAATCAACTCCAACATCAGTGTCTGAATCGAATCCCATTTAATTGGTCTGATTGTCTAATGTTTCTGTATTCATTAACAATGTGACAACAATGTTTACTCTGTGTATTTATTGAGTATAATTAAAGATTGAATAAATTAATATAATAATGATTTTGCCATACCTTGTGATCCTCCGAAGCTTCCTCTATGGGGCAGCAGTTGTGGCCCTTGTGTTTTCTGGAGGACTGACACACCAGACAGATGGGCTGGTGGTCATCCAGACAGAAGAGCTTGAGTTTCTCACTGTGCAGACTGCAGAGCACCTCCGGACCTGCTGGAGCTCCCTGGCTTCTCTCCCTGAAGGCCTCACACAGGTTTTTCAAAGCCATGATGAATTGAAAATGGGGGACCCTGGTGGAAACAAGACGAAAGTCTTTCTCTGGTCTGCATCCCCTTAACAATTGTGTGTATTGAGCTGTACTGTATTGTACCCATTCTGCAATCTGTTAATAAAGTTTTCAATCAATCAATCAATCAAGTTACGAGGAGGATCTAAAATTGAAGAGACTTTCCTACAAAGTGGACAGTTCTTGTCTTCTCTGTCTCTCCAGTATTGTTGCAGACAGGCTTTACAGAAGCTGTGGCTACACAACAAGACGACAGGATCTGTGTAGATGTCACAGCACACGGAACAAGACAGATCCTCTTCACAATGAGACGAAGCCATTTAGTCACTCAGTAACACTCCCTCCTCTGGAATGCTCCCTGAAGTTTACTTTAACTTTTGTTATAAACTTACTTAGATTCAGTCAGCAGCTGGTTGAAGTCACTGTTTGATCACTAGTCGTTCCTGTGTTTGTCTAAAGCTGGTCTTACTCCTTCAGTACGAGCTGTGGGTTTTATCTGGAGCAGGCGGGTGTCGGTCGATGAGGAGTGTAGAAACACTGATGTTTATCACCTGTATATCAAAGGTTATAATCCTAGTTATGTCATTACTGGCAAAGCGCCTTGCTTCGCCTATTGGACTATGCTCGCGCCTGTGGGCGTTCGTTGAAAGAACTTTTCATGCACCTACCATTCACCTAGCCACGCCCTCCTCTCTATTATATAACCAGGTGTAGTGGCCACGCCCACCTCTCTGAGCAGGGCAGGAGAAGACCCTCTGAGCAGGGCAGGAGAAGCCCCTCTGAGCAGGGCAGGAGAAGACCCTCTGAGCAGGGCAGAAGAAGCCCCTCTGAGCAGGGCAGAAGAAGACCCTCTGAGCAGGGCAGAAGAAGACCCTCTGAGCAGGGCAGGAGAAGACCCTCTGAGCAGGGCAGGATAAGACCCTCTGAGCAGGGCAGGAGAAGACCCTCTGAGCAGGAGAAGACCCTCTGAGCAGAAGAAGACCCTCTGAGCAGGAGAAGACCCTCTGAGCAGGAGAAGACCCTCTGAGCAGAAGAAGACCCTCTGAGCAGAAGAAGACCCTCTGAGCAGAAGAAGACCCTCTGAGCAGGAGAAGACCCTCTGAGCAGGAGAAGACCCTCTGAGCAGGAGAAGACCCTCTGAGCAGGAGAAGACCCTCTGAGCAGGGCAGAAGAAGACCCTCTGAGCAGGGCAGGAGAAGACCCTCTGAGCAGCAGAAGAAGCCCCTCTGAGCAGGGCAGGAGAAGCCCCTCTGAGCAGGGCAGGAGAAGACCCTCTGAGCAGGGCAGGAGAAGACCCTCTGAGCAGGGCAGGAGAAGCCCCTCTGAGCAGGGCAGGAGAAGACCCTCTGAGCAGGGCAGGAGAAGACCCTCTGAGCAGGGCAGGAGAAGACCCTCTGAGCAGGGCAGGAGAAGACCCTCTGAGCAGGACAGGAGAAGCCCCTCTGAGCAGGGCAGGAGAAGACCCTCTGAGCAGGGCAGGAGAAGACCCTCTGAGCAGGGCAGGAGAAGCCACCACTCCACGAGTAGAGTGCGCTCTGATCCCTGTGGGGGGGGGGGGGGATCTGTCCAGCCAAGGTATAACAAAGAAAGGGCGATGCTCTCACACAACAAATGTGACAGCCGTTGTTTTGACAGCGCTTTACCCTTGTTAGGGCCACCGTGACAAACCAACAATTGACTGGTAGCCATGAGGTCCTGTGAGCGCCTAAGAAAAATCTAAAGGCGCACAACAAGGACACAACAGGTGAAGGCTCTTGTCCACCTCAACAGCGTGAGGGGGAGGGTGGAAAGCCCTGCGCACCATATCCCTGGGGCGATAAGAGCGCTTTACAACGGCTGCATTGGGTCTCATTCTATTGTATCAAAAGCCTTCTGTAGGTCAATATAAATACCAATAGAACACTTGTCATTGTCAACTGCTTTAGTTATTTCTTCTACCATCTCCATCTCTGCATATGTAGTAGTTCTATTTTCCCTAAACCCATACTGGTGTTCACTCAGTATTTTGTATTTGCCAATGAAAAGATCCAGTTGTTTCACAAATAATTTCTTGAAAATTTAGGAAGTAGGGACACTGGTCTATAATTGTCCATTTGATGTTTATCTCCATAGAACTGATATTACCATTAATAAGATTATTAAACATATCTTTTTTATCCTCAGGCACAACAATTTTGCTGGCCAAAGTAGTTCCAACACCCACAAAGTAGTCATTGAAATCTTCAACGATGCTTTTTACATTGTCCACTTTAGCATCTGAGCTATTTAGAAAATAGCTTGGAAATTCAGATTTATAGCCTCTATTCCGAATAATATGATTGATTATTTTCCAGGTCTTGTGAGTGATGGATGAGGAGGTGCAGTTGCCTGCTCTCACCACCTGGGGTCTGCCCGTCAGGAAGTCCAAGACCCACTGGTAGAGGTCATAGTTCAAGCCCAGGTCCCTGAGCTTGGCTATGAGGTTGGAGGGGACTATGGTATTGAATGCTGAGCTGTAGTCGATGAACAGCATTCTCACATAGTTCCCCTGCCTCTTGTCCAGGTGTGATGCTGCTGTGTGCAGCACATGGGCTATGGCGTCCTCCGTGGACCTGTACATACACTACCTTCTAAATACCTACACTACCTTCTAAATACCTACAGTACCTTCTACATACAGTACATACATACAGTACCTTCTAAATACATACAGTACCTTCTACATACAGTACCTTCTTAGGGTCATCTGGATACTCCATGTCGACTCTATGCATGTTCTTACTGAGAAAATACAAGAAATATTCTTCTGCGTAGCTGCTGTATGATTATTGTCATACTATTAGCTGTTCTATGTCTTGTTATTGTCACAGCCTGGCTTTCTTTTTCCTGATGAATTGAAAATGGGGGACCCTGATGTAAACAAGACGAAAGTCTTTCTCTGGTCTGCATCCCCTTAACAATTGTGTGTATTGAGCTGTACTGTATTGTACCCATTCTGCAATCTGTTAATAAAGTTTTCAATCAATCAATCAATCAATCAATTCTCTCTTTCTCTCTCTCTCTCTCTCTGTCTCTCTCTCTCTGTATCTCCCTCTCTCTCTCTCTCTCTCTGTCTCTCTCTCTCTCTCTGTCTCTGTCTCTCTCTCTCTCTCTCTCTCTCTCTCTCTCTGTATCTCCCTCTCTCTCTCTCTCTCTCTCTCTCTCTGTCTCTCTCTCTCTCTGTCTCTCTCTGTCTCTCTCTCTCTCTCAATTGTTATGGTAGACTCAGACCTAAGCTTTAAATCACAATCAACAAGTTGACAAAAACATAATTCTTCCACCTTAGAAACATAGCTAAAGTACGGCCATTTATAAATCAAAAGGACGCTGAAAACCAGATCCATGCCTTTATCTCAAGCCGACTCGACTACTGTAATGCACTCCTTACCGGCCTCCCGAAAAAATACGATGATAACTATTTTATTGCAATGCACTATTGCATTATTTTATTCTATTTTACTAACTATTTTATTGCACTGCACTATTTTACTTTGTATCAGTGATAATCAAACCGTAAACAAAGACGCATATTAACACTTTCAGCGCCAGATGGCGCTGTTTACTGTTACTGTTGAAAGGCCAGCGCCTTTTAACATGGGGATACGTGGCTGTGTTTGCAGGCCTAAAGCTATATTATATATTATAGCTATGGATCTAATAATATAGTCGATTGTCATTGAGTTTCTTCCGGTCAAGATGCAAAAAACAGATCATTTTTCCATCCATACATTTCCGTTTTATACCGTCGTGAATATGAGTGTAGTTTCAGGGTGGTCTGGTGTCATTTCCAAAATGACAGACACCAAGCCACATCGTTTCAAATGGAGTGCAATAGCGGCCGCAAGGTGTTAGGCGGCGGTATTGGACTTTTGAGATCTCAGACCCATCCCCAGTGATAACACAGGCTGCCGGCATGTCTTTATGAATGGAAATATCGAATAAAAGAAACAACAATGAAAACCTGGCGCTCAACGTTCAGCGAGTTAACCCTAGATCTTAGATCCTAATATGAAAAACGATGTGATTTAATGTTCCATGTCTTACCTTGACTTTGTCTATTTTACTGCTATCTATTTTATGCTTTATGTCTGCACTTTATGCATTGCTCTTGATCTGCCAATGTTGTGCTCATTTTATGCCTGTCTTTTTGTACTGCTGTGAAGCACTTTGAGCTGCAATTCTTGTATGAAAGGTGCTATACAAACACAGTGTATTATTATTATTATTATTATTATTATTATTATTATTATTATTATTATTATTATTATTATTATTATTATTATTATTATTATTATTATTATTATTATTATTATAAATTATTATAGTTTGCTTCATTAATTAAAGGGTGTGAATTTAAGTGTTCTCTAGTGCCTGTTGTCCGCTTTAAGGTGGTGGTATAAGTTAAAGGTTGTGGTGTCGACCTATCTGGGCTAAGCCCCGGATCTCCTACAATCCTAAATCCGCCCCTGCTTCCAGGTCCACTACCGGTAAATTAATCCTGTCTTTGTCACCAGAAGAATGAGCTGTGTACATAAATTCATTGTTTATTTAGTATTTGAGATGATTATGAAATGATTATGTAGAGTAATCATAATAATAATAATAAAAAAAACATCCACAGAGGTTTTAGAAGGGTGCGGAATAAAATTATTGCTTTCCCCCTGAAAAAAACAACTGATTAATGAGTCTATAATTTGTTTGCATCTTTTCCCCACATGGAATGCACCTGATTGGAGTGCTGGTGCTCTAGTGTGACATCTAGTGGCTGCATGTTATCTATAACACCTGATGCAGAAATGTACACAACAAGGACGAACATAGTAATATTTCATAATAACATTCCGTAGTAAAACCAGAGGCCGTCTATATACTGTAATGACTAACCACTCCGCTTTGAATGGAGGAATTAGTTAACGCTAAAGACAGTGGCAACAACAAATCTACTTGCTACAAAACAAACACATTCAGAGAAAGTAATTCAATGTGATGTTATTTTATGTTGAGCACAAGTCTAACCCCTTTTGAGGTGAAATGTGAGTTTTAAAGATGTTTAAAATCAATAACCATGTATGCAGTGACTGGTTGCCATGGTAACTAAGGAATGGACTTTGGCACAATAAATATTCAAGGTTTACGAACGTGTCACGTGTACAAATTGCACCACATCCGACACTGCATGTCCCTGGGTCCCCAGAAATGCACCCGCCAAGTGTGAATGGACGAGCTGTTCCTGAGACATCTGAAGGACACACATTTGTTTCTCAAAGCATTCTCATTAATTAGGTTATCTCTCAGAATATCTTTAACAAATGATACTTTTAAAAAGGGGTTGGGACATGTCCCCAGCGTAAACGACACAGACATTATGCTGCTAATGTGAAACTTGTATTATAAAATGTATACATCTAGTGATCTATGGACAAAAACAATGTTTTTTCCCTCTTATTAGTTATAACAAGATTGTGTAGCTAAGAAGTGCAGGGTGAAACGTTGAGCGAACCTTTTAGGTGGAACAAGAGAAAGTGAACCCGCTTGGAGGAGGATGTGAGGGAGAAGGGGGCGGAGCTTCATAGAACCAGACATTCTCAAGGAGGGCAAAGGTGTAGGGAGGCTGCCAAGACATTTACAGTTTATTGAAAAAAAAATGTTGTGGAAAAACCATAACAAAACAATGTTTTATTCAATATATAATAAGTCCAAGTCAAGTTGCATTGCGTCAATTCTCAAGTCAAGTCTCTATGGTAAAATTTCAAGCAAAATAAATAATAATAATTACTTTTTGTACAAGATTTTAAAGGCCATTTTATGAATTCATAAGATAATTAATTAATTCTATTGTAGTCTATATATTTATTGAATTATTATACATCTGGGGGTAAGGAGCATGGTCCTCTGGGTGTAAGGTTATCTTTATTTTTATTTAACCTTTATTTGACCAGGTAGTCACTTGAGATCAATGAGATCTTTTTCGAGCAAGACCTGGCCAAAATGGCAGCAAAACTAAAACAAACATAGAAGACACAAACACAGATAAAAACAAGATTGAATGGGATTGGCGATTGGGGGAGAGTGGAGGGCAGGGTAAAAAGGTAGAAAGAGGAGGGAAAGTGAGGCTTTGCAGGAGGTCGCTGGGGAGAGAAGGTCAAGTTAATAAATATAAATATAACACCACATTATACAGTGATGTGGACTAAGTCATACATAGCACAAGTCCCCTCCGGTACTTGAGGTAACAGCAGTCGCATCTTTTCACCTGCGCAGCTCGATCTCTCAGTGGCGAGGAGTAACACGTGGGAGGCTCACGCTGCCCCCGACACTTCCTGATTCTACTGCGCAGGCGCACCAACCGACCTGTAGGAGTCGCTGTCCACAACGCCCGATCCCCACCCTTCAGTTTCCCACCCCCTAATACGGCCAATGTGTATTAGTACGGATGACCAGCTAAACTGAAAGCAAATGTGGAGCACTGGGCTCGAACGATTTCGTGGTGAGCGCCTTGCCCACTACGCCACGTAGCCGCCCAAGGGCCTGCAGTTTTTTGAAGTCCATTCCAGGCAGAGGGAGCAGAGAACATGAAGGCCATTTTCCCAAACTCTGTGCTTTAGCATACAGAGAGAGTGCAATGATGGGTAAGTGATCTATAACCGGTAATACATCTTAATACACCATGGTAAGCAGTGTCCAACATGTGTAGTGAGGTGGAGCAGGCATTCATGTATACATTCATGTATAAAATCATCAACTAAACAAGCATGGTCATCTGGGTGTAAGGGTTATCTTTAATTCATGGTCATCTGGGTGTATGGTTATCTTTAATTCCTAAAAACCTTACTTGTTTTTATATGATAGCACCAACACTGTATGTATAGTAGTAGTAGTAGTAGTAGTAGTAGTAGTTTATTTTTTCAGTCATCATCTCACACAATACAATATACACCATCATTTATCAATATTTGATTTTTACAGTGACTGAAAAGGTACAGACTGAAGCATAGTGCTTATATATGCCTGTCCTATATTCTTAACAAAAAATACAAAAATGTAGACTCTAAAACAGAATTCTAAAGAAAAAAAGAAAACAAAACAGTATTATTCACCCTTGTAGTTTTCAAAAATAGCTTTACAAATTTTCTTAAAAACCAAAAGCGAATGACTAATTCTTAACTGTATATCAGCATTGTTCCACAAGTTAACCCCAATAATAGAAATACACCTACTTTTAATCCCTTTCTTAGCTTTTTGAACAGTAAATTTACAAATATCTCTTAACTACTATCCACAATTCAGATGTTAATCCAGTAACCATAAACTACTATCTCCAATTCAGATGTTAATCTATTAACCATAAACAACTATCTACAACTATTGGACATTTACAGGGGCCAGTTTCTAATTGCAGCCACCTGTTGGTGCTCTTTGCTCTTGAGAGCGGTTTTGAAGGAGGGTAGGGATTCACATTCCTTCACAGTTGTGGGTAGGGCGTTCCACATTATTGTGGCATAATTGCGAAAACGTGTTTAGTCCCTTGTTTGAGTCGAATCTGGGTTGAACATGATTTGTGGAACTCCCTCTGGTGTTGTGGTCGTGGAATTCAATTCACTGACCTTTGGGAAGTATTTCGACATGTACATGGGTATCTTAGTGGTGTAGTGTATCTTGTAGACCAGGCCCATTGCAAGTTGCTGTACTCTAAGCCATCCTAGGTTGTCAAAGTGGGCAGGGGTGAGGTGGGTTTTGTGAGTAAGGCCAAGCAATAGTCTGACCAGTTTGTTTTGTGATGTTTGTAGCCTTGTTTTAAGGGCCTTTGAGGTGCTTTGGTACCATGAGGTGCAAGCATAGTCGTAGTACCCTTGAATGAGTGCTCCTGTTAAAGTCTTCAAGGTATTCTTGTTTACCAGAGAGGAGATCCGGTACAAGAATCTTGTTCGTTGGTTGACTTTTTTGATTACATTGTTGCCATTTTGTCATATGAAAGATTTGCCTCTAGGATGGAACCCAGGTAGGTAATTTCATCTTTCCTTGTGACAATATTGTCACCCACTGTAACAGAGAAGCCATTGGCCTTGCTGAGTTTGCTATTTGATCCAAAGTGAATGGATTCTGTTTTACCCAGGTGTAATGATTTACCCAGAGTTCTGAGCTGAGGGTTTTTTCAACCTGCAACTTGTCCCTGTCAGAGACCAGTAGGGCTGAGTCATCTGCGAACAGGAACAAGTTGCAGTCACAAGCTGATGACATGTAATTTGCATAAATTAGGAACAGTAAAGGTCCTAGTATGCTTCCTTGTGGAACACCACAGCTCACTGCAGAGGGGGGGGGGGCAGTGTACCGTTCACCTCAGTGGCGTCGTTTCAGTAAAAGGCAAGGTATGGCGAGGAGGGTGAGGTGGATTTTTTTTGTCAAATCAGTTGTGCAATAGTCACTTTTGGTGAGTTGTTTCTATACAATTCAGTTATGACATTTAGGTATGACACAGGACTACACAAGCATTTTTAGTATAGAAATGTGTCAACAGACTAAAGCAGGGAACCACAATATTTTGCATACGAATTATGCAGAATGTAATATCATAACTGTCTATTACTTTTCTTGCAATTGAGCAATACCTTGCCATACCAGAACGACGCCCCTGGTTCACCTCCACCATCTGTTCTCTCCCCTCCAGGTAGGATTGCATCCAGCTCACTGATGAACTATCAAAACCAATTGCTTTTAGCTTATCAATCAGAGTGGAGTGATTGACAGTGTCGAAAGCCTTTTGGAGGTCCAGCATGACCATGCCGCAGTATTTGCCCGCGTCCACCTCGTGTTTGATGTGGTCGTTCAAATAGAGAAGGCATGCGTCAGTGGAATGGGATGTTCTGAAGCCAGATTGGAGTTAGTAGATTAGCTTTTTTTCCCGCAAGGTACTTTTCGACCTGTTCGTAGACTATTTTTTCCATGTAGGTTGATTAACAGTTTACTTTTGTCTGTTCATGACAAATTATGTAACACCTGGCCAAGTTAGATGCTGCATATTGCTACCATTGACACTAATAACGTGCAATGTGATTTTTATTTTCCATGACATGGATATATTTATTTTACATACAGAGATATGACGACATGAGAACTTTGTTGTTGCAGATAGCATAAGTGCATTGTTGTCGAGAGAATCAAGGAATCACAGTAATGAACAGGACAGAAATATAGAAAAACATAAATATGAACACAAAGATGAAATGAGCAATAAGATAAAAACAACATTCTGTGTAAAAGTGTATCGGCGGCTGGGTGTAGCGGCTGGGATCGAATCCAGCTGTCAGCGGTACCTCCGGCTTGTTCAGTCGTCCCTACTAACACAATTGGCAGTGTTAGCGGATGGGAAGCCGGCAGGGTGTGTGTCCTGGTCGTTGTAAACTGCAGTTCCTATACTGGTCGGTCGGGGCGCCTGTTCAGCAGGGAGGGGATCGGGGGGAAATAGCGTGAACCTCGGCACACGTTACGTCCCCCCAGTGAGAGTCCTCGCTGTCAGGTGAAAAGAAGCGACTGGCTGACTCCACATGTATCGGAGGAGGCATGTGGTAGTTCTACACCCTCCCTGGGCCGACAGTGGGACAATGCGCGCAACAACCAGGAAGGGAATTGGCATAACGACTAAATTGGGATGGGAGCAAAATACATACATACAAAATGAAAACGTGAGACAAAATATATAAAATACAAATAAAAAAAGTGTATATTTTCCTTTTTACAAACAGACAACTACAGAGCTATACATAGTTAGAATAGTTATGTATATAATGAACTACTGTTAAAAATAAAAGATTTACATGGTCAAGTTTCAACATAAAACACTAATTACAGGTTAACATATGACTGATAATCATAGGGTAGTTTGCAAAAGAGAAAATACACAAGATAACAAATATATGATATCTAATACACAATACAAATATACACACATTACAATGTATTCTAATACACAGTCATATTTAACTGCTCCATCAAACCTTGGTAGCATCCTCTTGCTATAATCTCTGCAGGAGGCAGCGGCCTGTAGTTCCTAACCAGAACAAACCCCCCCCCCCCACCCAAACACCTCCAATGTACAGTCCCCCCCCCCCACCCCACCTACCCAAACACCTCCAATGTACAGTCCCCCCCCCCACCCCACCTACCCAACCTCCTCCAATGTACAGTTCCCCCTCCCCAACCTACCTACCCAACCTCCTCCAATGTACAGTTCCCCCCCACCCCACCTTTAAATTTAAAACTAAATTATGTATATACGAATATATTCAATGCAACATATTATATACTTTGATTTAAAGCTAAATTATGTATATATGAATACATTCAATGCAACATATATACTTTGATTTAAAGCTAAATTATCTATATGAATACATTCAATGCAACACATTATATACTT
>NC_140183.1:4184487-4244487 GCF_963971535.1 Notolepis coatsorum | reverse complement strand
TGGCCCACTGCAGGGAGACACTGAGCGGGCCGCTGGCCAAGGAATGTGACCAAGGAGACACCAGAGCCCGGGACTTCGGTTTCAGGAGCAAAACGTAAGCTTCACCACATGCACACGCGCATGCTCACCATCCAGTTTCCCCTCAGGGTTCATTACATTATCTGTCCATGTATCAGTAGATTGCTTTGGTGTATTCACACTATTTAATATTCCAAAGGTATATGCAATATGAAATTTCATATACCGTAATTCCTCTAATAGTAACCGGTATTCAAATACAAGCCGGGTCTCTATTAATGGCCGGGTGCGCTCTTGAGCTAAGCAATTATAAGCCGACCTCCTAATACAAGCCGGGTTACTAATATACTGAGCTGCATACTGAGCTAGTTACTTGATTTCACTTTGAAAACGTTGAAATGACCAGCGACCACCTGTAATTGCACTGTTTACTATTTCATACAGTACTTGGTTTCAATAAATGAACCCAGTACATTTTACTGGGTTCAAACTGACACAAAATGTTGATTTATTCATTATGATCCGTTTGAAAATTAGAAATATAGGCCTCTCTCTTATACATGCCTCCTCCTAATACAAGCCTGGTACCCGCTACAGTTGAAACAAATACAAGCCGGGGTTACTATTAGAGGAATTACGGTATCCACATTCATCTAGTCTTCTCCCTCCTCCCTCCCTACATCTTATCTCCTCCCTCCATCTTATCTCCTCCCTCCCTCATATCTCCTCCCTCATATCTCCTCTCTCCCTACATCGTATCTCCCCCCTCATCCCTTTCTTCATCGTATCTCCCCCCTCATCCATTTCTTCATCGTACCTCCTCCCTCCCCTCTCCTTATCTCCTCCCTCCCCTCTCCTCTCCTTATCTCCTCTTCTCCCCTCACTTTATCTCCTCCCCTCTCCTTATCTCCTCCCTCCCCTCTCCTCTCCTTATCTCCTCTCCTCCCCTCACCTTATCTTCTCCCCTCTCCTTATCTCCTCCCTCCCCTCTCCTTATCTCCTCCCCTCCCCTCACCTTATCTCCTCCCCTCACCTTATCTCCTCCCTCCCCTCTCCTAATCTCCTCCCCTCTCCTTATATCCTCCCTCCCCTCTCCTTATCTCCTCCCTCCCCTCTCCTTATCTCCTCCCTCTCCTTATCTCCTCCCTCCCTCTCCTTATCTCCTCCCTCCCCTCCCCATATCTCCTCCCTCCCTCTCCTTATCTCCTCCCTCCCTCTCCTCTCCTCCTCCCTCCCCTCCCCATATCTCCTCCCTCCCTCTCCTTATCTCCTCCCTCCCTCTCCTCTCCTCCTCCCTCCCCTCTCCTTACCTCCTCCCTCTCCTTTTCTCCTCCCTCCCCTCTCCTTACCTCCTTATCTCCTCCCTCTCTTATCCTCCTCTTCCTCCTCCTCCTCTCCTCCTCCCTCCTCCTCCTCCTCCACGGGGAGCAGCGTACCTCCTCCTCCTCATCCATGGGGAGCAGCGTACTGGCTCATCTTAAATGGCAGGCCATGCATTATGCAGCAGCTTAGGTATCGGGATCTGCACAGGATCTTCATGTCCTTGGCTACAGTCCACTTGTCGCTGCTCTGGTCGTAGCGCTCTACCTTGTCAGTGTAGCCTCCGACCACGAAGAGCAGGTCGTCCAGCACCGCGATGCCAAAGCTTCTGCGGGGGGTGAGCATGTTGGGCAGGGCGCTCCAGGAGTCAGTCAAGGGGCTGTAGGCCTCCGCGCTACGCAGGTTGTTTCCACCGTCAAACCCTCCCACCTGAGGACAGGACACATGAGAGGAATGTCTTAGTGTGTGGTTAAGGCAGGCAGACACTGTATTAATCCATTTAGGGAAATGAGGGCATCACAAAAGCATTGAAAGTCAAATGATACATATCTATAAAAATATTTAGTATAAAGCATTTGTCTCTGCGTGCACCTACCGCATAGACTTGTCCTCTGTACGCAGCAACTCCCACTCTGCTACGCCTGCTGCTCATGGGGGAGATCAGAGTCCACTGGTCGGTGTCTGGGCTGTAGCACTCAGCTGTGAACAGATCCTCCATCCAGTTGAAGCCACCACAGATGTAAACCTGTAATAAAAAAGAATATTCTAATTTAGTTTATATATTCCATTTGATTTCATTCTACTTTAATTGTCTGTTAATGTTGATGCACCAAAGGACCCAGACACATCTTTTGTATGTGCAAGCTCACTTGGCAATGAAGACATTTATGATTTCTGATTTAGAACCATCTCTCCCGCAAACGAGACCTTTGACATCAATGCAAAAGTGGACTCCGGTAGGCTGATCATGTCACAGTTCCCCCGTCTGGAGCGGCCATTTTGTGTCTCTCTTTGTAAGCGTTCGATTTAAAGGCCCCTGTAAAACGTCGTCAGTTTTGGGTAGGGAACGCCCTACCCAAAGCTGTAAAGGAATGTGAATCACTACCCACTTTCAAAACCACTCTCAAAGAGCACCTACGGGAGACTGCAATTCGAAACTAGCCCCTGTAAATGTCCTAACCCAATAATACACGAGACCCTCTTCTTGGGACCAAGTAAGGTTTTGTCGATATTCCAATGTACAGTTTTGCTTGTACAGTTGTACAGTTTCCCCCACCCTGTCTTAACCAACCCCCCCCCCCCCCCACCCCACCCCACCCAACCACCTCCAATGTACAGTTCCCCACCCACCCCACCTACCCAACCTCCTCCAATGTAGAGTTTCTACGTCAAATGTATATACTCTTTTTTTGAATTTTTTTGTATCACAAACAGTACTGTATCTGTAAATCTGGTATGTCATAAATGTATAGATGTAGCAGTACGTTCTATCTGTATGTCGTGTATGTCATATATGTTATGATGAATTGAAAATGGGGGACCCTGATGTAAACCAGCGTTTCCGTTAGAACATATTCGTGCCGGTCTGGGTGTCCTGCAAGATTTCTATCACCGGACATATTCGAGATATTCCGGTCAGAGTTTTAAACAGCAGTCTATTATAATCACATTTTTATGAGCTAACGAATTCCGTTATAATTGGACATGTGTATTAATTACATCAAGCGAAGAATGAGAAATTGATTTGCAGAATCAAATTACTATCTCTCGCCTCTCAAGTTAGTGCGATACGCTACCAGCATCAAGCTCCCGCCCCGCAGGCTTGCGCTGCAGCAGCTCTGTCACACGCACCCCCAAATGAATCTCGAGTAGACATCGCTTCACCTCGTTGTATCAGACACGTCACACATATCATAATGTTCAACTTCACACAGCAAACTGTAGTTGATCATCACATTGCCTCGTTTGCTAGCTCGTCGCCACATGCAGAGAGGACGAGCCACATGCGTGTAACGCATTTGTTAATTTCATTATAGGTTATAGCCTACATTTAGTTATAATCAATAATATGCATTACTATGTGACACGGCAGTCAACCAGCAGTTGCATATGATTAAAAATGTCAACACTCACTCACCCCGTCTCTCGTTGTGCCTATCCGTTTTGTACCTGCGACGGCTGCGAGAACAGCGACTTTAGTTGCTGGTTCGACTTTAATAGATCCCCATTGGAACAGGCGAGGCTCGCAACGGTAGCAGCAGACTGGGGATGCTCTTTGTGGTTCAATCAATAAATTAATAGTAAAAGTACGCTCGACATTTTTGTTTCTTTTCCGCGGGAGCCACCACGGCATCAACGTCAGCGGTCTCTGTGACTTCAAGTTCAGAAGACTCATCTTCGTTGTCATTATTAGACCTGCTTGTGCTTGGTTTCATGAAATATTTACTAAGCTTAGCTTGTTTCGCCATCTCTCTCTCTTCCTCGTATACCTGTTTGTCGTTATGGTGGCCAGAGCGTGCAGGCTAAAAAAAAATAAAAATAAGTTTCACATCTGAGCGGCGCCATCCTATCAGAGTGAAGCAACAATTAAACTGAAAATGGAATTATTGTTTCGTTCATCGCATAGGCTATTTAATTTTAGCCGATTGTAATACAATTCAAATAATAAAATTGTGCTTAGAGGAATTATTTTCACCGGACATTAAGACCGGAGAGATTTAAATATTCGGACTTCAACATATTTTGCCGGTCAAATACCGGTAATTACCGGCTAACGGAAACGCTGATGTAAACAAGACGAAAGTCTTTCTCTGGTCTGCATCCCCTTAACAATTGTGTGTATTGAGCTGTACTGTATTGTACCCATTCTGCAATCTGTTAATAAAGTTTTCAATCAATCAATCAATCAATCAAACGTTCCTTGTGTTCATCTACCACCTTGTGTTCCTCAGTTCCACCCACCTTGCCCTGGAGGGCTGCTGCCCCGGCGGCGCTCCTGTGCTCCAGCATGGGTGAGATCACTGTCCACTGGTTGGTTTCAGGCTCGTAGCGCTCGGCGGTGTTCAGCCCTTCAGCCCGATGTCTGTCGAACCCTCCCATGGCGTAGATACAACCGTCCAACGCGACCACGCTGAGGTGAATGCGGCGTGAGTGCATGGGAGCCACCTGCAGCCAGCTGCGAGTGACAGGGTTGAACCTGTGCACACTGTTGAGAGCCTCTATGTCCAAGCCACCGACATAGTAGACCAGACCGTGGAGATAAGCGGTGCCGTGGAAGGCCCGGGGACTCTCCCCCTCAACGCTCACGTCCATCCATCCACCGGCTCGGATATTGTAAGCCTCCATTTCACCCAGGCCTCCGATGGCCAATAGGACCTCCTGGGGCCGGCGTGGACGCATCAGGGGGTTTGGGAGCCTGTCGGAGCCAGCGGGGTTCAGGACACTGAGAATGAGGGGCCTGCAGTCGTGGCTGTCCCTCACCACAGGGTTGTTCTGGACGTTGTTCAGCAAGTAGTCAGGCCTCATCAAGCCCATGCGAACCTGGGAAGAGACAAGCAGACAGCGGGTACAACTTAGACAGCGGTTGTAGACGGTTTCTGTTGCTAGGGAACAGTATGGACCCAAATGTTTGAGAACCACTGTACTAGGGAACCTAGTGTTGTTTTAAGGGGAGACCACCCACCTAAAATACCCTTTTCCTGATTTTGGGGCAATTTTGAGATTTTTGTATAATGTTGCCCCTTTACATGTCTTCTTTCAAACTAGTGACAAGAAAACAAAAAAAAACACATTTAGTTGCTTAATTTGCTTCATTTTGCATGATTGCATCCATAATGTGCACATATTGAATGGGGAAGTGCCTCATTTGCATATATAAACATAAAATTCAGAAAACTTGCAATATATTTTTTCTTAGTTTATATGTACATAACAAACTGGGAAAGTTTCATAGTGATATCTATTCAAATATTTATTTTGCCTATTAGGGGGGTACAGTAATCAGTTGTGTTGTTTGTTACTAAACTGTTACTACTACTACATCATTATTATTATGTTATTATGTTATTCAGTTATCAGGCATGTGTTTAGGTTGTCTATTACTAATGGTTTGATTGGGTGTTGTGTTTGTAAATAGCGGTTTCAAATAAACATTTATGGCATTTTACAATACAGAACTTTGAAGGCGTTTTCCCAAACGGTAGACATGTACCATTTCCCTAGCATCTACACACACCAAACATATCTATATCCTGCTTCTTTGTGCCAAATGGTTTGTTGATATGTCATACATAGCCTGATTTACAGACAATACAAAACTTTAAAGGCGTTTTTCTCAAAACGAGATTTTATGAGTTTGTATTACACATAAAACAAAAAATCTCAATTTCTCTAGTACCTCCACACACCAAACTGGCCACGTTTCCTCCTATCCATATACCACAACTTTCTGCTAGAGGATTTTTTGATATATCACTCATCCAGATTTTTTGAACATTTTATATGACTAGGGGGTCATAAAAGGTCATAAATTCCTGTTCGGGTGGCATATCAAAAAATCCTCTAGCAAAAAGTTCGGTATTTAATGTAGTAACCATGAGAAAATATCTATATATCATAAATTTTTTCAAAATTCTGTTTGGGGTAACATGCAAAAAGGGGCCATTTTGAATAGACCACGCCCCTTTTTGGGTAATAAAATTATGCGACCAAAAAATGTTTTTTTTCTTTTTTTGACTATTCTAAACAATTAAGATGTTTGCAAATGATTTCATCCTTTATTCATTTTTTTCCCTATCTAGGTGGGTGGTCTGTAATGCACAGTAATACAATTAGTTACCTTGGGCAGCAGCAAAGGGATGTGTGTTTTACGCTCCTCACGGGAGTGGTCAATCCAACGGAGGATGGCCTCGAACACCGTCTCCTCGCTCTTCACGTTCAGATCATCCCTCTCGATGATGTCCACCAGTTGCTGCGGGGACAGCTCCACAAACTCCTGTGAGACGTGCAACATCTCCTCAAAGTGGCACACGATGAAGAGATGGGCCTTGCGCCTCAGGTCAGGGCAGCAGTAGATGTCCTCCAACCTCCAGATGCCGACACAGTTTTCCAGAGACAGCTGGCCTTCTAGGAAGTCAGAGCACGCTCCTACTATGCCAGTGACGCGAAGCTGGTCTGCAGCCACCAGAAGCTCTTCCACGTTCTCTGCTGTCACCGGCACAAAGCGTGTGTAGGAGTACTCTATGATGAGCAGCATCATACCCGGGGACACCCCAGGGATAGTGTAGACTGCTTTCTCTGAGTCGCTCCAGCGAGTGAAGAGGGCTCTGTGGGATGCAGAGTATAGAGATATCTGATGAGTAAACAGTAAGCAACATTCTGTCCTGTGTAGTAATATATTTTCACTAGAAGTATAGGGTCTTAGCACAGTAGAAGTATAGTATCTTTTTACAGTAAAAGTACAGTATAGTATCTGTTTACAGTAGAAGTACAGTATAGTATCTGTTTACAGTAGAAGTGCAGTATAGTATCTTTTTACAGTAGAAGTACAGTATAGTATCTGTTTACAGTAGAAGTACGAAGTACAGTATAGTATCTGTTTACAGTAGAAGTACAGTATACCGGTATGGTATCTGTTTACTAACCAAGCTAACCTGAACCAAGCTAAGCTGAACCAAGCTAACCTGAACCAAGCTAAACTTACCTGAAATAGTCACTGCAGTCACACAGGAGGGCCTTGTGGGCATTCAACTCGGTGCTGTTGACTTTAATAACCACATCACAGAACCTTCCCTCCAGAGGCAGCTCATTAAGGATTGTACAGGACATTGTTTCCTTTTCCATGTGATTTTAAATTGTATCTACAGAATATATTCAAGCTTACAGACAAATAGCCGGAAACAACAAGTGAGATCTTCACTTGTCTTCTGAGATCTGAGATCTTCTTCTTCTTCTTCTTCTTATTTGAATTTCCGGCAGAGTAGACGCATCGAGGCGTATTACTGCCCTCCACAATTCTTTTTATGGGCTCTTCTTCTTCTCCTTCTTATCCTTCTTCACCTTCTTTTTCTTCTTCTACTGGACCCCGTCATCAACTACATTGTCCATTGGAGTGCAGCTACTGCTGCTACTTCCTGCCTGAGCCCCCCTCCGCAGGACCCTCCTTGCCCCCTGCTATCTTATCCTGGGCTGCTTTGTCCCTCGCAGCCTTGTCCCTCGCAGCCCCCTCAGCCAATTCACTATACACCTCCTTCCAGTCCAGACCTTCCAATCCCAGATGTTGAACCGCTATCCTAACAATCATCTTCACCATCTCTGTTCTACCCTTAGCCTCTGCCATACCAGTAACTACCCCTGCCACGAAGGCCACAATACCTAATTTCTCCTCCCTTCCCCTCTCTCTTTCCACCTGCTCTACCCTCACTGCCAAATGCCCTCCTTCAACCCCCTGCACCCTTTCTTGGCTACCCTGTCCTGCCCTGCTAACCGCCCCAGCATACGTCAACTTACCCTCCCTTCTCTCTCTCCGATCCGCAACCTCCTTCATCATCACCTCGCACCCCCTAAACGCTACACTATGCTCCCCACCACAACTACAGCACTTCGGCTTCACTCCCTCTCCACAATTCCCATATTCATGTTCCCCGCCACACCTAGCGCACCTCAGCCCCTTCCTACACGTGGTAGCTATATGGCCAAACTCCTGGCACCTATAGCACCTAAGAGGATTATGAACAAATTCCCTAACCCTATACATCCTACGCCCTACAAACACCTCCCTAGGAGCAACCCCACCCTCAAACGTAATCACTACCGTCCCCGTCACTGCCCTCTCTGCTCCCCTCTTCATCCTTTCTGCACTCTTAACTATGCCATTACGCCCGTTCTCCATTAGCTCTTCCACCAGCTGCTCTACTGTAACCTCGACCGGTACCCCAGCTATCACCCCCTTACATCCCCCCCCCCTCTTCTCCCCTACTCTCGCCACCTTACTTATACCCACCCCCCCAATGCTCCGCATCTTCCTAGCCACCTCCACCTGCCCCTCACTACCACACCCTACGGCCAGATTCCCATCCCACAAAACTCTCGCGTACTTTACCTCCCCTAATTGCTCGACAATGAGTTTGGGCCACTCGAGCCTACCTACTTTCCCCTCTCCCCTCTCCCCCTCAAGCCTGACCACTATATGGATCACTTCCTCTTTTGCCAAATCATTTCCAGCACCCTCGCCTCCCGGCCCACTTGAGCTATCGTCCCTCGCTTTCTTCCTCTTCCCCCCTTCTTCCCCACTCTCCTTCCCCCTACTCTCCACGGCACCACCCGACCCCTTACCCTTGCCCTGGCTACTCTCACCCCCATCGCTGTCGTTCCTCTCCGTCTGTTTCTTCCTCTTCTTCCCCGCCGTTTCCCACACCTCCCTCTCAATCTCTTCTTTCTCACTCTCCCTCTCCTCCCCACTATACTCCATTCTGTCACCACCCGACTCTTTGCCCTGGCTATTCTCACCCCTATCGCTGTCGCTCCTTGCTTGCAGCTCCTTTTTAGCTCGCGACATTCTCGCCAAGACCGAGTTATACTCGTCAAGGCTCAACAATTCCCACCCGTCGTCACGCGTCTTCAGCTCGTCAAGGCTCATCAATTCCCACCACTTGTTGCCACTCCCCTTCATGTCACCATCGTTTCTTCCACTTGAGCTATCGTCCCGCACTTTCTTCCCTTCTCCCCCACTCTCCTCCCCCCTACTCTCACCCGACCCCTTACCCTTCCACTGATCGCGAATATCTGTCGTTCTGGAAATTCGTATCTCCATTTGCCGTTCTTCCTCTGCCTTCTTCTTCTTCTTTCCACCACCCATCTTGCAATATATATTCTTCTTCTTCTTCTTCTTCTTATTTGAATTTCCGGCAGAGTAGACGCATCGTGGCGTATTACTGCCCTCCGCAATTCTTTTTATGGGCTCTTCTTCTTCTCCTTCTTCTCCTTCTTCACCTTCTTTTTCTTCTTCTACTGGACCCCGTCATCAACTACATTGTCCATTGGAGTGCAGCTACTGCTGCTACTTCCTGCCTGAGCCCCCCTCCGCGGGACCCTCCTTGCCCCCTGCTATCTTATCCTGGGCTGCTTTGTCCCTCGCAGCCTTGTCCCTCGCAGCCCCCTCAGCCAATTCTTTACACACCTCCTTCCAGTCCAGACCTTCCAATCCCAGATGTTGAACCGCTATCCTAACAATCATCTTCACCATCTCTGTTCTACCCGTAACCTCTGCCATACCAGTAACTACCCCTGCCACGAAGGCCACAATACCTAATTTCTCCTCCCTTCCCCTGTCTCTTTCCACCTGCTCTACCCTCACTGCCAAATGCCCTCCTTCAACCCCCTGCACCCTTTCTTGGCTCCCCTGTCCTGCCCTGCTAACCGCCCCAGCATACGTCAACTTACCCTCCCTTCTCTCTCTCCGATCCGCGACCTGCTTCATCATCACCTCGCACCCCCGAAACGCTACACTATGCTCCCCACCACAACTACAGCACTTCGGCTTCACTCCCTCTCCACATTTCCCATATTCATGTTCCCCGCCACACCTAGCGCACCTCATCCCCTTCATACACGAGAATTGTTGAATATATAATGTACACAAATGTTCTAGAATGTTCTATTATGACATCATACAGTGACATCACAAATGTTCTAGAATGTGCTATTATGACATCATACTGTGACATCACAAATGTTCTAGAATGTCTATTATGACATCATACTGCAACATCACAAATGTTCTAGAATGTCTATTATGACATCATACTGTGACATCACAAATGTTCTAGAATATTTTATTATGACATCATACTGTGACATCACAAATGTTCTAGAATGTTTGATTATGACATCATACTGTGACATCACAAATGTTCTAGAATGTCTATTATGACATCATACTGTGACATCACAAATGTTCTAGAATGTTTGATTATGACATCATACTGTGACATCACAAATGTTCTATTATGACATACTGTGACAACACAAATGTTCTAGAATGTTTGATTATGACATCATACTGTGACATCCAGTGATGGGAATAACAGCGTTATAAATAACGGCGTTACTAACGTTAGTTTTTTCAGTAACGAGTAATCAGATTACTCTTCCTATCTTAATAACTCTGTTACCGTTACTGCCAAAAAAGGCGGCGCGTTACTATGATTGAAGCTGTTTTTCCCATCAGACAGATCTCTGCGCCGAGAAGCAATAATTGTTTCCCTTGGTTAGTGGGCAGTGCGCGATTGGCTGAGGTTGAGTAAAATGTCATGGTAAGCCAATCAGAGGTAGAGGTGGGCGGGTGTTCGAAAGAATCCAGAGTCTGACACACAGCGACAACACAAGCGACTCAGTCAACGACAGACCTGTGTACGTTTTGATAGTTTGTTTGGCGAGCCCAAATAATCCAAAAATATTCCAACGAACAACACAAGCGAGCAGTCAACGAGCGTTGTGTTGCAGTCCATGAGCATTTTTTGTTCACTCTTGTGTTAGTTGTGTTGCAGCGCAGGGCACTGCAGTAGTGGAGGCTACAGCCTTATCAACAGTGCTGCACTTCCTGGTTTAATAGCACAGTCTTCAGGTGCTCAGATATTATGTCATGCATGTCTTAAATGTCATGATTAGATTTGTTTAGATGATTAGATTAGATTGTTATATCTTTATGTTGTGTCATAAATGTCATGAATTGAAAATGGGGGACCCTGATGTAAACAAGACGAAAGTCTCTCTGGTCTGCATCCCCTTAACAATTGTGTGTATTGAGCTGTACTGTACTGTACCCATTCTGCAATCTGTTAATTAAAATGTTCAATCAATCAGTATATTCGTTGTTTATTTTTGGTATAGTGCTTAACAATAATAATAATGCATTCTATTTATAAGGTGCCTTTCAAGGCACTCAAGGTCGCCGTACAACAATTTAAAAACAGTCACAATCACAATCCATCAAAATATAAAAATAAAAATATAAAATCAGACAAAAAATAAAATCAGACATACGCCTGCCTAAACAGGTGGGTTTTGGAATGATGGAGTCAATGTTCCTGATGTCGGGGGGGAGGGAGTTCCAGAGGCGAGGGGCAGAGCAGCTGAAGGCTCTTGACCCCATGGTGGACAGACGGGCTGGGGGGGACGGTCAGGTTGATGGCGGAGGCAGACCTGAGGGACCAGGTGGGAATGTTGATGTGAAGGAGGTCGGACAGGTATGGAGGGGCGAGGTTGTGAATGGCCTTGTATGTATGGAGGAGGATCTTGTAGTCTATGCTGTGTTTAATGGGAAGCCAGTGTAGTTGGCGTAGGACGGGGGTGATGTGACTGATGACAGGGGTTCTGGTGATTATACGGGCAGCAGCGTTCTGGACCAGTTGGAGCTTATGGAGGACTTTGTGGGGGAGACCAAAGAGAAGGGAGTTGCAATAATCTAAGCGGGAAGTGACGAGGGAGTGGACCAGGATTGCGGCGCTGTTGGGAGTGAGTGAAGGGCGGAGGCGGTTGATGTTGCGAAGGTGGAAGTAGGCGGACCGGATGATGTTATTGATGTGGGAATGGAATGATAGGGTGCTGTCGAGGACGACACCCAGACTCTTGACCTGGGGGGAAGGGGAAACCAAGGAGTTGTCTATGGTGAGGGTGAAACTGGGGTGCTTGGTGAGCAGTGGTGCGTTATTGAAATCATCTGGGGTTGCACGCACCACGTGCACGTGCGCTCCCGGCGAATGCGCATTTAATGTCCCCTCGCTTGAGCACAGACTAAAGACAGTGCCTAATTGCCTCTACGAATGGAATGTAACACATGTCTTCACAACAAGTTAGGTGTGAATGTATCTGAGAACGTATTTAACACACCTGACGACCGGGGCTATTGATATGCAAATAGCGAGTACTTATCTGGGGTTGCACGGAGTGCAACCCCGTCCCATGAAGAACGCATGCCTGTTGGTGAGAGTGGACTTGGAGCCAATGAGGACTACCTCTGTTTTGTTACTGTTTAATTTGAGGACATTTGAAGTGAACCAGGATTTGATTTCCTGTAAACAGGCACAGAGGGAAGAGGGAGGGAGGGTGGAAGTGGGTTTGGAGGAAACATAGAGCTGGGTGTCGTCCGCGTAACAGTGGAAATTGATGCTGTATTTACGGAGAATCCGACCGAGTGGGAGGAGGTAGATGATGAAGAGGATAGGGCCAAGGACAGAGCCCTGGGGAACACCGGAGGAGAGGGGGGATGGATGGGATGTGAATGATTTTAGCTGAATGAACTGAGTACGGCCAGAGAGATATGAATGGAACCAGTCTAGGGATGTGTGGGAGATTCCAATGGAGGCTAGTCGGTTAAGGAGGGTGGAGTGAGATATGGTGTCAAATGCGGCGCTTAGATCGAGGAGGATGAGGATGGATAATAGTCCGGAGTCAGCAGCCATCAGTAGGTCATTTGTGATTTTGAGGAGGGCTGTTTCTGTGCTGTGACGGGGGCGAAAACCAGATTGGAACTGTTCATAGAGGTTATTGTTGGAGAGGTGAGCATGAATCTGAGAAGCCACTACTTTTTCCAGGATTTTTGAGAGAAATGGTAGGTTGGAGATGGGGCGGAGGTTATTGAAAATGTTGGGGTCTAAACCAGGTTTCTTTAGAATCGGTGTTACAGCAGCGGATTTGAGAGATGATGGGACAGAACCAGAGGTGAGGGAGGAATGGATGATTGCAGTTATAAGGGGCAGGAGAGAGGGGAGGGAGGCTATGACCAGGGAGGAGGGCATGGGGTCAAGTTGGCAGGTGGATGGCTTGGATTTCCGGATGAGTTTTGATATATCGGCAGCAGAGGGGAGATGGAAGCAGGAGAGAGGTGCAGAGAGGGGGGGGTGTGGAGCTAGGGGAGATGGACAACTGGACATGAGAGGTCAGTTGCTGGTGGATATTGGCTATTTTTAAATTGAAAAATGACATCAGGGAGTTACAATGTTCAGTGGAGTAGAAATGTGAGGGAAGGGAGTCAGGGGGGCGGAGTGAGTTGTTGACCACTGAGAACAGGGCCCTGGTGTTCCCAGCACCAGCAGTGATTTTGTCAGCAAAATATTGGGATTTGGCTGAGGAGAGGGCGTTTTTGTAGTGGAGGATATGTGTATGGTGCATCTGTTTGTGAACAGTGAGTCCGGTTTTTCTGGAAAGCCGCTCCAGCTAACGTCCTTTGGCTTTCAGCAGACGTAGGTGAGGGGAGAAACAGGGGGCAGAGTGGGGGAATGACACAGTCCTGGTTTTGAGGGGGGCAAGTGAGTCCAGCAGAGTTTGGAGACTGTCGTTGTAGTGGGAGACGAGCTGATCCGGGGTGCATGGGGGGATGGTGATGGGGAAACTGTCGATGCCTGTGAGATCTGCTAAATTAATGTTTTTGATGTTGCGGAAGGACATAATACGTGACTGTTTGGTTTGGGATAGTGTCAGACTTAAATTAAATGAAACAACCATGTGGTCAGAGATGGGGAGATCGACAGCAGAACAGTTGAAAGGGGTGACACCAAGTCCAAAATATGACCTTTAGAATGGGTTGGGAAATCTATGTGTTGTTTGAGACCAAAACTGTCCAGGCAAGAGATGAAGTCCTTAGTGAGAGCATGATTCGTGTTGTCCATGTGAATATTTAAATCACCCAACAGAATTATGTTGGATGAGAGTGAACAGATGTGGGTGAGAAATGTGTTGAATTCATCAATGAAATCCTTGTTTGGTTTGGGTGGGCGGTAGATATTTACTAAAATTGTTGGTGTAGGTCCATTTAACTGTAGAGCTACAGACTCAAATGATTGAGACACTGACAACAAGCATAATTTAATGTTGCCCAGTTGTGGCCTGTTGAGGGGCAATACATATCAAAAGTTCCAAAACATCTATTGTGTTTGTATTTGTATGATCCACTATATAAACATAGTAATTATAATATCTACATACATGGCATTTGATTGGAGGCTAGTCTCACTTTGTCCCACAGCAACATTAAAATTAGAGCTGGGCCATTAACGGCGTTAACGTGCTGCGTTAACGCGATACTAGTATCGCGCGATAATATAATTGACGCAGTTCATCTAAAAAAAAAAAACATTTTATAAAAAAACTTTTATTTACCCAGGGTAGGTTCGCTGAGCACCTCTTTTTCAGGAACGCCCTGCTTCACATTCACACACCTGGGAGCCGCCCAGTACAACCACAGTTGACACCATTGGCCACTGAGCAACTCCACTGGAGCAGTTGATTTGCATTGGCAGGGTTTGGCCCTGTCTGGCACCCAACGGGAAAAATATTATAGGCACTATAAGTAGACACCTCTACATAAAACAAGCTGGTCTGCCTGAGTGACTGGTGGAAGAAGGAGAAATAGAGATTGGACTGATTGAGTCAAGCCATGTCACATAGTTCAAGTTTGAAATGCTTCTTTCTGTTTTGCTCCTGAGAGTGTGCTAGATACTGTACTGTACTGGTAATATTATTTATTTGTGTTAACTTCTGAATAAAACAACTTATTAAACACAAGTACAACTTATTGAACATTATTTTGATATTTCATTACTAATTATCATAGCAAAACAGCTTTTGCAAACAGTCTGTAATGCATTTTGGAAACGGGAGATGGGCTCATGGTGTAATGGGCCACCTGGCCTGAGAAACATAAGGAGGAAAGAAAAAGTAAGGACTTACTTCTGGTCATTATTTGGGTAGAACATACATATTTTGAATGCCTTCGGCATAAAAGGGCCCCCAAAAATAGCACAGGCCCAGTGCCCTTTTCAGCCTTTGAGCACCTGCCCCTCTAAAGTCCTGTGCACGTCCCTGCTGTGTAGCGCGTGAACACACATCGGTGCTTTCAGTTCGTGCCGACAGTGAGTTGATGACCGGTTATTACCTTGGATGCCAGAATCATCAGCAATTTCTTGCATTGTTAACTAGCTAACGTTTGATATATTGGTTGACGTATATTTCCTGAGATAGCTGGTATATTTTAAATACAGGCTTCAATAGAACTGGCACCAAAGTCTGGCACCAATCGGGTCATAGAACGCTGCTATTCTGATCAATAGCCTCTTTCAAAAGCCTTTTCCCCATCACGAGAAAGGTGTAGTCATCGTATTCCATCTCAAGACAGCATATTTTAAGTTTTTCTTTCTTATATTAAAGTATATTTAGTTTTTAAGAATTGTAAAGGATAGGCAAAAATAAGCATAATATGCTTCAGCCTATTCCTTTTTTCTGTCATTGAGTTTGGAATTTGTGTGCGAGCTTACTTTGATTATGTACGCATCATTTTTTTTTTAAAGTCCACACAAGTGTGTTTTTGATTGATCTGTAAACAAAGACAGAAAACAAACTATTCATCATCATCATCTTCATCATCATCATCATATATGCACAATTATTACGCACTGGAATACCGGTTTTCTCATGTGCTACATGTTACATTTCGTTACTCTTTTTCAGACTTCTTATTTGCTTAATATTTCTCTCATCATATGGGCTTGAGGACATTTATGCTAAGATCCGTGCTATTTGGCTACCTCTCCTTCCTTATTCCCTACAACTTGTCTATGTCTTTTAGACTAGGACATGATGGGTCTGTCTCCATCTCAGCCACCTCCTCTGACTCGTCAGTTTAGACTAGGACATGGGTCTGTCTCCATCTCAGCCACCTCCTCTGACTCGTCAGTTTAGACTAGGACATGGGTCTGTCTCCATCTCAGCCACCTCCTCTGACTCGTCAGTTTGGTTACATGGTTGGTGCACTTTGTAAAGTTTCAACTCTGATCCCTACTTTTTAACAGTGAGTTGTCTATCCCTCTACTCTGATCCCTACTTTTGAACAGTGAGTTGTCTGTCCCTCTACTCTTTTTTAAGGGGGTACACTGATTAGGGCTTTGCCCATTTGCCCAATAAGTCTTACTATAACTAACTAGGGCTATCATTCACAACTTTCGATAGTTTCCCTTATATTCAAGATGGGCTCCGCAATAACGTTTTAAACGAACAGAAAATGCAGACGGATATTTTCTCTTTTGGCATTATTTTATTTCATTGTTTATTTTCCTATTTGACAAGATGGCCGACCCAGCCGAGAAGACAAAATATAAACCAGTGTTTACTAGTAGGAATAATGTACAATTTACCAGTAAGACACACCAGTATAATTTACCAGCAAGACACACCAGTATAGCTCACAATATACCAGTTTGGAACAATTTACACAGTAACAAAGAAAAAACTAAAATCAGATTTTTAACCTCATGACTTTTCAGTGCTGGTTCAATGTGGCAAACATCACATCTGGGACACACACTATTAAAATTCTGATTGTTTTGTTTGTTGTTGTGTAAATCCAGTCTAATCCAGACCAGTATATCCTATACCAGTAGGATCACCAATAGGATTTACATAGCAGTATGTGTAATACTCCAAGTGTCCAGTAGGGGTCAGTATTAACAAAGGACCAGCGGTTCTGCCTCCGTCAGAGAACAAACTTTCCAGTTATGTGGCTCCATGTCTCGTGTGAGTTTGTTCCCCTGAGGACCGTCCAAAAGTGTGACATCAGAGGGGGGGACAGTTCTAAAGTGTGACACCTGACTGCGACCCAGGAATCAGAGCACAAATGTTCCAGTTATGTGGTTCCACATCTCCTGTGTGTTCATTAACCTGGGGATCCTAAAGTGTGACACCAGGCTGCAACTATAGTGTGACTCAGGGATTGAATGGCAGATTGTGAGAGCGTGGGCTAGGAGGGACAAGCAATGGGACAATGTGCTCACAGTCAAGTTAGACTCCAGGTACCATAGTTGCATCATCTCGCCCCGGGGCAGACTGTACAAGTGCATTCCCATATCGCTCTAAGCATGTGCTGTAGCCCCAATGCTAACAGTCTGATCACATCTTCCATTTCTGCTGCGTCAGTCAGTCAGTCAGTCAGTCAGCCAGCCAGCCAGTCAGCCAGCCAGCCAGCCAGTCAGTCAGTCAGCCAGCCAGCCAGCCAGCCAGCCAGCCAGCCAGTCAGCCAGCCAGCCAGCCAGCCAGTCAGTCAGTCAGTCAGCCAGCCAGCCAGCCAGCCAGCCAGCCAGCCAGCCAGCCAGTCAGCCAGCCAGCCAGCCAGTCAGTCAGTCAGCCAGCCAGCCAGCCAGCCAGCCAGCCAGTCAGCCAGCCAGCCAGCCAGCCAGTCAGTCAGTCAGTCAGTCAGTCAGTCAGTCAGTCAGCCAGCCAGCCAGCCAGTCAGCCAGCCAGCCAGTCAGTCAGTCAGTCAGTCAGCCAGCCAGTGAGTCAGTCAGTCAGTCAGTCAGTCAAGCACCATAGTCAATTGGGCTTAGTTAGAAGTTAACCCAATATATTCCCAGCCGGAAATGCTTTTGGATTGGACTGGACAAACAAGAAGCTAGTGACTGTGTGCTACAGACCATGTCACAGAGTACGACAACAGTTGAGGACTGGGTGATGCGTACCAGACAGACGTTCACATCTTGGCAAAAACCGAGGAGAGGAGAAGATAGAGGAGAGGTGCGAAGAGGAGGTTGCTCCACTTCACTGTTCCAATGCTAAACATGGTGTCTCCTGGATGGGGGGGGGGGGGGGGGCAGCCAGTCAAAATGAAAGAGGGTGTCTTATACTCTTACCTATTTCAACGGCTATGTGGTAAATCAGACAACAGGGCTTAAATATATATTTTAACAATGACTGAAACTGAAATGAACTTGTGATCATTTGGAGACTTAGAAAATTTACTTCAATATTTATTTTTTCAATAGAGATTTTTCAATAGAGAGTAAGTGGCCGAGTAAGTGCCCCCCCCCCCCCCCCCCCCCCCCCACCTCCCGAGACAGCAGTAAGCGTTGTGTTTATATAGTAACATAATAGTGGAATAAAACATCAGGAGAGAGTCTATAAAACCGCTCGGGTAGGTATGAAAGGTGGAAGACTATATAGAGGAGAGAGGAGGAAGGAGTGAGATAAGAAGGTGTGTCCTCTCGTCCCAAAACACCCCCCCCCCCCCCCCCCCCTCCGCTCACCGGCACCACGTGAGCACAGCACCGAAGTCAAACGCACCACACCGTCTCACTACATCTGTTCCAACGGGTCAGAAGAACGGGACTCTATTCGAGTGGGGTGGGTGAGGTAGGGCTACTTCGACTGGAGTGAGTTTTACACCAAGGGGGGGCTGGTATTATCATGCATTTCCAGCTACATTATACCGACAGGACCGCTAGCTACCCGACGTCTCTAGCCCCACACTGCACTGGTCATAATGTCTCCTCTGTGGCTCCTAAAAAGAGTTTGTCGTTTTCAGAGAAGAGTCCAGATTCAGCCTCATTGAGTTCAGTCAAAGACGACGTCCTCGTTTTGAGAAGAGGGTGTGTGTGGATGTGTGCAGTCCCATTATAGCCACGGTGGGCGACTGTAGTCGACTGTAGTCTAGAGACGTGCCACGTGGGGCTTTTCCTGTCGTCCAATGAGCTCACCGGTGGTCTGCTCGCTTCTCTTCTCCCATCAGTCCCGGACTAAATCGGAAAAAACCAGAGACAAATCCAATCCAATCACAGACCAGACCAGATCCAGTCCACCTGCAGGGGGCGCCGAGCGTCATATTCCAGTGGTGTCGTCGTCGTCGTCGTCGTCTCTCCCCCAGGGATCCAGGTTCATTAAAACATACTGGTCATGATGCTGCGGAGACACACGTTGGGGTGTCCCCACCCACAGAACCTACACCCTCCTCTCTCAACAACACCCAGTTCCTCCTCTCATCATCACTCCATCCTAGTTCAAGAGAGAGAGAGAGATAAGAGAGAGAGAGAGCTGCCTAGAGTCCCTGATCCAGGAGTCATTCCGGTCCAGTCCCCTGTAGTCACAGTGCACAGTCACACAGCAGCAGTCCCTGACCTAGAGGAGTCAACTGGTTCTCTGTCGGAAGGTTCCGTTCAATCCAATGTCAGGATCTCACAGCAGACTATGGATCCACCAGTCTTTCATTCTCCACGGTCGAACGGTAACCACGGAGATGCCGTCTGTCAATAGGATCCATGCTGATCCCAAACCAACTCCTCCTATTGGTCAGCTCTGCTCCCCCTGGGGGGGGGGGGGGGGGGGGGGGGGGGGGGCTAGTGTGGGCGTGGCTGGGCCATCATCTTGAGCCGCGATTGGTCGATGACGTCCAACAGGTTCTTGGCATCGACAGCGAGTGCGTGAGCTGCCGTCAACATCTGCTTCTTGTAGTCTTGTTGTAAACTAAGAGGAAGAGAAAACCTTATTATTATTACAACTTATTATTTATCAGCATCTGTTTGTTGTAGTCGTGTTGTAAACTAAGAGAAAGAGAAAACCTTATTATTACAACTTATTATTTATCAACATCTGCTTCTTATAGTCTTGTTGTAAACTAAGAGGAAGAGAAACCTTATTATTACAACTTATTATTGATCAGCATCCGTTTGTTGTGGTCGTGTTGTAAACTAAGAGAAAGAGAAACCTTATTATTACAACTTATTATTTATCAGCATCCGTTTGTTGTAGTCTTGTTGTAAACTAAAATAAATATATATATATATATATATACTAATAGTAATAATATAGAGAATGATTTATTTATATCAGATTCTTCTACACATGATGCAGGGAAAAAAAATAGGATTGATATAGAGTATCATAGTATGTATATAGTACAGTATATATGACATGACATAGAATAATGTAACATAATATGCTATAATAATACAAAATAATATAATATTACCTGGTCGTGACATACTGTTGGGCTAGTTTAATCTTCATAATACAGTATAATATAATATAAAATATCATAATATTACCAGTATTGCATACTGTTGGACTAGTTTAATCTTCATAATATAGTATAATATAATATAAAATATCATAATATTACCAGTATTGCATACCGTTGGACTAGTTTAATCTTCATAATATAGTATAATATAATATAAAATATCATAATATTACCAGTATTGCATACTGTTGGACTAGTTTCATAAAACAATATAATATAATGGACACAGAAACACAGACACAAAAACACTGATCACTCTCCATTTATAGTTATTAGCATTAGCATGCTAAAGCTATACGATCATAGCAAGCATAGGAAGGATGTTAGGAAGCATAGGAAGGATGTTAGGAAGCATATAAAGCATGTTAGGAAGCATAGGAAGGGTGAGAGGAAGCATGTCAGAAACAGGTTTCAAGCTCGAGGGGGCGGGGCTTATTTTAAATGCCAATTCATTTCATAAATGTTTTGAATGCATAGGTATAGTAATAACAATAGGTTCACTATGGCATTTCCATGTTGTAACTAAACAGGGGCCAGAGAGCTGAATCCCTGAGGCTATGAGCAGCGAACCAGTGTAGTGTCACCCTCTAGTGTTCCACATGTGTAACTGCATACTGAATCTATTGTACTTAATAGACAATTATGGAAATGAATTGAAATAAAATGGGAAATATTCCAGAATTCATGTCCCTGGCCTGCTGTCAGCCCATGTGCAACGTTTCATTCACCTCTTTTAGTCTTTTAGTTGGCGAGACATGCTGCCACTCACACTCACTCACTCACTCACAGACGTAACTGATATCATAATCTCTCCCAGGCGTTCAGCGTACCTGGTCATTACATACTGCTGGGCTAGTTTCATCTTGCCTATTAGCTCTGCTAAGTCAGAGTTCAACAGCTTCTGGGCCATCTCAATCTGTAGAATACAAAATATAAACATGAATATATGGTTTAAAGGGGACAAATAAATTACAGGACATTTGTTTCGTCTAGTCTTTGTATGGATTTTGGAATTACCTTGTTACTTTGGAAAATTACATACAGTATATACACCATTTGTAGTTTTGAGATGACTAAGCCTAAACAAGCTGTTCAGAATTGCTTCCCCTCAATGATGGGAACACAAGTGATGAATTAGCTTTGATTAATCAATTAACTGTTTTTGGAGCCAGGAACACTGCCTAGTTTGTCAACGTTTATTTTAACACAAACACGGTGTGTTCAATACAAGGGAAGAAAGAGGTGCTTGAAAATAAACAACAGAAATTTGATTTAGACTCAAAAGTACCAACATGTTACACAGATTCAAGGTAGTTGTATAAAATGGTTGAAAACATACATTATGTCCCCTTTAAAATAGTGACATTTTACATTTCGTGCGTCTCTGTATATCAGTGTGTGTGTGTGTGTGTGTGTGTGTGTGTGTGTGTGTGTGTGTGTGTGTGTGTGTGTGTGTGTGTGTGTGTGTGTGTGTGTGTGTACCTCTCTGTGTGTGCTAGCAGGAAGCTGGGGAATAGTTTCATCCACTGTAGCCAGTAACGTCCTCAATGCCAGACCAACATCCTGTAAACACACAGATAGGCCATCAGGCTGCTCAACGAACAATAAACACTATGCAACAACCATCAAATGCACACAGCACACACACCCACACGCACACACACTCACTTAAACAAACAACACACTGCAGCACCCACTCTCCACACTTTAGATCACACAAACACACTTTATATTTATTGATAAAGGATTTGCACTACAACTCGTACACCTTACTGTAAATTGTACCTAAATTGCACCTCATCCCATTTCTGCCTTGCACTATATAGTATTGTATATTAGTACACCGCACAGTATTGTATATTATATGGTAACCCAGTTACGTCTATTCTGCATCGAACATTGTACATATGTCTATACTGAACACTGTGACCTCATTTTTTTTTACTTCTAATTTACATGCTATACTATGTTATTCTATTTCACACTTATCTTGTCTTGCACAGTCTCTGGAGCGTAACAGTAAGAAGCATTTTGTATAAAAGTATTCTGTACTTCTGTATGACAACTATTAAAGAAACTTGTTACAACTACATCCCATCAACACATAGATAGGCTTACTGTTACAACTACATCCCATCAACACATAGATAGGCTTACTGTTACAACTACATCCCATCAACACATAGATGGCTAACTAAAGTCCAACCTGGACAAATCTGTGACTCTGTCTCTGTTGCAGGTGGTGTTAATACTAGAAGGACTGCAGCTTCTTATTCCTGAAACCTGTACCCAGTATTAAACCATGAGTCATCTGCCTGTCAGTATTAAACCATGAGTCATCTGCTAGTCAGTATTAAAACATGAGTCATCTGCCTGTCAGTATTAAACCATGAGTCATCTGCCTGTCAGTATTAAACCATGAGTCATCTGCCTGTCAGTATTAAACCATGAGTCATCTGCCTGTCAGTATTAAACCATGAGTCCTCTGCCTGTCAGTATTAAACCATGAGTCATCTGCTTGTCAGTATTAAACCATGAGTCCTCTGCCTGTCAGTATTAAACCATGAGTCATCTGCTTGTCAGTATTAAACCATGAGTCCTCTGCCTGTCAGTATTAAACCATGAGTCATCTGCCTGTCAGTATTAAACCATGAGTCATCTGCCTGTCAGTATTAAACCATGAGTCCTCTGCCTGTCAGTATTAAACCATGAGTCATCTGCCTGTCAGTATTAAACCATGAGTCATCTGCCTGTGAGTATTAAACCATGAGTCATCTGCCTGTCAGTATTAAACCATGAGTCATCTGCCTGTCAGTATTAAACCATGAGTCCTCTGCCTGTCAGTATTAAACCATGAGTCATCTGCCTGTCAGTATTAAACCATGAGTCATCTGCCTGTCAGTATTAAACCATGAGTCCTCTGCCTGTCAGTATTAAACCATGAGTCATCTGCTTGTCAGTATTAAACCATGAGTCATCTGCCTGTCAGTATTAAACCATGAGTCATCTGCCTGTCAGTATTAAACCATGAGTCATCTGCTTGTCAGTATTAAACCACAAGTCATCTGCCTGTCAGTATTAAACCATGAGTCATCTGCTAGTCAGTATTAAACCATGAGTCATCTGCTAGTCAGTATTAAACCATGAGTCATCTGCTTGTCAGTATTAAACCATGAGTCATCTGCCTGTCAGTATTAAACCATGAGTCATCTGCCTGTCAGTATTAAACCATGAGTCATCTGCCTGTCAGTATTAAACCATGAGTCATCTGCCTGTCAGTATTAAACCATGAGTCATCTGCTTGTCAGTATTAAACCATGAGTCATCTGCCTGTCAGTATTAAACCATGAGTCATCTGCCTGTCAGTATTAAACCATGAGTCATCTGCCTGTCAGTATTAAACCATGAGTCATCTGCCTGTCAGTATTAAACCATGAGTCCTCTGCCTGTCAGTATTAAACCATGAGTCATCTGCTAGTCAATATTAAACCATGAGTCATCTGCCTGTCAGTATTAAACCATGAGTCATCTGCCTGTCAGTATTAAACCATGAGTCATCTGCCTGTCAGTATTAAACCATGAGTCATCTGCCTGTCAGTATTAAACCATGAGTCCTCTGCCTGTCAGTATTAAACCATGAGTCATCTGCTTGTCAGTATTAAACCATGAGTCATCTGCCTGTCAGTATTAAACCATGAGTCATCTGCCTGTCAGTATTAAACCATGAGTCATCTGCCTGTCAGTATTAAACCATGAGTCATCTGCCTGTCAGTATTAAACCATGAGTCATCTGCTTGTCAGTATTAAACCATGAGTCATCTGCCTGTCAGTATTAAACCATGAGTCATCTGCGTGTCACTGTAGGGATGTCCGATATTATCGGCCGATATCGGCATTAAAATGTGATATCGGAAAATATCGGTATCGGTTTAAAAAAGATAATTTTAATTTTTTTACATTTCTATAACCTTTATTTACCCAGGCAAGCAAGTAAGAACAAATTCTGATTTTATTTATTGTCAAAAGTATGCATAATGTTGTGTTAATTCCACAACAAGAGATATGTAATGTTAATTACCTGAAATTATTCCATTTTTTGGGGGGGGAAACCCTGCATATATCGGTATCGGTTGATATCGGTTGATATCGGTATCGGAAATTAAGAGTTGGACAATATCGGTATCGGTAAAAAAGCCAATATCGAGCATCCCTTGTCAGTATTAAACCATGAGTTTTTGATTGATTGATTTTGATTGATTGATTGAAAACTTTATTAACAGATTGCAGAATGGGTACAGTACAGTACAGCTCAATACATACAATTATTAAGGGGATGCAGACCAGAGAAAGACTTTCGTCTTGTTTACATCAGGGTCCCCCATTTTCAATTCATCATAACATATATGACATACATGACATACAGATGGACAATACTGCTACATCTATACATTTATGACATACCAGATATGCAAATACAGTACTGTTTGTGACACAAAAAGTGTCCAGAAAAAAGTCATCAGTCATCTGCTAGTCAGTATTAAACCATGAGTCATCTGCTAGTCAGTATTAAACCATGAGTCATCTGCTTGTCAGTATTAAACCATGAGTAATCTGCTAGTCAGTATTAAACCATGAGTCATCTGCCTGTCAGTATTAAACCATGAGTCATCTGCCTGTCAGTATTAAACCATGAGTCATCTGCTTGTCAGTATTAAACCATGAGTCATCTGCTAGTCAGTATTAAACCATGAGTCATCTGCTAGTCAGTATTAAACCATGAGTCATCTGCTTGTCAGTATTAAACCATGAGTCATCTGCTTGTCAGTATTAAACCATGAGTCATCTGCTAGTCAATATTAAACCATGAGTCATCTGCTTGTCAGTATTAAACCATGAGTCATCTGCTAGTCAGTATTAAACCATGAGTCATCTGCTAGTCAGTATTAAACCATGAGTCATCTGCCTGTCAGTAATGTATTTTTGGTTATAAGGCTCTAAAATGTTACTGAATGATGTATCAATGTATGTCCAGCAAATATTGAAATAATAAAGGGTCTCAATGAATTTTGTGCAGTGTCACATGTTTACTGTAAATTGTCACATGACCAGAGCTGTTTACATCCTGGCTGTACAATGAGAAGAGGGTGGCTGCATCAAAGCTCCCACAAACAGTTAGTAAAGTATGTTAACATAAAGATAGGAAAAATATTTAGGGTGTCTAGTATTTATATATCAACACCACCTCTACACCACCTCTACGCCCCTCAACACCACCTCTACGCCCCTCAACACCACCTCTTTACCCCTCAACACCACCCCTATGCCCCTCAACACCACCTCTCAGTACGCACCTCAACACCACCTCTACGCCCCTCAACACCACCTCTTTACCCCTCAACACCACCCACAGGCGACCGATATTATAGATGGGAAAACATACCTATAGGACTAACTGCAACAAATAATTTTTGTTTTCAGATCATTAAACCTTTCCATTAACATACTAAAAAATCTAGGCATCTTAAGTGGTGGAACATTGTCAAAATCGGCATCTGTGCATAAAAACTGATTTGTCTGGTGCCAAAGAAAATCCCCTGCCATATTTGGCTCCCCTTCGCTTTATTCGGGTGTATTATTGATGCTCTCATTGATACTATGTTTGTTTCTGAAGTGTGTGTGGTGTGTGAGATATATAGAGAGAGAGGGGGGGCTTTGGTAGACTATTGCATTGGTCCATTCATTGAAGATGAACGCAATGTGACATCCTTTACTAGGCTCACCCACCAACAGTGCAGGTGCTGAACTGCTGATCCGAATGTATAGGTAAAAACCATATGCGTTTTCATCAATAAAAAAATTGCCAAAAAAAAAATTGCTTGCGCGCTCGCATTCACTGGGGGCCTACAAATACATTCTTTCATGGGGCCCAGAATCTGGAGCTACACCCCTGCCTGGGTGTCCTCCTGAACACAGAGACCAGCCTTGACATACATATGTCTATACCGAACACTGTGACCTCATTTTCTTCTTCTAAACTACATGCTATACTATGTTATTTGATACTATCTTGTCTAGCACAGTCTCTGGAGCGTAACGGTAAGAAGCATTTTGTATGAAAGTATTCTGTACTTCTGTATGACAACTATTAAAGAAACTTGAAACTTGAAACTTGACTCGGATCAGACCTTCCTCGGCCGAGCTACAGCCACCTTCCCCTTACCGGCGACTGCCCCAATTCTGCAGCTTGCCGGAGGCATCAGGCGGTGATGGGTGGGGAGAAGTAACCATAGCTCGATCTAGCCATGTCTGATTTGGGCACATGATGAAAAGGCCATTGAGCTCACGTCTGTAGCTTGTTGTGGCTAATATATTCTTACAATTAGGCTAATGGAACAGGAGTTTTCATATCCCCTCAGACAGCCATCTATCAATCACTATAAATAATGTTGAATAAACACGTACTTTTACTGTTACATTATGTTTACTCATAACATGTCATTTAGGAATCGACATGGGCTGCAAGATGCAAACAATGAGAAAATAAGCTAATGTTTGGCTAGCCGCTAGCATGACCACATGTGGGGACCAGGACTGAATCAAATAGACCATGTTAGGAGTAATACGTGCAATTAAGATGTAAATCCATTAACCTTAAATCATATTTTCTTTCATGTGTTGAAAAAAACCTTTGCACCCCGTCTGGGAGTAACTTTGCTTTAGCTCTGTAGCCTACATTATTTGCATAGTTTTATAGTAAACCAAATCATTACATTTCATAATATGAGACTTTATAAACAATGGATTTGTGTGTTCATAGTAACCAGCCTTGAAAAGGTTCCGAATGGCCCGCTTTTGCAGTACGACTATTGGATTTACTGTATTTTGAAATGTCGACCCCCATACTTCCACACAGTAAGAAATGTAAGGAAGTATAAGTCAGCAGTAAATGATGTGCAAGGCTTTGTAGTTTAATATATCCTTACATTTATACAATATTGCTACTGACTTAGATATCTTTCCTTGAATATAGTTAACATGTTGTTTCCATGTTAATTTCTGGTCAATAACTACCCCTAGACATTTTATCTCAGAAACTCTTTCTATTTTTATCACATATTTTTAACTCTATATCCCCCTCTATTTATTTTCGATTACCAAAAACCATAAATTTAGTTTTCTTAATATTGAGAGACAATTTATTAACATCAAACCAAGTTTTGAGAGTTTCAAGCTCTCTTTCAATATCAAACAAAGGTTCCTTTAAATTACTTCCTGAGCAATATAAATTTGTATCATCTGCAAAAATAACAAACTTTAACAGTTCAGCAACATTGCACATATCATTAATATAAAGTATAAATAGTTTTGGACCTATCACAGATCCCTGAGGTACTCCACAGGTGACCTTCCTAAATCCTGACAGTGTCATTAATTTGCACACATTGCTGTCTGTTTTCCAAGTAGCTCTTCAGCCAAGAGTTAGCTATACCTCGTATCCCATACTTCTCCAGTTTTCTCACTAATATGCTGTGATCTCTTCCTTCGAGAGAACGGTTAACCGACCAACGTGAGAGGACTGATTGATTGATTGAATTGATTGATTGAAAAGTTTGTTAACAGATTGCAGAATGGGTACAGTACAGTACAGCTCACTACATACAATTGTTAAGAGGATGCAGACCTGAGAAAGACTTTCGTCTTGTTTCCATCAGGGTCCCCCATTTTCAATTCATCATATGAGACACATGACATACAGATAGACAGTACTGCTACATCTATACATTTATGTGACATACCAGATTTGCAAATACAGTACTGTTTGTGATACTAAAACGACGGAGACTCTGCGAATTAGAAGTCTAGGTTGTGAGCTCAGGTAGCCGCACCGGCTAAATCAAATCAAATTTATTTATAAGGCCCGACAACACACGTTAATGTCCCCATGGGCCGTACAGGTCTTCTTTAAACAAGTCAAGAAGAAAACATAACAATAAGTCAAGAACAGAACAAGAACACCATAAGGTCCAAAACATTTAAGATAAATGCAAATAAATGAAAGAATGCAAGCACTCCCAGACATACCCCACGCGAAGGTAAGGAAAAACTCACTAAAACCTAACAATAGGGAAAAAAGCTCCACAGGCAGTGTGGAGGAGAGAAACCTTAGAAGGGCCATTCAAGGGGGGATCTCCCTTCTTAGATGTTGGTGATAGTAGTGTTGCAGACGGACAGTTGGTAAGCATGCACTCATGTGTGTAGTGAAACACAGATGAGTGCATGCAATAGCAACTGAACATTTTGAAAGATTAAAGATAGAGCTAATAGCGATAGCAAATGAACATTTTGAAAGATTAAAGATAGAGCTGATAGCGGATCTATTTGAGGCACAGGGGCGGCGCAAAGAGGGTCACGTCCTCCCCGTCTTAGTCACGGGACATTCAACACTCCGGTCATTGCTCAGGGACAGCCGGAGACAGGGAGATAGGGGGCGGCGCAGAGAGGGTCGCGAACTCCCCGGCTATTAGGTAACACTGTCATCGTGAGTTAGCCTGTTAGCTTAGCTCGTCACGCGCACCAAGCTAACCGTGAAAGGAGGACGCTTCAACCCAAGGCTTCTACTGGACGCTTCCAGCAGACCAGCAGACCACCTACTGACTACCCGCATCATCCCGGCCGGGGTGAACCAGGTGACGGTCTACAGAGACCCCTTTTATCGCCGGAGGAGCACCGACTTCACGATACATGCGTGCTAAAGCCAGCCACGGCTAGACTGTTTAACGTGAACTTGACATTGTTAGTAAGCGCCGTGGCGGCGAACTTTGCTAGGCACGCGTGTTCATTAAAGGGACAACCCGTGCTTTCTCCTGGTCTCTGGAATACAGCCTTTTATTTGCTCAGGCTCTCAAGGGAGTGAAAGGGCCATTGTGTTGGCGGCCACAACGTCCCCAAGCTACGACCGAGCGCTCCAACGGGGTTTTCTTTATTATTTTCTTTCTTCTTTTATTTTAGTAGTAACTTTAATGTGCCGGCTTAGTACAGGTGTGGGCCCATGCAGGTTGTATGTACACGTTCCAGGTTACCCGCAGGGTTGAACCGTGGTTTGTACTAGCTGTTTGTGGTATATGTTCCAGGGTACCCACAGGGTTGAACCGGGGTTGGTATTAGTATTCTGCATTGTGCTAACGCAGCACCTTCTTAAAGGGGACGTGCCCCATTTAATTAACATTGAGTAGTATTGTAATAACATGTTTCTGTGACTGCTCAATTCCCATTTTTCAGTAAAGCAAGACTGATAATTGGATTTGCTGTGTGCGTGTGGTTTTATGGTGTCGTACTGTCTAACTTCTTTTAATCCCCTGTATTTCACCCAGCGGGGTAGGTGTTAAGTTCAGGTCTCTCCACAGAGAAAGGTATGGTACTGCTTTGGGGAGAATTACACCAACCACTACTTCCAGCGGGTGTGAGGGGGTGTGGAGCGTGCTAGGGGAGCGTGGTTGATTAGGGGTTACTGAGTATTGCCCTTAAGAGGCGGGAAGGACCAGTACACCAGTCCTAGGTCAGTAAATCCTAAGGCCCTATATATGTCACCTTTGCTAACCTTAAGCCTAGTACCTCAACACTGCAGTCGGGGACCCGGCTGGACTTAGCTCTGCCGGGTCCCTACTATCCGGTGCCAGTCGAATAGCACCCTCACCAAGTAGGGATAATCCACCCTTCTACACATGTTTCAATATACATTTTTTTTTTAAATATCCCATCCTCAGAGACGTTCTGGAGACAGAGAAGAACTTTAGTATTATTCCCCGAATGATGTTTTAACCACCGAGTGTCTCTGATCAGATAGAAGTCTCGTTTATACTGAAGCTCAAACAAAACAAAAACACACATCAATATGGCCACAAGGTGGCGCCAAAAGACTGAACAAGCTCCGGTTTGGTGTCACCAGTGAACCTCTGCACTGCATCAGAGACACGCCTGCCGCTCTGTAGAAACTACACCTACTGAGATTCAGAGTTTTTTCAGATTCAGAGTTTTTATTTTATTTTTTTTTACTAGACGTCACTCGGGTGTATTATTGATGCTTTCATTGATACTATGTTTGTTTCTGAAGTGTGTGTGTGTGAGATATATAGAGAGAGAGGGGGGGCTTTGGTAGACTATTTCATTGGTCCATTCATTGAAGATGAACGCAATGCGACATCCTTTACTAGGCTCACCCACCAACAGTGCAGGTGCTGAACTGCTGATCCGAATGTATAGGTAAAAACCATATTATGCGTTTTCATCAATAAAAAAATGGCAAAAAAAAATTCGCTGGGGGCCTACAAATACATTCTTTCATGGGGCCCAGATTCTGGAGCTACACCCCTGCCTGGGTGTCCTCCTGAACACAGAGACCAGCCTTGACTCGGATCAGACCTTCCACGGCCGAGCTACAGCCACCTTCCCCTTACCGGCGAATGCCCCAATTCTGCAGCTTGCCGGAGGCATCAGGCGGTGATGGGTGGGGAGAAGTATAACCATGGCTCGATCTAGCCATGTCTGATTTGGGCACATGATGAAAAGGCCATTGAGCTCACGTCTGTAGCTTGTTGTGGCTAATATATTCTTACAATTAGGCTAATGGAACAGGAGTTTTCATATCCCCTCAGACAGCCATCTATCAATCACTATAAATAATGTTCAATAAACACATGTTTACTCATAACATGTCATTTATAGGAATCGACATTGGGCCGCAAGATGCAAACAATGAGAAAAGTCATAAGCTAATGTTTGGCTAGCCGCTAGCATGACCACATGTGGGGACCAGGACTGAATCAAATAGACCATGTTAGGAGTAATAAGTGCAATTAAGATGTAAATCCATTAACCTTAAATCATATTTTCTTTCATGTGTTGAAAAAAACCTTTGCACCCCGTCTGGGAGTAACTTTGCTTTAGCTCTGTAGCCTACATTATTTGCATAGTTTTATAGTAAACCAAATCATTACATTTCATAATATGAGACTTTATAAACAATGGATTTGTGTGTTCATAGTAACCAGCCTTGAAAAGGTTCCGAATGGCCCGCTTTTGCAGTACGACTATTGGATTTACTGTATTTTGAAATGTCGACCCCCATACTTCCACACAGTAAGAAATGTAAGGAAGTATAAGTGAGCAGTAAATGATGTGCAAGGCTTTGTAGTTTAATATATCCTTACATTTATACAACATTGCTACTGACTTAGATATTTTTCCTTGAATATAGTTAACATGTTGTTTCCATGTTAATTTCTGGTCAATAACTACCCCTAGACATTTTATCTCAGAAACTCTTTCTATTTTTATCACATATTTTTAACTCTATATCCCCCTCTATTTATTTTCGATTACCAAAAACCATAAATTTTGTTTTCTTAATATTGAGAGACAATTTATTAACATCAAACCAAGTTTTGAGAGTTTCAAGCTCTCTTTCAATATCAAACAAAGGTTCCTTTAAATTACTTCCTGAGCAATATAAATTTGTATCATCTGCAAAAATAACAAACTTTAACAGTTCAGCAACATTGCACATATCATTAATATAAAGTATAAATAGTTTTGGACCTATCACAGATCCCTGAGGTACTCCACAGGTGACCTTCCTAAATCCTGACAGTGTCATTAATTTGCACACATTGCTGTCTGTTTTCCAAGTAGCTCTTCAGCCAAGAGTTAGCTATACCTCGTATCCCATACTTCTCCAGTTTTCTCACTAATATGCTGTGATCTCTTCCTTCGAGAGAACGGTTAACCGACCAACGTGAGAGGACTGATTGATTGATTGAATTGATTGATTGAAAAGTTTGTTAACAGATTGCAGAATGGGTACAGTACAGTACAGCTCACTACATACAATTGTTAAGAGGATGCAGACCTGAGAAAGACTTTCGTCTTGTTTCCATCAGGGTCCCCCATTTTCAATTCATCATATGAGACACATGACATACAGATAGACAGTACTGCTACATCTATACATTTATGTGACATACCAGATTTGCAAATACAGTACTGTTTGTGATACTAAAACGACGGAGACTCTGCGAATTAGAAGTCTAGGTTGTGAGCTCAGGTAGCCGCACCGGCTAAATCAAATCAAATTTATTTATAAGGCCCGACAACACACGTTAATGTCCCCATGGGCCGTACAGGTCTTCTTTAAACAAGTCAAGAAGAAAACATAACAATAAGTCAAGAACAGAACAAGAACACCATAAGGTCCAAAACATTTAAGATAAATGCAAATAAATGAAAGAATACAAGCACTCCCAGACATACCCCACGCGAAGGTAAGGAAAAACTCACTAAAACCTAACAATAGGGAAAAAAGCTCCACAGGCAGTGTGGAGGAGAGAAACCTTAGAAGGGCCATTCAAGGGGGGATCTCCCTTCTTAGATGTTGGTGATAGTAGTGTTGCAGACGGACAGTTGGTAAGCATGCACTCATGTGTGTAGTGAAACACAGATGAGTGCATGCAATAGCAACTGAACATTTTGAAAGATTAAAGATAGAGCTAATAGCGATAGCAAATGAACATTTTGAAAGATTAAAGATAGAGCTGATAGCGGATCTATTTGAGGCACAGGGGCGGCGCAAAGAGGGTCACGTCCTCCCCGTCTTAGTCACGGGACATTCAACACTCCGGTCATTGCTCAGGGACAGCCGGAGACAGGGAGATAGGGGGCGGCGCAGAGAGGGTCGCGAACTCCCCGGCTATTAGGTAACACTGTCATCGTGAGTTAGCCTGTTAGCTTAGCTCGTCACGCGCACCAAGCTAACTGTGAAAGGATGACGCTTCAACCCAAGGCTTCTACTGGACGCTGCCAGCAGACCAGCAGACCACCTACTGACTACCCGCATCATCCCGGCCGGGGTGAACCAGGTGACGGTCTACAGAGACCCCTTTTATCGCCGGAGGAGCACCGACTTCACGATACATGCGTGCTAAAGCCAGCCACGGCTAGACTGTTTAACGTGAACTTGACATTGTTAGTAAGCGCCGTGGCGGCGAACTTTGCTAGGCACGCGTGTTCATTAAAGGGACAACCCGTGCTTTCTCCTGGTCTCTGGAATACAGCCTTTTATTTGCTCAGGCTCTCAAGGGAGTGAAAGGGCCATTGTGTTGGCGGCCACAACGTCCCCAAGCTACGACCGAGCGCTCCAACGGGGTTTTCTTTATTATTTTCTTTCTTCTTTTATTTTAGTAGTAACTTTAATGTGCCGGCTTAGTACAGGTGTGGGCCAGGGGCGTTTTTAGGGTTAGAAAACATTGGGGGCTTCAGCCCCCCCCCTTTTTTTTTTTTTTTTTTTTAAGCACAGAAATACGCAATTTTAGATTAATTAGAGATGAATACTGAATAACTAGAATCATTAGAGGTTCTCAAAGTGAGGTCCAGGTCCATGAGAGGGATATGGGCAGTCCCTAGAAAATTCAAAGTTAACAGGACCAAATCATCAGTTTCTTATTTATTTATTTATTTAGCCAGATAAAACATTGATCTGGTCCAAGAAGCCCCAACAGGAGTACAAATATACATATATACACATATATATACATATAATATATATATACATATACTGTACATACATACACATACACCAATAACAAAATAAAAACACAGTTAATTGTAGATACACAATCAGGTTTAAGCACTATAAAAATGCAGCAGGTGAGTTCACCTGTCTTCAACCAAAATGGAAGGAGAGTGAAGTACTGTACACAGAGAACGTGAAAATATACAATACATTCACCAAACACTACACAAGACAACCAATGATGCAGACTGATGAAAATATACATTTTCTCCCATTTTCCCAAATCAGTCAACATGGAGAATCACAACAAAAAATTATCTTGCCAGATCCAGCTAGGCAAAGAGATAATGTCTAGTATTTTCTGTTTACATTTTTTCAAAAAAAAAATTGTGTTACTGTAATTTTAACCTGTACTGGATACAGTATTCTATGTTTGTCTGATATTTGCTGAGCTTACAGTGTTATGCACATAGTAGCATGAAAACTGGGACATGTATTGTTGTGATTCTCCATGTTGAAATGTTGACTGATTTGGTTATATGGAGAGAAAATGTTATTTTTTTCATCAGTCTGCATCATTGATTTGGGTATATGTAGATAAATAAATTATATTTTCATCAGTCTACAGCATTGGTCTTGTGTAGTGTTTGGTGAATTTATTGTATATTTGCACATTATCTGCGTACTTCACTTACAGTACTCTAATCACTGAGAAGTAGAATTGCTAAATGTGTTTTAGGTTAAGCACAGCAGTGTGTGTAACTGGTTCAAACAGAATTAAGTCATTATGTAACGTGTGTTTCATATGGTAACAAAATTAGTGTATGGTTTTGACAAGTGTTTAATTTAGCAAAGGATCTGAGGTGTTCTGATAATTGTGTGTGTGGTTGTGCTAATTGTGTGTTTTGAAACACCGGGCCCCGTTTTCAAAATCATGCTTAGGCAATCGAAAAAAAACTATTGTGTGTTTCATTATATACATATGTTTCAGTCTTCTCATTAAAAAAAGATTCGATTTTTGGGTCTTTTCCTGCCTTTGGTCCGCTTTGCATTCACATCTCAAATGAACCGCAGCAGGGTTCACTTGCAAGAGTGAATGAGCTTTCACACCACCCCAAACCAACCGGACTATCCGAGGTTCGATTAAAGCTTATTATAGGACACTGGACATGGGTATGGATGGCTCCAGGTGCTGCTGCGTTAAAGTGCACATCTTCAATATCTGTACTATTTAAAAGCACAGTGCAGGACACACTCAAAGGTTATCGCACATCAGAGATGGCAGTGGACATGTATGACAGGACAAAGGCCATATGTAATGGCCTTTGGATTGAGGAACATACTACCAGCCAAAGGAGGAAGCAGAAAAGGATGGACGAGTATGTAGTTGAGTCATCTTGTGGCACAAGCTCAGACCTCAGCTCAGGAGATCAGCTGAGACAGAGACTGTTCTATCCAGTCGTCGACAGAATGCTGCAAGAGCTTGAGAGCAGGTTCTCATGAGTTGGATAACAATTTATGAGAGGCATACAGGCATGTTATCCAGCCTCAGACCAGTTTCTCTCAGTGGAATTGCTGCAACCCCTCGCCACACATTACAATATCCAACTATTGCCAGAGGAGATCACAGTTGCAAAGTGTTTCCTGGTCAGGACAGGCAGAGATGCAGTCCCTACTATCCAAAGTGTCTTTTCCCTCCTGGATGATAATAATAATAATGCATTTGATTTATAAGGCGCCTTTCAGGACACTAAAAAAAAAGTCCACAAATCGGTGAATGAAAGAATTATAGGATCAAATGAAAACTACTTACTAAAAATGTTTAAAAGTACTAAAAACCAACAAAAAATAGCAAACACTAACAAACATTCAGCACAGACAATGGGGATGCTGACATAAAAAAAAAAAAAAAGTAAAAAAAAAAAATGTTAACAATTTTTTTTTTTTTTTTTTTTTTTTTTTTAGATCCGGGGCTAGGAGAAAAACATCCGGGGCTAAAGCCCCGGAAGCCCAGGGCTAACGACGCCACTGGTGTGCGTCTCTACAATTCGTAGCCGCATTTCTGCAGACCCCTCTCTGATTGGTTGAACTCCATTTTTGCAGACCCCTCCCATTTTTGCAGACCCCTCTCTGATTGGTTGAGCGAAGCCCCTCTCTGATTGGCCCCCCGCATGAGCCGAGACAGGCTCCTCTAGCCAGGAGTCGAAACTCCGTTAACTCCAGAGAGAGAGGCTGAACGCAATTTATACGCATGGAAGTATTGATTACGCCATAACGAATCATTAAAAGATATATACCGTTAACTGGAATATGTTGTGTGTGCCTTTACACATGTTGGATAGGATTATGTAATTGGTTTGTATAGCGTCGCGTATAACGTTATTTCGCGTGACTTCACGGTTTATTCACATTTCACAATTCATCGTCGTGTTTACATCAGGGTCCCCCATGTTCAATTCATGATAACATATATGACATACAGGTAGACAGATGGACAGTACTGCTACATCTAGACATTTATGACATACCAGATTTTGAACTTGTGGTAGGCCTAGACATTTTCAATTCATCGTCTTGTTTACATCAGGGTCCCCCATGTTCAATTCATGATAACATATATGACATACAGGTAGACAGATAGACAGTACTGCTACATCTAGACATTTATGACATACCAGATTTACAAATACAGTACTGTTTGTGATATAAAAAGAGTCCAGAAAAGAAAGGCTATACATTTGACGTAGAAACTGTACATTGGAGGAGGTTGGGTGGGTGGGGGGGACTATACATTGCTTCTTCTAAGTATCTATGCTTTTTTTTGTCAGTATTTACTGGCTTTCAAAAAAATAACATCTTGTTGCTTGTGTGTTGAAGGACTTTTACCGAAGGGTTACACATATCATGTCTGCACGTACAGACGTGCGGTGAACCCATCCTGGACCTGCGTTGACCATACCTCTTTTGAGGCCACTGTGCGAATGACTCACCAGTCTGAGGAGGAGATCCTGGTGTGGGCAAGGTCGATGCAGGTCACCTGGAGAGTGGCCCATACATATATGTCATATATGTTATCATGAATTGAACATGGGGGACCCTGATGTAAACAAGACGATGAATTGAAAATGTCTAGGCCTACCACAAGTTCAAAATCTGGTATGTCATAAATGTCTAGATGTAGCAGTACTGTCCATCTGTCTACCTGTATGTCATATATGTTATCATGAATTGAACATGGGGGACCCTGATGTAAACAAGATGATGAATTGAAAATGTCTAGGCTAATAAACAACTTGTGACAAATAACTCTTGACTTGACCACCAGCCTCTCTCTCTTAAGGCATTAACTGGGTTAATTAATCTAAATGTTATATTGTAACTGTCTAGTTATTGATTGATTGAATTGATTGAAAACTTTATTAACAGATTGCAGAATGGGTATACAGTACACAGTACAGCTCAATACATACAATTGTTAAGGGAATGCAGACCCCAGAGAAAGACTTTCGTCTTGTTTACATCAGGGTCCCCCATTTTCAATTCATCGTAACATATGACATACAGATAGACAACTGGGTTAATCTAAATGTTACATTGTACAGTAAGTGGGGAGTGTAAACAAGTTGACCGCTGGCTGTGTTGTGAAATGTGAATAAACCGTGAAGTCACGCGAAATAACGTTATACGCGACGCTATACAAACCAATTACATAATCCTATCCAACATGTGTAAAGGCACACACAACATATTCCAGTTAACGGTATATTTTTTTAATGATTCGTTATGGCGTAATCAATACTTCCATGCGTATAAATTGCGTTCAGCCTCTCTCTCTGGAGTTAACGGAGTTTCGACTCCTGGCTAGAGGAGCTTGTCTCGGCTCATGCGGGGGGCCAATCAGAGAGGGGCTTCGCTCAACCAATCAGAGAGGGGTCTGCAGAAATGGGAGGGGTCTGCAAAAATAGAGTTCAACCAATCAGAGAGGGGTCTGCAGAAATGCGGCTACGAATTGTAGAGACGCCACTGGTGTGGGCCCATGCAGGTTGTATGTACACGTTCCAGGTTACCCGCAGGGTTGAACCGTGGTTTGTACTAGCTGTTTGTGGTATATGTTCCAGGGTACCCACAGGGTTGAACCGGGGTTGGTATTAGTATTCTGCATTGTGCTAACGCAGCACCTTCTTAAAGGGGACGTGCCCCATTTAATTAACATTGAGTAGTATTGTAATAACATGTTTCTGTGACTGCTCAATTCCCATTTTTCAGTAAAGCGAGACTGATAATTGGATTTGCTGTGTGCGTGTGGTTTTATGGTGTCGTACTGTCTAACTTCTTTTAATCCCCTGTATTTCACCCAGCGGGGTAGGTGTTAAGTTCAGGTCTCTCCACAGAGAAAGGTATGGTACTGCTTTGGGGAGAATTACACCAACCACTACTTCCAGCGGGTGTGAGGGGGTGTGGAGCGTGCTAGGGGAGCGTGGGTGATTAGGGGTTACTGAGTATTGCCCTTAAGAGGCGGGAAGGACCAGTACACCAGTCCTAGGTCAGTAAATCCTAAGGCCCTATATATGTCACCTTTGCTAACCTTAAGCCTAGTACCTCAACACTGCAGTCGGGGACCCGGCTGGACTTAGCTCTGCCGGGTCCCTACTATCCGGTGCCAGTCGAATAGCACCCTCACCAAGTAGGGATAATCCACCCTTCTACACATGTTTCAATATACATTTTTTTTTTTTTAAATATCCCATCCTCAGAGACGTTCTGGAGACAGAGAAGAACTTTAGTATTATTCCCCGAATGATGTTTTAACCACCGAGTGTCTCTGATCAGATAGAAGTCTCGTTTATACTGAAGCTCAAACAAAACAAAAACACACATCAATATGGCCACAAGGTGGCGCCAAAAGACTGAACAAGCTCCGGTTTGGTGTCACCAGTGAACCTCTGCACTGCATCAGAGACACGCCTGCCGCTCTGTAGAAACTACACCTACTGAGATTCAGAGTTTTTTCAGATTCAGAGTTTTTATTTGCCACATGGAATCATACAATCAGAGTTTCTTCATTACACAATCATAAATAACATTCCATGGACAAAAGGAGCAGGAAGAAGAATAAATCTTATAGTTACCTGCCCCTTATTCCTAAACTAAAGAAGTATTTTCTTAATGGTCGGCGTACAACCTAATTTATACAAATAATAATTTATACCATTATACAAGAAACTCACAATTCACAGTTAGACAAGGAAAAAATTAAATAATAATAATAATAATAAAGAATAAAGAATAAAAGAAAAAGAGAAAAAAAAGAAAAGAAAAGATCTCACTATTCAGATCACATTTGATTTTCATACTGAGTAAATATTTCTTTTTTATAATTTTTTTTGAATAAACACTACTACATCCCTTAAGCTCGCTATGGAGAGAATTCCACAACTTTACACCAATAACTGAAGGACACATCTGTTTAAGTGTGGTACGTGCAAACTGATGTTTAAAATTGTATTTTCTCCACACAAGAGTTCTCATATACTACAAGGAAAATGATTTAAAAAAAAAAAAAAAACACACACACACACACACCTCACTGTCATGACTACATCACAGAGAGAGACACCTCTGAGGGGCAGATGTTTATATCAGGGTGTTTGGCATCACCAGCCGGTCCTATTTCGAAGTATGGGTAGAGTTTCTCAGTGAAGGTGTGTTGATGAGTGTAGATGTGAGTCATGTCTTCAGGGTCGTAGAAGGACAGCTTCCCCCCGTTATAGTCCAGCTGTACTCTGACCCTCTGGAGGCTCCTCTTCACTGTGAGGAACACCAGACCATTATGGTACTTACCACTCCTATAACGTAGAGCCCAGATACCATGTTGTGGTGTTGACTTTAGCCCCTCTCTCTTCCTGTCAAATGACTCTTTAGCTACACCTATAACCCATAAAGGATGGTCTCCCACCTCCACCTCCCAGCTGTGTTCTCCTGAGCTGAAGCTCTCAGAACCCAGAACAATGTTATACTCCATGCTCCTCTCTGGGTTGTCAGGGAGCTGCTGCCGTGTGTCTGTGCGTCTCACACTGGTCAGATCATCAGATATAGAGAGGCAGGGTCCTGCAGTGTTTGGGTCCAGAGTGACAGGAGTGAACTTGACTCTCTCCTTCATCTTCTCCCAGACTCTGAAGGTCAGGTTGCCCAGGTGTTTGGCCTCGTCTATCAGCGCTCCTGAGACCAGCTGTGGACCAGGCAGGTTGCACTGAGCTCTGGAAGAACATTCAAGAGTCAGTCCTGCTGTCTGTGGGCTTAGCTTCAGAGCCGCAGAGAAGAGAGAGAGAGAGAGAGAGAGAGAGAGAGAGAGAGAGAGAGAGAGAGAGAGAGAGAGAGAGACGGACGGACGGACACAGACGCTCGTGGGTTTCGTGCAAGAACCGAGTCCGACTTCAGAGCAGAAGCGCACGGACTTACATTGGAACAGCTGTAAATGCCTACTATTATATATAGGGCTGTCAGTTTATCGCGTTAATTAGATTAATTAATTAAACAGCAAATTATCGCATTATGAAAATTAACTCAAAATTAATAAAAAAAAAAAAAAAAAAAAATTTAATAATGTAGGCTACAGAGCTAAAGCAAAGTTACTCCCAGAACGTAGAATTACTAGGCTTGAGTAAATTGTAATGAACCAAATGAGAATATCAATACAAAATGTTTATCTTTGACTGTGAATAACACCATGCTCAAATTGACCAGACCTGAAAAACCTAAGCAAATTAATAGATGGAAGATGATTAAACAGAAGGTTTTGTAGATACAGTACTGAATTCTGCCATCCGGACACATGCCATTTGAAATATGATTATAGAATATATCAGGCATGAAATGGGTATGCGATTAAAATGCAATTAATTCGATTATTTAATTACAACTCCTGTAATTAATTAGATAAAAAAATTTAATCGCCTGACAGCACTAATTATTTATATACATATAGAACTGCTCCACGTGGATTTTAATATATCATGCTTTAAGTACTGTAGTTTTAATGTAGTTGGTGTTTTTTTATATAGTGGTCTTTTTACTGTAGTTTTAACTATTTTTTATAGTGGTGAGTGTCTATGTATTGTGACTGTATGTTTGTCTTTCAACCACTGCACAAATGAAGTTCCGAAAGGAAAATAAAGTAATTTAAAGTTGAAGTTGAAGTTGAAGTCAATCCCTGTTTGAAGATAAAAAAAAAATAAAATAAGATGTCCAGTTCCAGTGTCCATTTTGCATGTATAACCCGTTATTATCTCATTAATTAGAATGTTAGAATGCATTTTAGAATGATGAAATCAGTGTGATGTACTCCTGAAAAAGTATAGTAATATGGTTTATTTGTATTGGGAAAGATACGGACACATTAGCTGGTTGAACAACATCTATATGTGTGGTAATAATACATATATTGTGGGGCGCCCTCGTGGCGCATACCATAGTGCCTCGCGCACCTACGCGGCCGACCCGGGTTCGATCCCAGCTCCCGTCGTTATTTGTCGCATGTCCTCCCCACATATCCTCCCGTTCGCCCTCTCCTCTGTCGGTCCTGCGTGACCAATAAAGCTTTAAAAATGCTAAAAAAATTATACAAAAAATAATACAGATATTGAGTGTATTTCTGTGAAAATGCGCGTGGCTCACGCCTCTGAATAAACCGGAGCGGAAAAAGAACTTTGCTTCCCGCCCGCGAGTCACGCACCCACCCACGGCCGTGGTGAACAGCGACGCCCGTAACCCTTTCACTGCCACACGACAGAAGGTTAATCTTTTACTATCACACAACCGACGGTCGCCGGGTTAACCTTCTGTCGTGTGGCAGTGAAAGGGTTAACATGGGAGCAGTCAGGGAAAGAGAGTCAGAGAGAAAGGAGAGAGAGAGAGAAAGGAGAGAAAGATAGAAATAAAGAGAGAAATTGAGAAAAAGAGAGATAGAAAGAGATAGAGATGAGAGAGAGAAAGAGAGCGACAAAAAGAGAGGTAAATCACTTACCTTTTCAGTGTGGTCTTGTAGTTCTATGGAGGTAAAGACAGATCAAGTTAAACACTACACTGTAAAAACTGAGCGTCATCTGGTCACTTTTAAACTATCAGCTAATTGTATTCAACTAAAACTGTGTAAATGCAATTCATAAATGGTTAAAATGCATTGAATTCAGCTCAATTCTATTTCAAACGACACATAGTCTTATTAATACTTATAATACTTATACTAATAAATATGAATTAACCCCAATCCCAGTTTTTACAGTGTACTAAACATCCTCAGCATCATTCCCTATATGAACAGAAGAGAGACCAGTCCTGACCTGCAGGAAGGAGACGTGTTCAGCGTTCTGCTCCTGCTCTATGGCTCTGATTTTGTCTGAAAGTGTTGACATCTCTCTGTCCAGCCCCTCAATCTTCTCCTTCATCGGCTGACCCTTCTGCTCCTCTTCCTCCTTCAGTGCAGCTACCCTGGCCTCCTTTTCCTCGTGGAGAAACTGGAGAAGCTTCTTAAACTCCTCCTCAATCTGCTCCTCTGTGTGCAGGGCCTGGACCTGGAGGTTATAAGATGAGATAAGATATTCCTTTATTGATCCCCTTGCGGAAATTCAGGCAGCATAGCAGCATGGGGGATGGGGGGGGGGGGGGGGGGGGCAAGGGCATAATTTTGTTTTCAATGGTGGCGGTGACACATTTGTGGGGCGTGGTCAGTGGCTGTAAGGTCGCGGGGTGAGCTCAGAGATGGAACAAGCAGCCGTTTTCCGTGTGGTCCAAGTGCCGCGTCGCGGCTCCGTTTATTATCGTGTAACAGGCACGTGCACACATAGAGGCCAAGGGGTGCTTGAGCACCTGCCTTTTTGAGCCTCATCAAAAAAGTGCCCTTTTTGAAAAGATTTTTTTTTTTTACCGTTACGCATAGACTGCCCTTCCAACTGAAAAATGTCAGGATAGAATCAAAATATTAGGTAAAGAGAGAGAGATGCCCCATATTCCATTGCAGTTTGCACGGCCTCCTCAGCGTGCCTTTCCGCGGACCTATATATTTTATGCATAGCGTGGGTGGTGATGATGATGATGATAGAAACCGCTGTGGCGCATACAGTTGAATGCTGGTATTACACTCACTGAGGGACACGAAGAAGTCAAGTCCGATGGGATTTGGGAATCTCAAATACAAATCGGGATTGGAATAAAAAATGCATTTATATTAAACAATACAGAATATACAGCACTTCTTGGGGTCTGTAGGGTAAGCACTTATTCCCTCCCCCCTGAACATTTATGGAGATGTATGGGCCTTTTAAGTCAGTGATAAAAGTGTCTTTCAAGGATAAGTGAGCTCCTGCACTGATTATTATAGTTCAATATTCAATATTTGATCACCAAAACCCCCCAAAAGACATAAAAAGGGGGCCCCCGCCCGAAAAGGGCCCTTAAAAATCGAGCTTGCACGCTACGCGCGCTCCGTTAATATATACACACCAGTGTAGTGCCCTTTTCAGCCTTTGAGCACCTGCCCCTCTAAAGTCCTGTGCACGTCCCTGTCGTGTAACATTGTTTTGGACGGTAAAAAAGTGCAGGGGACAATAACTGCCTTCTGAAAACATGCAGGGGACATGTGTCTCCCATAATTATGCCCCGGGGGGGGGGGGGGGGGGGGGGGGGTACAGGCAGGGCCGGATTTAGGATTGTAGGAGATCCGGGGCTTTGCCCAGATAGGTGCCAGTTTTTTTTCTTTTTTTTTTTTTTTGCAGGCAAGGGGTGGCAGATTTTTTTTTGAATTTAATGAACCTGTACGTGCAATTTCCTGCAATATAGAGCCTTCAATCTTGACCAATAAAGCTGCTCTTTTCACTATAAAACTCAGTTAACCATAACGTAGTTATGGTTAGATTTATATTTTTCATATGATCAAAAAGTGGTGGAGCAAGAGCATACCTTTGCTCCCCCAAGTTCAATAGTGGGAGAGCAGAGATGCTCCGAATGCTCTTATGGCCAGGCGTCTATGATTCACTGATACAAAGTAAAATAGTGCAGTGCAATAAAATAGTTAGTAAAATAGAATAAAATAATGCAATAGTGCATTGCAATAAAATAGTTATCATCGTATTTTTTCGGGAGGCCGGTAAGGAGTGCATTACAGTAGTCGAGTTGGCTTGAGATAAAGGCATGGATCTGGTTTTCAGCGTCCTTTTGATTTATAAATGGCCGTACTTTAGCTATGTTTCTAAGATGGAAGAATTAAGTTTTTGTCAACTTGTTGATTGTGATTTAAAGCTTAGGTCTGAGTCTACCATAACACCAAGACTTAACTCACTCAAATACAGTTAGCAGCTGGATAGACCACAGATGGAAATTAGCTTCTGCTAAATCTGCTAAATCTGGTGCAAACATATTTTCATATGTAACAATGATGAATTGTAAAAAAAAAAAAAAAAAAAAAAAAAAAAAATTATATATATATATATATATATATATATTTTTTTTTTAAATAGATTCAGGGCTTTTCAGAAAACATTCAGGGCTTGAGCCCAAGTAGCCACCCCCTAGCCCCGCCCCTGGGTACAGGTAGTAAAAACAACACAAGCAGTGTAAACAAATAAGTTTAAGGAAATAAGTCAATATAATTTACTATCTAACTAACTATACAGTATTCACAGTGTCATATAAGGTGCAGTATGCATGAGGTAGTGTTATAATTTACTATCTAACTAACTGAAATATACAGTAGGGGGGTTAAAAATCATGTCTCTCCCACAATGGACTACACATGTACAATATGTCACTTATTTTTACTGTGTGCAGGTTGAGTGCAGCTGCAACCTTACAGTAAATCATTTATCATTAATACAGCATATTTGTACCTTTACGTGTTCTGCTGTGTGGACGCATGTTTGTTTGATTTCTTTAAAGGCCTGTAGCTTGTCACGTAAGGTCTTCAGTGGAGCCTGGAGCTGCTTCTGCAATGGAATTCATTCATTCATTCATTCATTCATTCATTCATTCATTCATTCATTCATTCATTCATTCATTCATTCATGGTGTATGTCACTTGAAAGATGCAAGTCTGAGGACTCTGTGCTGCAGCACCGGTTTCAACACACGGATTGGAGTACGTTTGCCACCCAGGCCACCCTGGACTCCCACACTGACATTGACTCCCACACTGACATTGACTCCCACACTGACTCCCACACTGACATTGACTCCCACACTGACATTGACTCCCACGCTGACATTGACTCCCACGCTGACATTGACTCCCACACTGACATTGACTCCCACACTGACATTGACTCCCACACTGACATTGACTCCCACACTGACATTGACTCCCACACTGACATTGACTCCCACACTGACATTGACTCCCACACTGACATTGACTCCCACACTGACATTGACTCCCACACCTCCTACGTTGTGGACAAAAATAAATCAACTCCAACATCAGTGTCTGAATCGAATCCCATTTAATTGGTCTGATTGTCTAATGTTTCTGTATTCATTAACAATGTGACAACAATGTTTACTCTGTGTATTTATTGAGTATAATTAAAGATTGAATAAATTAATATAATAATGATTTTGCCATACCTTGTGATCCTCCGAAGCTTCCTCTATGGGGCAGCAGTTGTGGCCCTTGTGTTTTCTGGAGGACTGACACACCAGACAGATGGGCTGGTGGTCATCCAGACAGAAGAGCTTGAGTTTCTCACTGTGCAGACTGCAGAGCACCTCCGGACCTGCTGGAGCTCCCTGGCTTCTCTCCCTGAAGGCCTCACACAGGTTCTTCAAAGCCATGATGAATTGAAAATGGGGGACCCTGGTGGAAACAAGACGAAAGTCTTTCTCTGGTCTGCATCCCCTTAACAATTGTGTGTATTGAGCTGTACTGTATTGTACCCATTCTGCAATCTGTTAATAAAGTTTTCAATCAATCAATCAATCAAGTTACGAGGAGGATCTAAAATTGAAGAGACTTTCCTACAAAGTGGACAGTTCTTGTCTTCTCTGTCTCTCCAGTATTGTTGCAGACAGGCTTTACAGAAGCTGTGGCTACACAACAAGACGACAGGATCTGTGTAGATGTCACAGCACACGGAACAAGACAGATCCTCTTCACAATGAGACGAAGCCATTTAGTCACTCAGTAACACTCCCTCCTCTGGAATGCTCCCTGAAGTTTACTTTCAACTTTTGTTATAAACTTACTTAGATTCAGTCAGCAGCTGGTTGAAGTCACTGTTTGATCACTAGTCGTTCCTGTGTTTGTCTAAAGCTGGTCTTACTCCTTCAGTACGAGCTGTGGGTTTTATCTGGAGCAGGCGGGTGTCGGTCGATGAGGAGTGTAGAAACACTGATGTTTATCACCTGTATATCAAAGGTTATAATCCTAGTTATGTCATTACTGGCAAAGCGTCTTGCTTCGCCTATTGGACTATGCTCGCGCCTGTGGGCGTTCGTTGAAAGAACTTTTCATGCACCTACCATTCACCTAGCCACGCCCTCCTCTCTATTATATAACCAGGTGTAGTGGCCACGCCCACCTCTCTGAGCAGGGCAGGAGAAGACCCTCTGAGCAGGGCAGGAGAAGCCCCTCTGAGCAGGGCAGGAGAAGACCCTCTGAGCAGGGCAGAAGAAGCCCCTCTGAGCAGGGCAGAAGAAGACCCTCTGAGCAGGGCAGAAGAAGACCCTCTGAGCAGGGCAGGAGAAGACCCTCTGAGCAGGGCAGGATAAGACCCTCTGAGCAGGGCAGGAGAAGACCCTCTGAGCAGGAGAAGACCCTCTGAGCAGAAGAAGACCCTCTGAGCAGGAGAAGACCCTCTGAGCAGGAGAAGACCCTCTGAGCAGGAGAAGACCCTCTGAGCAGAAGAAGACCCTCTGAGCAGAAGAAGACCCTCTGAGCAGAAGAAGACCCTCTGAGCAGGAGAAGACCCTCTGAGCAGGAGAAGACCCTCTGAGCAGGAGAAGACCCTCTGAGCAGGAGAAGACCCTCTGAGCAGGGCAGAAGAAGACCCTCTGAGCAGGGCAGGAGAAGACCCTCTGAGCAGCAGAAGAAGCCCCTCTGAGCAGGGCAGGAGAAGCCCCTCTGAGCAGGGCAGGAGAAGACCCTCTGAGCAGGGCAGGAGAAGACCCTCTGAGCAGGGCAGGAGAAGCCCCTCTGAGCAGGGCAGGAGAAGACCCTCTGAGCAGGGCAGGAGAAGACCCTCTGAGCAGGGCAGGAGAAGACCCTCTGAGCAGGGCAGGAGAAGACCCTCTGAGCAGGACAGGAGAAGCCCCTCTGAGCAGGGCAGGAGAAGACCCTCTGAGCAGGGCAGGAGAAGACCCTCTGAGCAGGGCAGGAGAAGACCCTCTGAGCAGGAGAAGACCCTCTGAGCAGGGCAGGAGAAGCCCCTCTGAGCAGGGCAGGAGAAGACCCTCTGAGCAGGGCAGGAGAAGCCCCTCTGAGCAGGGCAGGAGAAGACCCTCTGAGCAGGGCAGGAGAAGACCCTCTGAGCAGGGCAGGAGAAGCCCCTCTGAGCAGGGCAGAAGAAGACCCTCTGAGCAGGGCAGGAGAAGCCCCTCTGAGCAGGGCAGGAGAAGACCCTCTGAGCAGGGCAGGAGAAGACCCTCTGAGCAGGGCAGGAGAAGACCCTCTGAGCAGGGCAGGAGAAGACCCTCTGAGCAGGAGAAGACCCTCTGAGCAGGGCAGGAGAAGCCCCTCTGAGCAGGGCAGGAGAAGACCCTCTGAGCAGGGCAGAAGAAGACCCTCTGAGCAGGGCAGAAGAAGACCCTCTGAGCAGGGCAGAAGAAGACCCTCTGAGCAGGGCAGGAGAAGCCCCTCTGAGCAGGAGAAGACCCTCTGAGCAGGGCAGGAGAAGCCCCTCTGAGCAGGAGAAGACCCTCTGAGCAGGGCAGAAGAAGACCCTCTGAGCAGGGCAGGATAAGACCCTCTGAGCAGGGCAGGAGAAGACCCTCTGAGCAGGAGAAGACCCTCTGAGCAGAAGAAGACCCTCTGAGCAGGAGAAGACCCTCTGAGCAGGAGAAGACCCTCTGAGCAGGAGAAGACCCTCTGAGCAGAAGAAGACCCTCTGAGCAGAAGAAGACCCTCTGAGCAGAAGAAGACCCTCTGAGCAGGAGAAGACCCTCTGAGCAGGAGAAGACCCTCTGAGCAGGAGAAGACCCTCTGAGCAGGAGAAGACCCTCTGAGCAGGGCAGAAGAAGACCCTCTGAGCAGGGCAGGAGAAGACCCTCTGAGCAGCAGAAGAAGCCCCTCTGAGCAGGGCAGGAGAAGCCCCTCTGAGCAGGGCAGGAGAAGACCCTCTGAGCAGGGCAGGAGAAGACCCTCTGAGCAGGGCAGGAGAAGCCCCTCTGAGCAGGGCAGGAGAAGACCCTCTGAGCAGGGCAGGAGAAGACCCTCTGAGCAGGGCAGGAGAAGACCCTCTGAGCAGGGCAGGAGAAGACCCTCTGAGCAGGACAGGAGAAGCCCCTCTGAGCAGGGCAGGAGAAGACCCTCTGAGCAGGGCAGGAGAAGACCCTCTGAGCAGGGCAGGAGAAGACCCTCTGAGCAGGAGAAGACCCTCTGAGCAGGGCAGGAGAAGCCCCTCTGAGCAGGGCAGGAGAAGACCCTCTGAGCAGGGCAGGAGAAGCCCCTCTGAGCAGGGCAGGAGAAGACCCTCTGAGCAGGGCAGGAGAAGACCCTCTGAGCAGGGCAGGAGAAGCCCCTCTGAGCAGGGCAGAAGAAGACCCTCTGAGCAGGGCAGGAGAAGCCCCTCTGAGCAGGGCAGGAGAAGACCCTCTGAGCAGGGCAGGAGAAGACCCTCTGAGCAGGGCAGGAGAAGACCCTCTGAGCAGGGCAGGAGAAGACCCTCTGAGCAGGAGAAGACCCTCTGAGCAGGGCAGGAGAAGCCCCTCTGAGCAGGGCAGGAGAAGACCCTCTGAGCAGGGCAGAAGAAGACCCTCTGAGCAGGGCAGAAGAAGACCCTCTGAGCAGGGCAGAAGAAGACCCTCTGAGCAGGGCAGGAGAAGCCCCTCTGAGCAGGAGAAGACCCTCTGAGCAGGGCAGGAGAAGCCCCTCTGAGCAGGAGAAGACCCTCTGAGCAGGGCAGAAGAAGACCCTCTGAGCAGGGCAGGAGAAGACCCTCTGAGCAGGGCAGGAGAAGACCCTCTGAGCAGGAGAAGACCCTCTGAGCAGGGCAGGAGAAGACCCTCTGAGCAGGGCAGAAGAAGACCCTCTGAGCAGGGCAGGAGAAGACCCTCTGAGCAGGGCAGGAGAAGACCCTCTGAGCAGGGCAGAAGAAGCCACCACTCCACGAGTAGAGTGCGCTCTGATCCCTGTGGGGGGGGGGGGGGGATCTGTCCAGCCAAGGTATAACAAAGAAAGGGTGATGCCCTCACACAACAAATGTGACAGCCGTTGTTTTGACAGCGCTTTACCCTTGTTAGGGCCACCGTGACAAACCAACAATTGACTGGTAGCCATGAGGTCCTGTGAGCGCTTAAGAAAAATCTAAAGGCGCACAACAAGGACACAACAGGTGAAGGCTCTTGTGCACCTCAACAGCGTGAGGGGGAGGGTGGAAAGCCCTGCGCACCATATCCCTGGGGCGATAAGAGCGCTTTACAACGGCTGCATTGGGTCTCATTCTATTGTATCAAAAGCCTTCTGTAGGTCAATATAAATACCAATAGAACACTTGTCATTGTCAACTGCTTTAGTTATTTCTTCTACCATCTCCATCTCTGCATATGTAGTAGTTCTATTTTCCCTAAACCCATACTGGTGTTCACTCAGTATTTTGTATTTGCCAATGAAAAGATCCAGTTGTTTCACAAATAATTTCTCTAATATTTTTGAAAATTGAGGAAGTAGGGACACTGGTCTATAATTGTCCATTTGATGTTTATCTCCATAGAACTGATATTACCATTAATAAGATTATCTTTTCTATCCTCAGGCACAACAATTTTGCTGGCCAAAGTAGTTCCAACACCCACAAAGTAGTCATTGAAATCTTCAACGATGCTTTTTACATTGTCCACTTTAGCATCTGAGCTATTTAGAAAATAGCTTGGAAATTCAGATTTATAGCCTCTATTCCGAATAATATGATTGATTATTTTCCAGGTCTTGTGAGTGATGGATGAGGAGGTGCAGTTGCCTGCTCTCACCACCTGGGGTCTGCCCGTCAGGAAGTCCAAGACCCACTGGTAGAGGTCATAGTTCAAGTCCAGGTCCCTGAGCTTGGCTATGAGTATGGAGGGGACTATGGTATTGAATGCTGAGCTGTAGTCGATGAACAGCATTCTCACATAGTTCCCCTGCCTCTTGTCCAGGTGTGATGCTGCTGTGTGCAGCACATATGCTATGGCGTCCTCCGTGGACCTGTACATACACTACCTTCTAAATACCTACAGTACCTTCTACATACAGTACATACATACAGTACCTTCTAAATACATACAGTACCTTCTACATACAGTACCTTCTTAGGGTCATCTGGATACTCCATGTCGACTCTATGCATGTTCTTACTGAGAAAATACAAGAAATATGATTATAACCACTTCTGCGTAGCTGCTGTATGATTATTGTCATACTATTAGCTGTTCTATGTCTTGTTATTGTCACAGCCTGGCTTCTCTCTTTCTCTCTCTCTCTCTCTTTCTCTGTCTCTCTCTCTCCCTCTCTCTCTCTCTCTCCTCTCTCTCTCTCTCTCTCTCTCTCTCTCTCTCTCTCTCTCTCTCTCTGTCTCTCTCTCTCTCTGTCTCTCTCTCTCTCTCTGTCTCTCTGTCTCTCTCTCTGTCTCTCTCTCTCTCTCTCTCTCTCTCTCTCTCTCTCTCTCTCTCTCTCAATTCAATTCTGAATCTATTTTTTTTTCTTTTTGACAATTAATCATTGTTACATGAAAATATGTTTGCACCAGATTTAGCAGAAGCTAATTTCCATCTGTGGTCTATCCAGCTGCTAACTGTATTTGAGTGAGTTAAGTCTTGTTGTTATGGTAGACTCAGACCTAAGCTTTAAATCACAATCAACAAGTTGACAAAAACATAATTCTTCCACCTTAGAAACATAGCTAAAGTACAGCAATTTATAAATCAAAAGGACGCTGAAAACCAGATCCATGCCTTTATCTCAAGCCGACTCGACTACTGTAATGCACTCCTTACCGGCCTCCCGAAAAAATACGATGATAACTATTTTATTGCAATGCACTATTGCATTATTTTATTCTATTTTACTAACTATTTTATTGCACTGCACTATTTTACTTTGTATCAGTGATAATCAAACCGTAAACAAAGACGCATATTAACACTTTCAGCGCCAGATGGCGCTGTTTACTGTTACTGTTGAAAGGCCAGCGCCTTTTAACATGGGGATACGTGGCTGTGTTTGCAGGCCTAAAGCTATATTATATATTATAGCTATGGATCTAATAATATAGTCGATTGTCATTGAGTTTCTTCCGGTCAAGATGCAAAAAAACAGATAATTTTTCCATCCATACATTTCCGTTTTATACCGTCGTGAATATGAGTGTAGTTTCAGGGTGGTCTGGTGTCATTTCCAAAATGACAGACACCAAGCCACATCGTTTCAAATGGAGTGCAATAGTGACCGCAAGGTGTTAGGCGGCGGTATTGGACTTTTGAGATCTCAGACCCATCCCCAGTGATAACACAGGCTGCCGGCATGTCTTTATGAATGGAAATATCGAATAAAAGAAACAACAATGAAAACCTGGCGCTCAACGTTCAGCGAGTTAACCCTAGATCTTAGATCCTAATATGAAAAACGATGTGATTTAATGTTCCATGTCTTACCTTGACTTTGTCTATTTTACTGCTATCTATTTTATGCTTTATGTCTGCACTTTATGCATTGCTCTTGATCTGCCAATGTTGTGCTCATTTTATGCCTGTCTTTTTGTACTGCTGTGAAGCACTTTGAGCTGCAATTCTTGTATGAAAGGTGCTATACAAACACAGTGTATTATTATTATTATTATTATTATTATTATTATTATTATTATTATTATTATTATTATTATTATTATTATAAATTATTATAGTTTGCTTCATTAATTAAAGGGTGTGAATTTAAGTGTTCTCTAGTGCCTGTTGTCCGCTTTAAGGTGGTGGTATAAGTTAAAGGTTGTGGTGTCGACCTATCTGGGCTAAGCCCCGGATCTCCTACAATCCTAAATCCGCCCCTGCTTCCAGGTCCACTACTGGTAAATTAATCCTGTCTTTGTCACCAGAAGAATGAGCTGTGTACATAAATTCATTGTTTATTTAGTATTTGAGATGATTATGAAATGATTATGTAGAGTAATCATAATAATAATAATAAAAAAAACATCCACAGAGGTTTTAGAAGGGTGCGGAATAAAATTATTGCTTTCCCCCTGAAAAAAACAACTGATTAATGAGTCTATCATTTGTTTGCATCTTTTCCCCACATGGAATGCACCTGATTGGAGTGCTGGTGCTCTAGTGTGACATCTAGTGGCTGCATGTTATCTATAACACCTGATGCAGAAATGTACACAACAAGGACGAACATAGTAATATTTCATAATAACATTCCGTAGTAAAACCAGAGGCCGTCTATATACTGTAATGACTAACCACTCCGCTTTGAATGGAGGAATTAGTTAACGCTAAAGACAGTGGCAACAACAAATCTACTTGCTACAAAACAAACATATTCAGAGAAAGTAATTCAATGTGATGTTATTTTATGTTGAGCACAAGTCTAACCCCTTTTGAGGTGAAATGTGAGTTTTAAAGATGTTTAAAATCAATAACCATGTATGCAGTGACTGGTTGCCATGGTAACTAAGGAATGGACTTTGGCACAATAAATATTCAAGGTTTACGAACGTGTCACGTGTACAAATTGCACCACATCCGACACTGCATGTCCCTGGGTCCCCAGAAATGCACCCGCCAAGTGTGAATGGACGAGCTGTTCCTGAGACATCTGAAGGACACACATTTGTTTCTCAAAGCATTCTCATTAATTAGGTTATCTCTCAGAATATCTTTAACAAATGATACTTTTAAAAAGGGGTTGGGACATGTCCCCAGCGTAAACGACACAGACATTATGCTGCTAATGTGAAACTTGTATTATAAAATGTATACATCTAGTGATCTATGGACAAAAACAATGTTTTTTCCCTCTTATTAGTTATAACAAGATTGTGTAGCTAAGAAGTGCAGGGTGAAACGTTGAGCGAACCGTTTAGGTGGAACAAGAGAAAGTGAACCCGCTTGGAGGAGGATGTGAGGGAGAAGGGGGCGGAGCTTCATAGAACCTCAAGACATTCTCAAGGAGGGCAAAGGTGTAGGGAGGCTGCCAAGACATTTACAGTTTATTGAAAAAAAAAATTGTGGAAAAACCATAACAAAACAATATTTTATTCAATATATAATAAGTCCAAGTCAAGTTGCATTGCGTCAATTCTCAAGTCAAGTCTCTATGGTAAAATTTCAAGCAAAATAAATAATAATAATTACTTTTTGTACAAGATTTTAAAGGCCATTTTATGAATTCATAAGATAATTAATTAATTCTATTGTAGTATATATTTATTGAATTATTATACATCTGGGGGTAAGGAGCATGGTCCTCTGGGTGTAAGGTTATCTTTATTTTTATTTAACCTTTATTTGACCAGGTAGTCACTTGAGATCAATGAGATCTTTTTCGAGCAAGACCTGGCCAAAATGGCAGCAAAACTAAAACAAACATAGAAGACACAAACACAGATAAAAACAAGATTGAATGGGATTGGCGATTGGGGGAGAGTGGAGGGCAGGGTAAAAAGGTAGAAAGAGGAGGGAAAGTGAGGCTTTGCAGGAGGTCGCTGGGGAGAGAAGGTCAAGTTAATAAATATAAATATAACACCACATTATACAGTGAACCATCGTCATTCTCCCATCTCATTCTTTCAAATGTCCGTAGTTTGAACTTTAAAATCAGATATGGTAGTGAGGGCCTGCAGTTTTTTTTTTTTTTTATCCACTTTTTCTCCCATTTTCTATATTTTCTCCCATCCCAATTTCGTATCATCCAATTCAACCCTCCCCTGTCACGAACGCTGTTTCTTGCCTCCCACAAGCCGGCTGCAATGTGGACTAAGTCATACATAGCACAAGTCCCCTCCGGTACTTGAGGTAACAGCAGTCGCATCTTTTCACCTGCGCAGCTCGATCTCTCAGTGGCGAGGAGTAACACGTGGGAGGCTCACGCTGCCCCCGACACTTCCTGATTCTACTGCGCAGGCGCACCAACCGACCTGTAGGAGTCGCTGTCCACAACGCCCGATCCCCACCCTTCAGTTTCCCACCCCCTAATACGGCCAATGTGTATTAGTACGGATGACCAGCTAAACTGAAAGCAAATGTGGAGCACTGGGCTCGAACGATTTCGTGGTGAGCGCCTTGCCCACTACGCCACGTAGCCGCCCAAGGGCCTGCAGTTTTTTGAAGTCCATTCCAGGCAGAGGGAGCAGAGAACATGAAGGCCATTTTCCCAAACTCTGTGCGGGTTCTGGGTACTGAGGCATATAAATAGTCCTGGGATCGTAAGCTGTAAGATGGGTTTGATGTGACGGTGAGGTGTGAACCGAGGTAAAAAGGGAGCTGACCAATAATTGCTTTATAAATGAAGGTGTACCAATGAAGCAGTCTAGGGGCAGTCAAGGACAGCCAGTTAACTTTAGCATACAGAGAGAGTGCAATGATGGGTAAGTGATCTATAACCGGTAATACATCTTAATACACCATGGTAAGCAGTGTCCAACATGTGTAGTGAGGTGGAGCAGGCATTCATGTATACATTCATGTATAAAATCATCAACTAAACAAGCATGGTCATCTGGGTGTAAGGGTTATCTTTAATTCATGGTCATCTGGGTGTATGGTTATCTTTAATTCCTAAAAACCGTACTTGTTTTTATATGATAGCACCAACACTGTATGTATAGTAGTAGTAGTATAGTAGTAGTAGTAGTAGTTTATTTTTTCAGTCATCATCTCACACAATACAATATACACCATCATTTATCAATATTTGATTTTTACAGTGACTGAAAAGGTACAGACTGAAGCATACTGCTTATATGTGCCTGTCCTATATTCTTAACAAAAAATACAAAAATGTAGACTCCAAAACAGTATTCTAAAGAAAAAAAGAAAACAAAACAGTATTATTCACCCTTGTAGTTTTCAAAAATAGCTTTACAAACCATTTTCTTAAAAACCAAAAGCGAATGACTAATTCTTAACTGTATATCAGCATTGTTCCACAAGTTAACCCCAATAATAGAAATACACCTACTTTTAATCCCTTTCTTAGCTTTTTGAACAGTAAATTTACAAATATCTCTTAACTACTATCCACAATTCAGATGTTAATCCAGTAACCATAAACTACTACTTCCAATTCAGATGTTAATCTATTAACCATAAACAACTATCTACAACTATTGGACATTTACAGGGGCCAGTTTCTAATTGCAGCCACCTGTTGGTGCTCTTTGCTCTTGAGAGCGGTTTTGAAGGAGGGTAGGGATTCACATTCCTTCACAGTTGTGGGTAGGGCGTTCCACATTATTGTGGCATAATTGCGAAAACGTGTTTAGTCCCTTGTTTGAGTCGAATCTGGGTTGAACATGATTTGTGGAACTCCCTCTGGTGTTGTGGTCGTGGAATTCAATTCACTGACCTTTGGGAAGTATTTCGACATGTACATGGGTATCTTAGTGGTGTAGTGTATCTTGTAGACCAGGCCCATTGCAAGTTGCTGTACTCTAAGCCATCCTAGGTTGTCAAAGTGGGCAGGGGTGAGGTGGGTTTTGTGAGTAAGGCCAAGCAATAGTCTGACCAGTTTGTTTTGTGATGTTTGTAGCCTTGTTTTAAGGGCCTTTGAGGTGCTTTGGTACCATGAGGTGCAAGCATAGTCGTAGTACCCTTGAATGAGTGCTCCTGTTAAAGTCTTCAAGGTATTCTTGTTTACCAGAGAGGAGATCCGGTACAAGAATCTTGTTCGTTGGTTGACTTTTTTGATTACATTGTTGCCATTTTGTCATATGAAAGATTTGCCTCTAGGATGGAACCCAGGTAGGTAATTTCATCTTTCCTTGTGACAATATTGTCACCCACTGTAACAGAGAAGCCATTGGCCTTGCTGAGTTTGCTATTTGATCCAAAGTGAATGGATTCTGTTTTACCCAGGTGTAATGATTTACCCAGAGTTCTGAGCTGAGGGTTTTTTCAACCTGCAACTTGTCCCTGTCAGAGACCAGTAGGGCTGAGTCATCTGCGAACAGGAACAAGTTGCAGTCACAAGCTGATGACATGTAATTTGCATAAATTAGGAACAGTAAAGGTCCTAGTATGCTTCCTTGTGGAACACCACAGCTCACTGCAGAGGGGGGGGGGGCAGTGTACCGTTCACCTCAGTGGCGTCGTTTCAGTAAAAGGCAAGGTATGGCGAGGAGGGTGAGGTGGATTTTTTTTGTCAAATCAGTTGTGCAATAGTCACTTTTGGTGAGTTGTTTCTATACAATTCAGTTATGACATTTAGGTATGACACAGGACTACACAAGCATTTTTAGTATAGAAATGTGTCAACAGACTAAAGCAGGGAACCACAATATTTTGCATACGAATTATGCAGAATGTAATATCATAACTGTCTATTACTTTTCTTGCAATTGAGCAATACCTTGCCATACCAGAACGACGCCCCTGGTTCACCTCCACCATCTGTTCTCTCCCCTCCAGGTAGGATTGCATCCAGCTCACTGATGAACTATCAAAACCAATTGCTTTTAGCTTATCAATCAGAGTGGAGTGATTGACAGTGTCGAAAGCCTTTTGGAGGTCCAGCATGACCATGCCGCAGTATTTGCCCGCGTCCACCTCGTGTTTGATGTGGTCGTTCAAATAGAGAAGGCATGCGTCAGTGGAATGGGATGTTCTGAAGCCAGATTGGAGTTAGTAGATTCGCTTTTTTTCCCGCAAGGTACTTTTCGACCTGTTCGTAGACTATTTTTTCCATTGTAGGTTGATTAACAGTTTACTTTTGTCTGTTCATGACAAATTATGTAACACCTGGCCAAGTTAGATGCTGCATATTGCTACCATTGACACTAATAACGTGCAATGTGATTTTTATTTTCCATGACATGGATATATTTATTTTACATACAGAGATATGACGACATGAGAACTTTGTTGTTGCAGATAGCATAAGTGCATTGTTGTCGAGAGAATCAAGGAATCACAGTAATGAACAGGACAGAAATATAGAAAAACATAAATATGAACACAAAGATGAAATGAGCAATAAGATAAAAACAACATTCTGTGTAAAAGTGTATCGGCGGCTGGGTGTAGCGGCTGGGATCGAATCCAGCTGTCAGCGGTACCTCCGGCTTGTTCAGTCGTCCCTACTAACACAATTGGCAGTGTTAGCGGATGGGAAGCCGGCAGGGTGTGTGTCCTGGTCGTTGTAAACTGCAGTTCCTATACTGGTCGGTCGGGGCGCCTGTTCAGCAGGGAGGGGATCGGGGGGAAATAGCGTGAACCTCGGCACACGTTACGTCCCCCCAGTGAGAGTCCTCGCTGTCAGGTGAAAAGAAGCGACTGGCTGACTCCACATGTATCGGAGGAGGCATGTGGTAGTTCTACACCCTCCCTGGGCCGACAGTGGGACAATGCGCGCAACAACCAGGAAGGGAATTGGCATAACGACTAAATTGGGATGGGAGCAAAATACATACATACAAAATGAAAACGTGAGACAAAATATATAAAATACAAATAAAAAAAGTGTATATTTTCCTTTTTACAAACAGACAACTACAGAGCTATACATAGTTATGTATATAATGAACTACTGTTAAAAATAAAAGATTTACATGGTCAAGTTTCAACATAAAACACTAATTACAGGTTAACATATGACTGATAATCATAGGGTAGTTTGCAAAAGAGAAAATACACAAGATAACAAATATATGATATCTAATACACAATACAAATATACACACATTACAATGTATTCTAATACACAGTCATATTTAACTGCTCCATCAAACCTTGGTAGCATCCTCTTGCTATAATCTCTGCAGGAGGCAGCGGCCTGTAGTTCCTAACCAGAACAAACCCCCCCCCCCCCCCACCCAAACACCTCCAATGTACAGTCCCCCCCCCCACCCCACCTACCCAACCTCCTCCAATGTACAGTTCCCCCTCCCCAACCTACCTACCCAACCTCCTCCAATGTACAGTCCCCCCCCCCACCCCACCTACCCAACCTCCTCTAATGTACAGTTCCCCCTCCCCAACCTACCTACCCAACCTCCTCTAATGTACAGTTCCCCCTCCCCAACCTACCTACCCAACCTCCTCCAATGTACAGTCCCCCCCCCCCACCCCACCTACCCAACCTCCTCTAATGTACAGTTCCCCCTCCCCAACCTACCTACCCAACCTCCTCCAATGTACAGTTCCCCCCCACCCCACCTTTAAATTTAAAACTAAATTATGTATATACGAATATATTCAATGCAACATATTATATACTTTGATTTAAAGCTAAATTATGTATATATGAATACATTCAATGCAACATATATACTTTGATTTAAAGCTAAATTATCTATATGAATACATTCAATGCAACACATTATATACTTTGATTTAAAGCTAAATGATGTATAATATGAATGCAAGTAATGCAGCATATTGTATACTTTGATTTAAAGCTAAATACAAGATACAAGATACAAGATACTTTAATGCCACACAACGATGGTTGGTGGTAATTGATTTCGGTACAGATGTTGAGCACTGGTTATATAAAACATGAAACAGACATAAAAACATCAAAAACGTCAAAACATATATACATAAATACAATAGAACAGTCACGGTAACAGTGTCGGTCGGTGACAGATGCTTGCCCGTTTGTGCAAAGGGGGGCGGGCCAGGGTGTTCAGTGTTCGGACTGCTGTGGGGAAAAAACTGACGTATATATGAATACATTCATTGCAACATATTATATACTTTGATTTAAAGCTATATGATATGAATACAATTAATGCAGCATATTGTATACTTTGATTTAAAGCTAAATTACGTATATATTAAATGAATACATCTAATGCAGCATATTGTATACTTTGATTTAAAGCTTAATTGTGTATTTGTTGTGTTTTTTCCCCCAGCTAGTAACCAAAATCGCAGTTATTGTCCAAACTGATATCACTTCTTGATATCAAACGGTTTTCATGAGCCGACTTCAGTGTCACTACTTTCATATATATAGATTCTCCAGTAGAGGCAGCAGAGAGCAGCCTCTCTTCCGAGTCTCCTGGGTGGCTGTATAAGCTCGTTCCCACTTGTATCTGCTCCGTGAGATAAAGACTGGTAAAGACTGGTAAAGCACATTTCCGGTGTATACTTCCCCTGGAAGCTGCCTCCGAACGGACCAAACGGGCAAACAAGCTACTGTAGAACGTCCCGGTCATGTAGTAAATTCTTCAGGCAAAGCCGCTGCAGTGGCTTAAAACGACGAAATATTGTGCACTGACTTCACACGTTTCTATAATTGTTTTGTCGAAACCGGAAAGCCTGTAGCCGGTACTTCCTGTACTTCCGTTTTCACACTTTAGGAGGCATAGCTTTACCAGCCTAGTGGCTGTAGCTCAGGTCCAGCTCTCTTAGATGGGAGGGGTTGGGGTTCAAAGCTGAAGCTAGAACAGCACAGCCTTCCTCTGAGACCAGACAGCCTGCAGAGAGGTCATGATTAGGGGAGAGTGGGGTGAGTAGTGCCAAGGGGCATGTAGTTCCACCCCTGTTATCTAGAAAACCATAGAAGAAGTTGGTCATGTGACAACATATTTTTGAAGAGACATCCATTTCACTCAACCTGCAGAGAAGGGAGACACCTGGCTTGAGAGGTAAGCACATTTAAGTTCAAAAAACTGTTTTTTGCCCTCCAAAGTAAAATTTGTATGGTCAAGGTTTTTTTATTGCTGTGTTTAAACAATTATAGACAACTTTGAAAACAGTTCACACATGTTTTAGTGCTTTAGTAAGCTACACCATAAGTCTATACAGTTAGCATGATGCTAGCTCAAAACAGCTGGGGGATGCATTTTTTTCAAAATGGTAGGCTTGGGGTGATTTGTGCCAAAGGGCCTGGGTTAAGTTGTGCCAGATATTCTCTTTGTTA
>NC_140183.1:4116987-4179487 GCF_963971535.1 Notolepis coatsorum | reverse complement strand
ATTCACCCTTGTAGTTTTCAAAAATAACTTTACAAACCATTTTCTTAAAAGCGAATTACTCATTCTTAACTGTATATCAGCTCAAATACTCAAATGGGTAATACAAATAATAAATACAAATAAGGTCATCCCATGGTTCCAGGGCATGTTGCTGATGGATTCTGGACTGTTTGCCGGTCGGTCTTTCCGGGTGGGCTGGGGTCCAGGCTGGACTCTGGCCCACTGCAGGGAGACACTGAGCGGGCCGCTGGCCAAGGAATGTGACCAAGGAGACACCAGAGCCCGGGACTTCGGTTTCAGGAGCAAAACGTAAGCTTCACCACATGCACACGCGCATGCTCACCATCCAGTTTCCCCTCAGGGTTCATTACATTATCTGTCCATGTATCAGTAGATTGCTTTGGTGTATTCACACTATTTAATATTCCAAAGGTATATGCAATATGAAATTTCATATACCGTAATTCCTCTAATAGTAACCGGTATTCAAATACAAGCCGGGTCTCTATTAATGGCCGGGTGCGCTCTTGAGCTAAGCAATTATAAGCCGACCTCCTAATACAAGCCGGGTTACTAATATACTGAGCTGCATACTGAGCTAGTTACTTGATTTCACTTTGAAAACGTTGAAATGACCAGCGACCACCTGTAATTGCACTGTTTACTATTTCATACAGTACTTGGTTTCAATAAATGAACCCAGTACATTTTACTGGGTTCAAACTGACACAAAATGTTGATTTATTCATTATGATCCGTTTGAAAATTAGAAATATAGGCCTCTCTCTTATACATGCCTCCTCCTAATACAAGCCTGGTACCCGCTACAGTTGAAACAAATACAAGCCGGGGTTACTATTAGAGGAATTACGGTATCCACATTCATCTAGTCTTCTCCCTCCTCCCTCCCTACATCTTATCTCCTCCCTCCATCTTATCTCCTCCCTCCCTCATATCTCCTCTCTCCCTACATCGTATCTCCCCCCTCATCCCTTTCTTCATCGTATCTCCCCCCTCATCCATTTCTTCATCGTACCTCCTCCCTCCCCTCTCCTTATCTCCTCCCTCCCCTCTCCTCTCCTTATCTCCTCTTCTCCCCTCACTTTATCTCCTCCCCTCTCCTTATCTCCTCCCTCCCCTCTCCTCTCCTTATCTCCTCTCCTCACCTTATCTTCTCCCCTCTCCTTATCTCCTCCCTCCCCTCTCCTTATCTCCTCCCCTCCCCTCACCTTATCTCCTCCCCTCACCTTATCTCCTCCCTCCCCTCTCCTAATCTCCTCCCCTCTCCTTATATCCTCCCTCCCCTCTCCTTATCTCCTCCCTCCCCTCTCCTTATCTCCTCCCTCTCCTTATCTCCTCCCCCCCTCTCCTTATCTCCTCCCTCCCCTCTCCTAATCTCCTCCCCTCTCCTTATATCCTCCCTCCCCTCTCCTTATCTCCTCCCTCCCCTCTCCTTATCTCCTCCCTCTCCTTATCTCCTCCCTCCCCTCTCCTTATCTCCTCCCTCTCCTTATCTCCTCCCCCCCTCTCCTTATCTCCTCCCTCCCCTCTCCTAATCTCCTCCCCTCTCCTTATCTCCTCCCTCCCCTCTCCTTATCTCCTCCCCTCCCCTCACCTTATCTCCTCCCCTCACCTTATCTCCTCCCTCCCCTCTCCTAATCTCCTCCCCTCTCCTTATATCCTCCCTCCCCTCTCCTTATCTCCTCCCTCCCCTCTCCTTATCTCCTCCCTCTCCTTATCTCCTCCCCCCCTCTCCTTATCTCCTCCCTCCCCTCTCCTAATCTCCTCCCCTCTCCTTATATCCTCCCTCCCCTCTCCTTATCTCCTCCCTCCCCTCTCCTTATCTCCTCCCTCTCCTTATCTCCTCCCTCCCCTCTCCTTATCTCCTCCCTCTCCTTATATCCTCCCTCCCCTCTCCTTATCTCCTCCCTCCCCTCTCCTTATCTCCTCCCTCTCCTTATCTCCTCCCTCCCTCTCCTCTCCTCCTCTCTCCCCGCCCCATATCTCCTCCCTCCCTCTCCTTATCTCCTCCCTCCCCTCCCCATATCTCCTCCCTCCCTCTCCTTATCTCCTCCCTCCCTCTCCTTATCTCCTCCCTCCCCTCCCCATATCTCCTCCCTCCCTCTCCTTATCTCCTCCCTCCCTCTCCTCCTCCCTCCCCTCCCCATATCTCCTCCCTCCCTCTCCTTATCTCCTCCCTCCCTCTCCTCTCCTCCTCCCTCCCCTCCCCATATCTCCTCCCTCCCTCTCCTTATCTCCTCCCTCCCTCTCCTCTCCTCCTCCCTCCCCTCCCCATATCTCCTCCCTCCCTCTCCTTATCTCCTCCCTCCCTCTCCTCTCCTCCTCCCTCCCCATATCTCCTCCCTCCCTCTCCTTATCTCCTCCCTCCCTCTCCTCTCTCCCCTCCCCATATCTCCTCCCTCCCCTCCCCATATCTCCTCCCTCCCTCTCCTTATCTCCTCCCTCCCTCTCCTCTCCTCCTCTCTCCCCGCCCCATATCTCCTCCCTCCCTCTCCTTATCTCCTCCCTCCCTCTCCTCTCCTCCTCCCTCCCCTCTCCTTACCTCCTCCCTCTCCTTTTCTCCTCCCTCCCCTCTCCTTACCTCCTTATCTCCTCCCTCTCTTATCCTCCTCTTCCTCCTCCTCCTCTCCTCCTCCCTCCTCGGGGAGCAGCGTACCTCCTCCTCCTCATCCCACCGTATGTAATGTATATATTCTCTCCCCACCGTATGTATATTTCTCTCCCACCCCCTCCTAATGTACAGTCCCCTCCCCATTATATGTATATACTCTCTGTAAGGATCTATGGGTAACAGTACTGTATATTTTAGGGATGCACCGAAATTTCGACCACCGAAAGTTTTCGGCCCAAAATGGCCTTTCGGCCGAAAGAGTTTTTTCACCGAAAATATATCACAGAAACAGAAAGACATGACATACAGGTATATAGCACTGTTACATTTGTGACATATATGATATGCAAATATACTAGGGATGCACCGAATGGGAAATTCTTGGCCGAAACCGATACCGAAAATAGGAAACAGTTGGCCGAATGCCGAAAATGATTCATAGAATAGATTTTTTTTACCAATGTTGTTCAGCTACCTGATTATGGAAAAATATATGATTATGGCAAAACTTAACTTAAATAATCACTATTATGGGTATTTTTGTATCACAAACAGTACTGTATTTGCAAATCTGGTATGTCATAAATGTATAGAATTTATAGATGTAGCAGTACTGTCTATCTGTATGTCATGTATGTCATATATGTCCTGATGAATTGAAAATGGGGGACCCTGATGTAAACAAGATGAAAGTATTTCTCTGGTCTGCACCCCTTAACAATTGTGTGTATTGAGCTGTACTGTATTGTACCCATTCTGCAATCTGTTAATAAAGTTATCAATCAATCAGAGAGAGAGAGATCTGTGCTCTACTGAGCGCACCTTTCTAGTCCCCAGATGAATGCGCTCTCTTGACTTTGGCACAGTAGACGCGCGACAGACAAAGTCAATGTGAGAAACACAATCCCTCCCCCTCTCGCTCTGAATAATATGCATATTAGATCACTCAGTGATTAACCGCAACAGGCATATAGTAAATAAGGATAAAGCATGTTAAAGACGCATTTATTGGACTCGTTGCGCGCGGAGTTTACATAGAAACAACGCGACACCCGAGTCCCAAGAGGTGTCACGCAGGACTGAAGAGCTCACAGCGCGCATGTAATGACTGAATCTGCGTTTTGATGACATCGTCACAACAACACGCGTTAGGTTACAGGTTCTTTCTGTTTCGGTGAAAAAACTCTTTCGGCCGAAAGGCCATTTTTGGCCGAAAACTTTCGGTGGCCGGAATTTCGGTGCATCCCTAAAATATACAGTACTGTTACCCATAGATCCTGACAAGAGAGTATATACATATAATGGGGAGGGGACTGTACATTAGGAGGGGGTGGGAGAGAAATATACATACGGTGGGGAGAGAATATATACATTACATACGGTGGGGAGGGGACTGTCTATTAGGTGGGGCTGTATTAATGTATCTTCTCAATGATTCTATGTTATAGCTATATGCTCGTTCTCTAATGTATAGTGGAATAGCTTACTCTGCTCGTTGTATTTCCCGTTAAAGTAACAGTTCATTCCAATGTGGTCCGTTGGAAATCACGTGGAGGCGGAGACAGCGCTGCGGGTGAAAACGGTTCTGACCGTTGTTTTATTGGAATATCCAACAGCTTAAATTATCTGGTTCACAGCATCAATTATTTTCTATCTCTAATCAGCTTTTCCCGGAGGGCTTCTTAGTGGCGTCTCTTATTCTCGAACTGGTGGGGTGGATTCTCCGTCTCTGCTTCTCCGTTCTCTCTGCGTCTCGGTGTCTCCGTGTCTCTGTCTCACCTCCATCATTCAACCTGTAGGTTTTATAGAGAAGAGAGAACCCCCCCCCCGCCCTTGCGCCATCCAGTGCCGTCACCCCAGAGAGCCTGCTTTCCTATTGGCTAGAAGGTCTCCCCTCTCAGTGATTTGGGTCTTGCGAAACAGCGTTACAAGGTGACCTTACAGAGGGGATATGAACTAGTTTCCTTTTAGAATGATTTACCCAAGTGTCCCTGAATGCGACCCTCATACAGATGGAAATATAGTACCCACTCAACCTAACAGTGGGTATCACAGAATGGCCTGTTTGGTCTGCTTAGCTAAAGTAAACAGAACTCGGGTGTTGGCCTTCAGGCCGTCACTTCTTGACTTAAAAGTTAGTTATTGGGCGCACCATCCCTGTTCATTGTGGAGGAAGATGTGTCATCTGTTTGCCATTTGATCTGTTCTTTTATCTTTATGGCACTCTGGGCCTTTCCTATAACTGCTAAGTGAAGGCTGAAGGGGTGCACTGTTAGCTTTTTGACTGAGTTCTCCTGTGGCTTTTTCCATCAACCGCTAGATGATTTTAATCCTTCCTGTAATGCTTATATGGGTCATTTTGATCCATTTCGACTGAGGCCAGTTAACAGCCTTCTTGTTGACTCAAATGTATGGTTAACCTAACAGGTGATTTGGCATGGCTGTGAGTCTCTATTTTTCTAAGAGAAAATAACCTAGTTCTTTGCTATTTCATATATGTGCATAATTTCTATTGTTTAATTTACAGGTTTTATTTAGATAAATATACGACAATCCACCCTTAGTGGGTTTCATAACCCACTATATAGCACCAATATGTTCTAAATTAAACATGTTAAACCATAATTATCATTTTTGCTAATATTTTCAAAAAATTCAAAAAATCCAAAATTTACACAAATCGAACTACCAAACCCATTTCCGTCTGTACAGTTACAAAATCATCATTCACTCTTTCCGTTGGCTTCTTCCCCAGTCACACACAATATCAGTTATTACTATGACTTTAGACTAAGAAAGCTGTTCCTGTTTTTACAAGGAAACACTCTTTCAATAACAGTTTTTTTGTTTAGACTATTTTATCCATGTTTACTTAGCTTCAATGTGTCTGTTTTGTGTAATTGACTCTGCAAGAAAAGATTAATACATCCTACCCAAAAGATTAACACTCTAAACATCGAGGGAGATTCAAACAAGCAAACATAAATCATCTCTTCTCCTTGAAAAGACCACTGAGGCCTCAATTATTCTTCGCTTTCATCCCTGTCAGTTATCCCTGTTTAAACCTCCTGAGGTCTTTACGGCTACCTCGTTTTGACTGTTTTCTTCTTGTTGTATTTTGTGCTAACCACAGCCTCTTCTTTGTTGTATGCAGTTTTTGGTACTGCTCCGATTTTCCACAGAAGGAAACGATTTTCCCTCTGTCCTTTTTTGCATTTTGGATTGTTATTTACAAACACACAATGGATTGGAAGTTCTCTTTTCCGCACAGATACATCTTTACTGTTCTGTATTTGACAACACTCTTTTTCCAAATTCGTTATCTATATATTCCACAGCTTCAATTGTTAATATTCAATCAAATCACCTTTGTCTCATTCATTTTTGTGCTGTACTATCTTACTAGATCAAATACCTCAAGTTCAACACAATCACCACTCCACCCTTGAAAGTGGAATAACCATTTATTACACTATCAATACCTTGTTTCCAGACAGCCTCCTCGGTCCGGACAGCCAGCTCTAGACGAGGCCAACCACCAACAGAACCTATGTGCATGGTAACAAACCACAGTCCCTTTAAACACACATCCCACACACTCTGCCAGCCTTCAACAAGCCGGTGCAGAGTCTCCCATAAGCCAATTATCAATTTCACACGTCTGCACCCTACTTGTAAACTATTTGGCCAATGGCGACCAAAACCTACAGAGCTTACCTATAAACAGAGAAACACGTTCGCCCAACACTTACCAAACCCAAAAACGTGACACAACTCCCCAGATACTACTCCTGGACTCTCAATGAGCGGAAAACTAAATCATGAACCAGCTCCCGTCCACCCTTAGTTTCCAGCCCATCATATTAGACATTCCTACCAGTCCCGCTGTGTCACCACCACCTGCTATCCCTGACCGGCGAGAGATCCCTCCCAACCAGTCAGTTCCTAAAAAAAAATAGAGTGTCAAACAAAAACAAAGAAAATTGCAAACAAACATAAACAAAAATTCGTGAGTGCCTTCATGCAACACACCCATCAACAGAACTAAACTATCAGCTAGAGGCATAAATACCCCCGCATAATCACTAAGAAATAAAAATTAAAAATTAAAAAGAAATGAAGTAAAGAAATTAAATTATTTTTTTTTTTATTTTTTTTTTAAAGTCTCCTTGACCACCCTTGGATCAAGTATGTATAATCACTACTAAAATAGTCCTTTGTTATTAACTCTGTTTAATATTATGTCTAATATCAACTGTTTAACCCTTCTCTGACACCGTCTGGGTCAGAGTTCACATGACCACAAGAGCCATTGCGGTGACCATTTTTCTCTCTCTCTCCAATCTGTGCAGCCGGGCCAGGCTGCACAGGTGGGAGATACCAAAAATCGTCCACCATACCATTCTCCCTTACGTTTTCCTCACTGCCACAGCAAGAGTTGATCAGACACACTGTAGCAAAAAGGAAAACCCATGATTGGTCTATTAATTAACTGTTAGTACGATTGGCTCATGCATCTGTCAGTCATTTCATCTCTCCCTGTTAGTTGCACATCCATCTTAGTCGCTTCCACTCATAATCTAATGTACCAACGCTTCTATATATTTTTTATTCTATTTTTATTCCAATCAGTCCTTTTTCCCATTTTAACTTATTAATAACTCTATTTTCCCGAGCACTATTAGCTTCGCTTGTGCATTCCTGCCTCGTTCTTATTCAACCTATGGCCTTTGCAGACACACCCTCTTTACACCCCTTCTGAAAATGTCCCAACATTCCACATGTCCAGCAACTCTGTGTTCTGATGGACTCTTGCTGTCTATTGGACTCTTGCTGAGCTCGCCACCCTTTGCCACATGATCGAGCGAGATGGCCGATTTCTCCACATTGCCAGCACTCAGTCGATGCCAGCCATCCAAGCGGTCCCCCTCTTTGTCGTCCATTTCCTCCTTGGGGCTGCCAGTTCTGTTGTCTGGATGAGAGAGGGACATACCTGTTCTTCCCAGCCGCCGCACCTTGGGCCTTTTGTTGTTGGGAGGGGCCTGGAAACTCACCCCCCCTGCGGCTGTCATCATTCCCTCGCTGCTCCGCTCCCTGTTCAGGTAACAGGGCAAGTGACTTCTCTTGTTCACTGAGTCCTTGTTCTGCAGTACGAAACATGATTTCCAAAATTACATCACTCATGATCACAGTCTGTTTCGCCAGCTCTTGTTCTAGCACCTCCCTCTCGCGTGTGACTTGGTCAACCGCCAGCTGCTTCTCCACCAGTTTTCTACGGACTGTCTCATGTCTTTCGGACGCTTCCATGAATGCTCTCTGTCTTTCTGGAGAGAGGTACGTCATCCTCTCTTCCTCCACCCTGGCCCCCGCTGTCTGGCTCCTCGTCACCGGCCCACGCCTCTCATCCCGGCTTTGGTCTCGAGGGACGACTGGACATGGGAAACGGGTGGGCTGTAGAAACTGTTCATGTATAGTTCCATACCTGCTGTCGGTCTCTGTACCAGCCGTACGGCCAGAATAGACTTCGTGGGACTGCTGTAACAACGCCGCTCTTCTCAGTCTCTTTCTCTGTCCCTTGGTTAAACTGCAGTCGCCTGCAATGGACACCCCAGTGTGGCTCGGTTCTGGTTGGAGTAAAACCATTGTCTCTGGTTCTCTCTCCTGTAAGACCTCCTGTATTGGAATCAAAGTCATTATTTCCAGTCCCTCTGTTATACTGGTCACCTGAGGAAATTCCATCACATCCCACTCAATCAGATTAACTTCAGATATCAATCTTTCTACGGGAGTGTCTGCAAAGGTTGTCAGCCTATTGCTATTGTCGGCATTACTTCTTTTCATCGCTCTTCGTGCTCTCTTTTTCTGTTTTTTATTTTTGTTTCTCATTCTATAACAGCCTCCTTTTTTATACTTAAATACAAGGTTTTGTAAAGGCCTGAATCTCTTTGGCCATGGCTTCTTCACTTCTATTGTGATATTTCCAGTCTTTGACATAGACAGATTGTCTACTTTTGCTATTGTTATTGCTTCTAAACCTTCAGTTGTTCCTATCAATGTTCCACTAAGGTGAACTTCCTGTGTACCCGACATTCTCACCACTTCCAAACACACCTGCAATCACCGTTTGGAAGAACAAGTTTCTCTGTGTCCAAACCTATTTTTCGCTACTTGAGTTAAAATTCACCCACACTATCAGATTTATACCGGTGCAGACAGGGATTGACAATTTTCTTATCATTCATACTATACCAAGGCTCATATAGCCGTTTCCCCAATTGGTATTGAAATCGTCAGAGCCCCAGTCCTCGCCGAGCCTGTGCAAAAAGAAAGCAAAAACACAACACTTAATACAGTGGCATTTCCCTTGTCATTTCCTCAATATTTATGCATTGGAAATGTCGGGCATTCCTATACTAATTCTTCTAGAGAGATTCGGTGTGATCTACTTGAATATAACGATACGGTTTTACTTGTTTTTGTCCGTTTGTCCAACCGGAAACTGGAGGTTCCAATCCTTTGTGTGTTCCTTTCACCTTTGGTTCTCTGGGGAACATAATCATTAAGTTCCACACAACCTATCAATTCTAACAAATGGTAAACTTGGTTAGCCATCTGTTCCAATTTCTTTTTGCCTTGATGAAATTGTCATAATTTATACTTTAAATGACTGCTCCGCGTATTAACTATGTATAAATGTAATATCAACTTCCCTACTTGCTTTCTACTATGAAAATCAAAAACTATACTTCTTCCTACATTTCTCACCACATTTACATCTCACGCCTTCATCACATTCTTCATACAACATCATTCTACATTATTTTTCCACACATACCCCCTCACACCACCAAAAAAAACCTTTTGGTGGCGTCACTGCTTCCAACCACTATCACGGGAAAAAATTCATCTTTAGCAACTTAGGTCACTAAACCCCTGACCGTTACATAGCCCAGTTGTCCACGTTATTAAATTCATGAACCCCAGTACTATACCCACCGCAACATTTCCCATGATCCCTGAATCCACAGGGACCCGTCATTCCACAGCCCAAAGCATCTTCCCTCAGTTTCGAACCTGAACGAAAACACCCCAAGCCCCCTTCCAAGGAATATCACAACTCGTCCAACCATCACCTGTACCGGCACCTATTTCACATACATAACAGCTACGTAGTTCAAAACAACCACCCAACCAATAACACACAACAAGACGCAAAGCCAACCCTGCCTCCAAGGACCCCAACCGAAGGGGGAAACCAGGGGACTGGCACCTTCCCTAAAATGAAAAACAAAAAACACGCCACAACCGTCTCTAACCAAAACCAATCTAATGTAAAACCCATCTCCCTTATAACAAATGCTCCAACTCCTTGCCCCCAGCCCAAACACACACGCCACTCTCAAGAGGGCCAGTCTGGGGGTTGGAGGGACCCCAACTAGAAACGGTCCGTAACGTACCCACAATCCATTTGAAGGCAAGGCATCGAGGGGGGGCGCACGTGGAGAAATGAAGGGAGGGAGAGAAGGAGAGACATACATACGGAAGAGGAGTTCCCAAACGACCATGAATATTACCCTATCCTTCCGTAAAGTAAACACTATTTTAAATACAACCACTGCCTCAAGCCCACCATAAGGGCAACCTAACTCGAATACTCTAACTAACTGCATGCCATGTATGTCCTGATGAACCGAAAATGGGGGACCCTGATGTAAACAAGACGAAAGTCTTTCTCTGGTCTGCATCCCCTTAACAATCGTGTGCATTGAGCCGTACTGTATTGCACCCATTCTGATAAAGTTTTCAATCAACCAATCAATCAACAGAGTCCATCTGGGAGAGAGGGATAGACAGAGGGAAGGGGAGATACCGGGAGGGAGGGAGGGAGAGAGAGCGGGAGGAAGACAGGGAGGGAGAGAGGGAGGACAGATGAAGGGAGGGGGGCACAGACAGATGAAGGGAGGGGGGGAGCTATGACGGGAGGGGGGGGGGCACAGAGAGGGAAGGAGGGGGGGATGCTATGAAGGGAGATTTATTTATTTTCTTTCTATTCCCAGAATCAACCAGCAGACTTCACCGTACAGCCTGGTCCAGTTAACCCACAGCTTAATACAACTAATGGTCTTTGCATGGAGTTCCTAAAAGCCACCACTATACCCCAAGGGACGGAGGGAGGGAGAAGGGAATGGGGGAGGGAGGGATGCAGGGAGAGAGGGAGGGAGGGAGGGAGAGGGGGAGAGAGGGAAAGAAAAAGAGAGACGGCAAGACGAAGGGAGGAGGGGGGGACGGGGGAGGGAGAAGGCAGGCCGAAACCCCACCTGTTCAAAAAGGCCTTCGACTGTCAGCCTCCCATTTTAACTTCATCGCCCTCGTTTTTCTAAATCCTCCGTTTATTCTATGTTTCTAATTAACCATGTTCTATTTCTTCCCTATAACTGTTTCAAACCTGTAGCGTAGCACTCTGGGATCCCATCGAACAAAAAGCACATCACAAATCCAATCCATTATTATCACTATCATGTGTGGCTGCCGTCCTGGCGGTCATCTGTGCTCTACTGAGTGCACCCTTCTAGCCCAGCGAGAGCGCTGACGCTCCGTATTTGAGCAGGGTTGTCTGCCAACACAAGTTGGAACCCTGGAGGAAGCGATATAAGGAAACAAATCGCCAATAACTGTGAAGTTATCTTCGAACCCGTATCAGGAAATAAGCCTCCACACATCTGGTTAAATTAAATGCGAAACAAGACCTCCTGTGCGTCTCATTTTACAAACTTGTCCTCGTGAGCAGAGCGCATCACAACCACATCTAAAGGTGCATTGTTTGCAAACATTAGAACAGACACGTGACTCATACGCACACAGGAACGGGAGAGAGGGAGGGAGGGAGAGAGGGAGGGAGAGAGGGTGGCAGGGAGGGAGGGAGGGAGGGAGGGAGAGGGAGGGAGGGAGGGAGGGAGGGAGGGAGGGAGGGAGGGAGGGAAAAGAGTACTATATCTGCATGGGGGGGCACACACTATGGTATAGAGGGAGATGATATCTCATCTCTACAGTGGGGAGGGGGGGGAGGGGCACACACCATAGAAACTATGAAGGGAGAAAGGAAGCATTCCAGGGAAGGAGCTGTACCATAGGGAGCTCACACCATATAATAAATGGAAGGATGGAATGGACCCACTATGATAGTGCAGGATGGATGGAAGGGGGAGGGGAAGGGGGCACACACTATGATAATGCAGGATGGCACCCATTATAATAGTGCAGGATGGCACCCATTATAATAGTGCAGGATGGCACCCATTATAATAGTGCAGGAGGGGGCACACCCTATAGGGAAGGCTACAGTGGGGAGGGGGGGGCCCTGATGAAACTTCTAGTATCCTCTCATATACTGTACCATTTTAGCCATAAAAGGGGAAAAAAGGAGGGAGGGAGTGGAAAAGGGAGGGAGGGATGGAGGAAGAAAAGGAGGTGAGGGAGGGAGAGAGAGAGAGGAGAGGAGAGGAGAAGGAGGGAGGGAGAGAGAGAGAGAGAGAGAGAGGGAGGGAGGGAGGGATGGAGGAAGGGAGGGGGGCAACCTAGGGAGAGAGGGCCAAGCAACAGCAGAGGTGTATCCATTTCAAAGACAACACCGCCCCCTGCTGTCTCTATTCACACATCAACCTCATTGCCCCACAGTACTCGTCATCACGCAGCCACTTTTCCCATGACGTCAGCCGACGTGCTCACACAACATGAACCCCAATTCCCAGAATTCCCTGTACCGAATCGTAGTCCGCCATTAAGGATGGCTTCCCGCGAGACGTCGCCACAGGCTTACGTCACGTTTACACTCACGAGGTCTCGCTGTCAGCCAAAACAGCATCACGCGATATTCCCCGAGACTCCCAGCATGCAACATTGTTAGCACAGGTAGCTTTAGCATGTTAGCATAGTTAGCTTAGCATTTTTAGCATAGTTAGCTGTCCACTGCTAACACGATTAGCTTAATACTGTTAGCCCCATTAGCTTAGCTCAATGTTGCTATCGCTCGATCAGCCTAGCACGGCTAGTTAGCTTAGCCTAGCCCCTTACAATAGCGTTTCCTACACGGCCCATTATCCTGTTGATTTGAGCGGCACAACACATCGCGACGTTTTGCACAACCCAGTCATATTTTATAACATAATTTTAACTTTATTAAGCATTCGTTTATAAATCCTACAGTATCAGCCCCGGCCGGCTCCGTATTTTAAATCTAACGCTCCCGATCCAGCCCGGTATTTCAAATCTAACGCACCCCCTCTAGGCCCCCACCAAGCAGACGCACCCTAGTGACGTCATCAGTGGTGGCCGCGATCTGCCATTAAATCATTGTAGCAGAAGAAGAACCCTGCTTTCTTTGATATTTACCACATTAAACCACGACCTTATTACCACTGATATAAAAAAAATTCAAATAATGTGACACATCCTTTTGGTTCCATCTCACTCGCCATTCACTCAATTCATTCGATATCGCAACGCAGCGTCCATACGGTATGTACGACGTTCTTGCGGACAGTGCTATGGTGTCCCCGCGGCCGTACCCGTCCCTAGAGTTATCATAATGATACAAAAAATACCGGCATCCACTCCATAACCTCTAGCAGACTCATTCACACACATCCTCTCTCATCCACACAGTTACACTCATACTTCCATTCAGCAACATAATCATTCTTAGCACTGGTTAACCTTGTACATCATGCAGCATCATTTGGTAGCCTTTCAGCCACCATGGATGAAGCTATAAGTTCCGTCATCTCAACACATCAGTCGTACTAAACATTATTAGCCCCAAGCATTCCCCGTTAGCTTGCAACGTAGCTTAGCATGTATTAGCCCTGCTTTGTATAGCAGTAGCTTCCCGGGTATAAAACGGCTTTATTCCGTATTGGTTGTAATATAGTAATCCGCGACGTTTAGCGTTATGATGACGTACGTTTGATTATAGCCATGATACCATACATGTGTCATCCTATTTCATCTAAACAACATATATACATTGTTACATACCAAAGTCCTTATATAATGCCTCATCGCTTCTAAGTGCAGTTTTTTTGTTCGAACATAAGCGCAGATCTTTATAACCCCCCAGTGCACAAGTGCTAATTTTTCCGAGGTTTAAGAGGACTACCTTACGCGCTCCAGATCTCTTGTTCCGTAAGAACTAAACGGATTCGTACGACGTCGATTTGTCTTTAGCAACGTACAAACCAGACGTCTCCAGTTATTGTCATTGCATTTGAACCTACGATTCTAAACAAGAGTCTCTGTCGCCTAACCTGGCGCAATCCTCTAGCCCCTCAGCAGTGCGCGACCTGAACTATATTATTGTCCAACCCGATCGCGCCAATCCCCTTAATTTCATTAGTGCCGATACGGCTGTGCGCTCAATCGTTCAACTCGATCGCGCCAATGCAACCATTCCCTACCCCTGTTCGAAATCTGCCCAAACAAACCCCGACAACACAGACACATCTTCAACTCACCGTTTGGCCTCTGCTGGTTGTTGTTGCTCGAGGATGGTGTAGTCAGGCGTCGTTGCTCTGCTCTGAGAGTTTTTGAAGTTCTGTTGTGTCCTTGTCCTGGGTTCCGTTCGGATGTACAGACCGGCAGTCACGGCGCCAGATTAATGTATCTTCTCAATGATTCTATGTTATAGCTATATGCTCGTTCTCTAATGTATAGTGGAATAGCTTACTCTGCTCGTTGTATTTCCCGTTAAAGTAACAGTTCATTCCAATGTGGTCCGTTGGAAATCACGTGGAGGCGGAGACAGCGCTGCGGGTGAAAACGGTTCTGACCGTTGTTTTATTGGAATATCCAACAGCTTAAATTATCTGGTTCACAGCATCAATTATTTTCTATCTCTAATCAGCTTTTCCCGGAGGGCTTCTTAGTGGCGTCTCTTATTCTCGAACTGGTGGGGTGGATTCTCCGTCTCTGCTTCTCCGTTCTCTCTGCGTCTCGGTGTCTCCGTGTCTCTGTCTCACCTCCATCATTCAACCTGTAGGTTTTATAGAGAAGAGAGAACCCCCCCCCCCGCCCTTGCGCCATCCAGTGCCGTCACCCCAGAGAGCCTGCTTTCCTATTGGCTAGAAGGTCTCCCCTCTCAGTGATTTGGGTCTTGCGAAACAGCGTTACAAGGTGACCTTACAGAGGGGATATGAACTAGTTTCCTTTTAGAATGATTTACCCAAGTGTCCCTGAATGCGACCCTCATACAGATGGAAATATAGTACCCACTCAACCTAACAGTGGGTATCACAGAATGGCCTGTTTGGTCTGCTTAGCTAAAGTAAACAGAACTCGGGTGTTGGCCTTCAGGCCGTCACTTCTTGACTTAAAAGTTAGTTATTGGGCGCACCATCCCTGTTCATTGTGGAGGAAGATGTGTCATCTGTTTGCCATTTGATCTGTTCTTTTATCTTTATGGCACTCTGGGCCTTTCCTATAACTGCTAAGTGAAGGCTGAAGGGGTGCACTGTTAGCTTTTTGACTGAGTTCTCCTGTGGCTTTTTCCATCAACCGCTAGATGATTTTAATCCTTCCTGTAATGCTTATATGGGTCATTTTGATCCATTTCGACTGAGGCCAGTTAACAGCCTTCTTGTTGACTCAAATGTATGGTTAACCTAACAGGTGATTTGGCATGGCTGTGAGTCTCTATTTTTCTAAGAGAAAATAACCTAGTTCTTTGCTATTTCATATATGTGCATAATTTCTATTGTTTAATTTACAGGTTTTATTTAGATAAATATACGACAGTATGTATGTATAAAAGAAAAAAAATACAATAGAAATATTGACTGACGTTTCTTAGGCGACTCTTTCGAAGTTGGTTAAGGTTAGAGTATGGAATCAGGGCTGGTGTTCTATCGCCCTGCTCTAAGACAAACTCTAACCTTAACCAACTTCGAAAGAGTGCCTAAGCTTAACCGGTGAAAGAAAGAGGCGTCACACGATTGGCGCTACCAGCATCACGATGGTTTCAACCAGAAAAAATGTGCCGGAAGGTATGGGTTCTTACTTATCTCGATGTGATTTATCTAGACATTTCTACAGCAAGAATTTTAGGTGTCAGTGAAACCAACATTGCAATCTGGTTAGAAGTGGTGGAGAGAATAAAAGCTAGCATATGAATTGTAGTTCCTGGTTAGAAACGAATGAAAATGGATGGATTATCCAAATGGGGGTCCGGGGGGGGGGGTGAGCGAGCAAGAGCATATGTATGTAGGGTATTAGATAGCAAGTATTAGGTATATATCTCGTAAACTACATTTATAATGATTCAAATGGTGATTTCATTGGATGTTTACTGTTAATGCTTGTGTGTCTAATTTGATGTTATGTTTAAAAATATATATATATAAAAATAAAAATCACTAGAATGCAGGATTTGAAAAAATGAATGACATCTTTTTTCGTCCAAATCCTGCATTCTAGTGAATTTTCATAGTAACAAACTGCACTTCAGACAACCTACAACTGGTGATGGTGTCGGTGTTAAACGTGTTAAACAGCCGAGAGCAGTCACTGCTGTTTTTTGTAGTCTTCTTTCATACACACATCTTACCCAGTGTTAGCACGTAGGGCTGCATTTTAAATTTCGTTGTACCATTCTTGTGACAATGACAATAAAGATAATTAATTCATTAATCTGTACTATTGATACATTTATGGAGTGATAAGAATCTCGGCCATCATGTACGTGGCCCGTCGGGCTTAAAGGAATCACACACATACCGTGATTTCATTTGTTATGGTGACATTACTTTAGACAGAGTTGGGGGGTGCACCGTTCCTGGAGGTACTGCAATACCAGGTCGATGCGTGGAGTGGACGGAGCAAGCCCCTTTTCCATCTCCCTGCTCCAAAAATCAATTTAATATATGGTCCCCGGGTAGGGGACGTATCAGATATTAAACTGATAAGAACAGATTTTTTTTTTTTTTTTTTTTTTTTTATTGAAATTCAAGTGACATGCACACATACAGCTCATCATCATCTCCTTAAACAGTCATCATTACACAATCATAATTCAAATGACATACACACATACAGCTCATCGTCTCCTTAAACAGTAATAATCATTACATCTTTTTAGTAGCCGCAAAGACAATTACCTAAGCAAAAACCAAAACCACTACATCCCTTCCATCAAACCTAAACCCCCCTTCCATCTCTCCCTTGCAGCGTGATGTCCCCACCTCTTCACATCCCACCGCATCCTTCCCTTCACGTCCCCCTCTACTCTCCTTACAACCCCCTCCACCCCCCAATCCACCCCCTTTTTTACCAGAGCCTGTCTGGCCTCCCACAGCCCCTTCTTAAAAAGGCCCATGATGAACCATTGCAGGAGACGCCCCCTACGCCCCCCCCCCGCTCTACCAATCCCTCGCTCCAATCTCGCCCATGTGACCCCAACACTCCCCTCCAACCTCCCAATCAACACAGATGCCCTAGCCCACACCCCCCCTGCAAAAGGACAGTCCCACATGATGTGTCTAATAGACTCGTCCTCCAAGCAACCAGCTCTGGGGCACGCCGGGGATCTCGCCAAGCCATGCCGATGCATGATCTCACGCACCGGCAAACTCCTGTGTAGCATCAACCACCCTAAGTCCTTGAGCCCGTTATCCAGTCCAGGCATTTGTACAGACAACCAAACCGTAGCGGGTATCCCCACCACAGCTGGCGCCGTCACTCCCTGTCTCACCTCAGCATAGAGCCTCCTCTGGTCCAACCCCACATCCCCTTCCAGAGCCCCAGGATGAGTCCGCAGCCACTTTGCCGCATGGCCGAAATGCCACGGCATCTGCTCCGCCCGGGGGCCCAAATTGGACCAGGCCGTGCCCATGACCCTCCTTGCCGGGTAGGCAAAATAGAACCGGAGGAAAAAACCCGATGGATGGACCACCGGAGAGGACAATTCTTTCAGCAGAAAAGAAACAAAAACGCAGTCCAACTTGAGTGGGAAATGGGGCACGTCCCTCCCCCCTTCCCCAACCGGAGCCAACATGCGCGCCCTCGCCACATATTCATAACTTCCCCCCCACATGAAACGAAACACAAGCCGAGTAAGCGGCACCCGCATGCTTGCCGGCATCGGGAAGATGTACGCCAGGTACAGGAGGGATGGCAACACGTCTACCTTCAACACCAGTACCTTCCCCGTAAAGGTCAGTCTCCTGGCCTTCCAGAGGCCAAACTTTTTGTGAACGGCCTCTATTCGCCTGGTCCAGTTGACCATAGCACTGTGGGCTGTCTCAAAGAGGACCCCAAGAATCCTCAGGGCCCCTTCACATAGCGACAGCCCTCCTGGTACGTCTGTCCTACTCTTCCACCGCCCAAAGAACTTAACCGAGGATTTCGCACGGTTAAGCTCCGCACCTGACACCCGTCCAAAGTCCTGAAAAATCTCCAAAGACCGTCTCAGACACGCATCATTGTCCAGTAGCAATGTAGTATCATCCGCATACTGCGACAACTTGACCCTCTGGCCCCTACTACCTGGTGCCAGGATACCCTTCACACCCGGGTCAGCCCTAATGGCAGCCGCCAAGGGCTCCATATAAAGGACGTAGAGCAGGGGAGAGAGCGGACACCCCTGTCTTACCCCTGCGTGCAACCCAAAAAACTCCCCCAAGTGCCCATTGACAGAAACTGTGCTCCCCACTGCTGTGTACAGGGTGCGCAGCCACCCAACAAAAACCCGCCCTAAGCCTATTCTTTCTAAAACTTTGAACATAAAACCCCAGTGAACCCTATCAAAGGCCTTGGCCTGATCAAGACCTACCACCATTAGTGGCTGGTCCCGATCCTCTGCCCAAGCGATGACGTCTCTGATGAGCTGGAGATTCCATCGCAATGAGCGCCCAGCCACCCCACACGTCTGGTCCACATGGACCGCCTCTGGAAGAGCTGTGCACAGACGGCCTGTGAGAACCTTCGCCAAAAGCTTGTAATCAACACACAGCATGGTCAATGGCCGCCAGTTCTTAAGGTCCGTGGCATCCCCCTTCTTAAACAGAAGTGAGATCACCCCCTTAGCCATTGTCCCTCCCAGTGCCCCCATGCGGAGGACCTCGGTCAGGACCTCGAGAACCACCGGCCCGAGAATATCCCAAAACTTGAGATAAAACTCAGCCGGCAGGCCATCGATGCCCGGAACCTTACGCTTGCCCATTCTACGAAGGGCACCCTCCAATTCCTCGAGAGAGAGAGGGGCCTCCAAAGAATCAGCCATGTCTGACGGTACCCTCTGAGCCACAAGCTGCAAAAATGCCTCTGCTCTCTCCTCCTCCACCTCTCGTTCACAGAAAAGGGAGCGGAAATGATCGGTTGCGACCCTTACCATCTCCCCTGTCTCAGTAACCACCTGACCCTGGCTGTCCCTAACTCCCGCTATCACCCTCCTTCCCTTGTCAGCCCTCACGCTGCTGAAGAAGGCTGCAGAACACGTCTCATTCTTCTCCAGGAACTCACGGCGTGACTGCGTCAGGTAAGCGCGTGCCTTATCCTCATAGACACCCCTAAGTTCTGTCTTAAGGGAGTCACAAGCCTGTTGGTCTACAGCGCCACCTAGGTTGCCCAAAGTGTATTGGAGCTCGAGGAGGTGTTGAAGCCGAAACACTTCCCTCCCCGCCTCCTTCGCCCTCCGCTTACAGTACATAATACAAAACCCCTTTATCCTCTCCTTAGCCCCCTCCCACCAATCCACCACACCAGAAAACATGGCCCTAAGTCCCTCGAGCCCCCTGAAAAAGGAGACAAAACTGCTGCAGAACTCATCCTCACCAAGGACACTGGAGTTCAACCTCCAGTACCCGGGGCCGAAGACTGGAGCGCTAGACCGGACCCGAAAGAGGACTCCATCATGGTCAGAGAAAAAAACCGGGACCACCCGGCCCGACAATAGGACCAAGGACCGAGAAAAAAACACATAATCAAGCCGCCTGGCTACCCCCCGGGAGTTGCGCCATGTGGGCCCATCTAATCGAGGGGTCAGTGCCTTCCCCCCATCCACCAGCCCCTGCCCCTTGAAAAAAGAACCCACACACCCAGCACTTGGATCCCCCACCCTTCCCAGATCCACATTAAAATCACCCCCCACCACCATCTGCCTGTTTGTGGCAAAAAAAGGCCTTAAAGCCTCCATCATGTCCCTCCATTCACCCGCCCTCTGTGGCCCGTACACCACCACCACCCTCAACTTCAAACCCCCAATATTCACATCAACCCCCATAACCCTCCCCTGCACAATAGCAAAAGAACCCACCACCCTTGCCTCCCGATTCCCAAACAGTATCCCTACGCCAGAAGAGTGAACCCCCCCCCACTGACCAAAACGATTCCCCCTTATCCCATTCCTGTGAAAACAGACCACAATCCCTCCCATCCCGTAAGTGCACCTCTTGCACAAAACAGACCGTGAGCCTGAGTGTGGCAACATAATCGAAAAAACCCCTCCTCTTGACAGATCCCCTCAACCCCCTCGCGTTAAAAGTACCCACCGTGAAAGCCATTGACATTATTATATATCGCTCTCTTGCCCGACCTCCTCATCCTCCCCCGTTTCCCAAGACAATGGTTTCTCAAAAAGAGTCTCAAAGGGGTCCATACTGTTCATCTTGTCCAGGACAGGGGAAAACGGTATATCACCCCCCTCCCCCTCAACGTCCCCCAAACCCACTCCAACCCCCTGCTCCCCCCCAACCTGTGCCACCCCACCTCCCCTCACCTTTTTTTTGGGGCCCCCACCGGTTGTTCCCCCTGCCCCCATACCTCCTACCCCAGGTGGAGTCCTTTTACCCTTTCTCCGTTTTCTACCGACTCCTCTGCCTCCACCAGCCTCCTCATCCCCCACCTCTCCATCTGAAGACACAGGGGAAACTGTCTTTGCCAACCTCTCCTTGCTGACAACCGGGGGTACCGTCTTCACCGCTGTGTCCTCCACAGAAAGCGACCCTATTGTCCCCCCTGGTGCACGTTCTTTCTCCTCTTCGACCATCGGCGTAACCTCCTCTCCATCTGAAGACACAGGGGAAACTGTCTTTGCCAGCCTCTCCTTGCTGACAACCGGGAGTACCGTCTTCGCCGCTGTGTGCTCCACAGAAAAAGACCCTATTGTCCCCCCTGGTGCACTACACTTGATCTTAGCCAAAAGGCCGAGAAGCGATGCCGACCCGCCTTCCGAGGAGGCGACCCCATTCGCGGAGAGCTCATCGTCGGTCGTGGGTTTATGCAGAGATGATTCATAATATCTCTTAACGTGTAAGATAAATACTATCAGGCAACATGTGTAGCGTCCGATATATGGATACGTCTACTTTTATACAAAATGTAACCGTAGAGGAATTATTTAAGAACAATGTAACGCTATTCAAGTATACTTCCCAACACATCCGCGTCACGTGGCAGCCACCCTCCAATAGGACACGAGCTAAATATCAAAACTCAAAAACACCTAAAAGAGGAAGAGTTGCATATATTTTCTACTCATCTGAATCATATAGACAAAGGAAATTAATAACTTCAACCGAACGCTCAGCGGGTGACATCAAGTTGACTTTACGATCCAATCTCTCTGTTTTTGTGTTCTGTTCGCTCACGTTGCAGATACACACGGAGCTCTGGCTCCATCTGCTGGACAATCAAGCGAACTGCACTTAGCGTAGGCGAGGTAACTCCACGACCAATGTCCTCAAACTGAAAACATGTAATTTCATTACAGTCCCCTCGTGTTCATACTGAGGGAATGGGGTTTATATACTGTGAAAATAAACAGACAATGAAATACAATTGATGAAACTTTGAACCATTGCTCATTTGAAGGTGTGAATATCTGGTGTGTCTGCGGAGGACCAGGCCTCCCTCCCCGAGTCCACCATTTTTGCAAACGCGCTTGCGAGGCCGTATTTTAACTACATGATTTCAACTTCAGATCTAATTGTATTGCTTATATTATCTGTGTATTTCTACTATTAATCTGCCATATGTGTACCTCCCCTCCCCCATGCTGCTATTGATCGGAAACTTTATTAACAGATTGCAGAATGGGTACAGACTACAGTAGGGCTCAATATACACACAATTGTTAAGGGGTTGCAGACCAGAGAAAGACTTTCGTCTTGTTTACATCAGGGTCCCCCATTTTCAATTCATAGTGACGCCCGAATCCCCCCAAGATGGTCAATAAAGGAATATCTTACTTTAAAACTATGCAGTGAGTTGAGCTTTTAAACGTCTGGCTCAACCCGTTAGAAATACTTGAACCTCTTGCCTCAACTGCTGCTGGTGACGTTAATAATCGTCTCTGAAGAATCTCCAGCTTTTCCATCCCTGCATCTGATCAAAACACTCGACGACAGAACAGAACTTAGACTGAAGTGGACATGCATTTTATTTTACATTTAACGCTAGACTAGGGAACTAAAAACAAATGGTTTTGACCCCAAAAAAAATCCATGAAAACTAATTGTTGACAAGTAATAAAGAAAACAAATGCACATAAATACTTACTAGAGTTGCATGTCTTACGTTTTCAAAACATCCGCCCACCAACGTATTTCCCCATGAAAACCGAACATCCCAGACGGTTTGGTCCTCTAACGTTGGTTTATGTCTCTTTCCATGTCCAACTTGTCTTCTTAATAATAAACAGCGCGGTGTAAAATACTCAAAAGGTACAGGTTATAAAATACTCAAAAGGTACAGGTTATAAAATACTCAAAAGGTACAGGTTATAAAATACTCAAAAGGTACAGGTTATATTCCAGTATGCCATGGTGGTGGTATTCATTTGTGTTCCTAACGCAGCAAGTCGGATACTTTGTGCCGAATTGCACAAACAATTGACTATTTCCTGTTTGCGGACGACTCAGCCCTGCTGGTCTCTGACAAGAACAAGTTACAGGTTGAAAAAACCCTCAGCTCGGAACTAGGCAGAATCTGCATATGGCTCGCTGATAACAAACTATCATTACACATGGGCAAAACAGAGTCCATTCTCTTCGGTTCAAATAACAAACTCAGCAAGACCGACGGCTTCTCAGTTACAGTGGGTGACAATATTGTCACAAGGAAAGATGAAATTACCTACCTGGGTTCCATCCTAGAGGCTAATCTCTCCTGTGACAAAATGGCATCCAATGTAATAAAAAAAGTCAACCAACGAACTCGATTCTTGTACCGGATCTCCTCTCTGGTAAACAAGAATACCCTGAAGACTCTGGCAGGAGCACTCATTCAGGGGTACTACGACTATGCTTGCACCTCATGGTACCAAAGCACCTCAAAGGCGCTAAAAACAAAATTACAAACATCTCAAAACAAACTGGTCAGACTACTGCTTGACCTTACTCCTAGAACCCACCTCACCCCTGCCCACTTTGACAACCTAGGATGGCTTAGAGTAGATGACAGAGTACAGCAACTTGCAATGGGCCTGGTCTACAAGATACACTACACGACCAAGGTACCCATGTACATGGCAAAATACTTCCCAAAGGTCAGTGAATACCACGATCACAACACCAGAGGGAGCTCCACAAATCATGTTAAACCCAGATTCGGCTCAAATAAGGGACTAAACACGTTTCGCAATTATGCCACATCAATGTGGAACGCCCTAGCCAAAGCTGTAAAGGAATGTGGATCACTACCCACTTTCAAAACCTCTCTCAAGAGACACCTACGGGAGACTGCAATTCAACACTGGCCCCTGTAAATATCCTAACCCAACCCCCTCCAATGTACAGTCATTTACCTAGTATGGTTTTGTCAATAGTCCAATGTACAATTTTGTTTGTTTGTACAGAGTCTCCCCCCCCTCAATGTACAGTTTTGCTTGTTTATACAGTGTGCCCCCCCCCCCCCCCAACCACCTCCAATGTAAATTACCCAGTATGGTTGTCAATATCCCAGTGTACCCAACCCCCCCCACCCAACCTCCTCCAATGTACAGTTTCTACGTCAAATGTATATACTCCCTTTTCTTGACTCCTTCTGTATCACAAACAGTACTGTATTTGCAAATCTGGTATGTCATAAATGTATAGATGTAGCAGTACTGACTATCTGTATGTCATGTATGTCATATATGTCCTGATGAATTGAAAATGGGGGACCCTGGTGTAAACAAGACGAAAGTCTTTCTCTGGTCTGCATCCCCTTAACAATTGTGTGTATTGAGCTGTACTGTATTGTACCCATTCTGCAATCTGTTAATAAAGTTTTCAATCAATCAATCAATCTATGGGGGGAGGGGGGGTTGTCCCAGGTGTCCTGGTGCTGTGCAGTCCTGCGCATTGCAACTCATGGAGGTGTTAAGTGGTGGACCTGGGGGGGGGGGGGCTTCAGCCAGGTCAAGACCAAGTTAGTTGGGTTGGTGTCCCACTACATAACATGAGTCTTTCCTCTTAATCTTTGTATCTTCTGTACCCTCCATATATGTGAATCTAAACCAGTCTTTCTAAAAGCAAATATCCTAATTACTAATTTACTTCCAATGGAATTTGTAATTATGGCCTACACAGGGGGGGGGGGGGGGGGGGCGCCGCCTGAAAACTTTGGGAACCCCTGGCTTATAGAAGAAATCTGGATATTGGGCCACTGCAAATTCGCCCCCTACTGGCCATGGCAGGCATCAACGTTATTAGATCACTTTTAGGGGGGCTGTGCCTTTATCTTGCTTTTTATCACAAAACGCACAATTCTGTTGAACATTTGAGCTAAGCTGAACCACTATTTATGCTATTAAGTTCTCATCTATTTTTAGAAATGTAATTGGTCTGCTTTAAAAAGATTTTTTTTTTTTTATCTCAAACCTCATTTTAATTGGTCTACTGTATAAGTTAGCTACAGTAGATTTAGCTAGGCCTATCCTAATGGTAGAGCTGGCAGTTAACACCCTATTATGCTAAAACATGCATTTGTTTGTTGTCCTGTAAGCTTGCTAGGTAGGTTAAAATCACTGATTATTGGAATACTAAATCTAAAGAAAAGAAAATGATCAGAATTCTTTCACTCTCAATCAACCAAAAGGGGGCCCTTTGCCCCAATGAAGGGGGGGTTATTTGCCACAAATGTGGTCACTACTAAATTTTTTTAATCGTTTTTTTCCTTCTTTTTCTTAGTGTATTATTTCTCCCAAAACCTTTGTAATAACATAATAATCATTTCAGAGCTATGGTATTATCACATTACGCTGCAATCCTTTTAAAATGATAAAATATTAGATCAAGGACTGCATTTCTTGTTGTTCTTGCATGTTACCTACCAAAGTCGGCCCATGTCACCCCACTTCTTAGGGACCTGCACTGGCTCCCCATTGCTGCACGAATCCGCTTCAAGGCCCTCGACCTGGCATACCGTGCGGCAAAGGTAACCGCTCCCGCCTACCTCCGGTCAATGGTCTCCAACTACACACCCTCAAGACCTACGCTCTGCATCTTCTGGCCGTCTCAGACCCACTCCTATCCGAGTTCCGGGAGGGTCATCAAGGAGAACCTGCCTTTTCTCAGTCCTTGCCCCACAATGGTGGAATGAACTACCCACCCCAGTTAGGACAGCCGAAACCCGTCCAATCTTTCGCCGTTGACTAAAGACACACTTATTCAACCATTATCTGAATTTAAAAAAAAAATCTAACCCTAACTAACCTTACTGTCGTCATGCACTTGTCCTAATATACTAACCTACACTGTAGCACTTAACACTTTGATGAACATTGTTACTCAGCTGATAGAGTTGTGCCCTTCCTGATGACTTGTCGTACAGAACTTGTAAGTCGCTTTGGATAAAAGTGTCAGCTAAATGACTAAATGTAATGTATGTAACGTATGTTATGGTGTGGATTAACACTTTTTTGTCTCATGACCCCATTTCTTTGCCTGTCTGACACGTCCTGGTTCACTCGGAATTGGGCGGCGGGCCAGAACTCCGACCCAGGGGACTCATGAGTTAAGCTAATGGCATCGCATCGACGACACTACTAGCAAGTATTCTGTACCACTTACTGTCCAAGAATCTAAACTAGGCCTTTAAGTTCTATCCCTCGCTGCCTGTCTAAACTATCCAAAGCAGGACACACAACTCACAAGAGGAGCTTAATCCACCATCATCAAAAAATTATTTGATCAATCATGACTTTCTTCTTCTACCAGAAATGTGTGCCTTCCTAATTTTGAAGACTATCTGTCTGTCATGTAGGATCTCTGTACTGTTCAAAACTCTACTAATCACCTTCAAAGCCCTCAACAACCTGGCCCCCTGCATGCGTGTGTTTTTGTGTTCAACGTTAAACTGTTGTGCAATCTTATATACATAAATAAATAACTTATTTGGAACTTACCCTTGTGTTGCTATTTTATTGAAATTATGTTTTTAAAGTTGCAGGAAATTACAGCAAATGGATTTCTTTATTGCAATTCTTTTTTTGCCTCCCGGACGGGGGCCACATATGGGGGGCGACAGTGGCTCGGTAGGTAGAGCAGTCGTTTGTTTATCTGGAGGTTCCCGGTTCTATTCCCGCTCCCCCAGGGCAGCATGTCTAAGTGTCCTTGAGCAAGACACTTATCCCCTAATTGCTCCCGATGAGCAGGTCGGCACCTTGCATGGTTGCCTCCGGGATCGGTGTGTGATGTGTGAGTGAATGGGTATAAATGTGAGGAACAAATTGTAAAGCGCTTTGGATAAATAAATGCAGCCATTTACCATTTACCCCCTAATTGAAACTCAGCCACCATCTTGTTTGAAAATTCGGGGGAAAGGCCTGTACTGTATTTTAGAAGTTACACATTGGGTTTTGATATTGGTATCAGTCATTCGTTGTTTTTGATAATCACCTGCACTCAATACAACTGTTTGACTGCACTGATCAAAGTCCACTGACAGTGTGTCTAGTGCTGATTCAGAGGACAGTATAATCATTTACTATTCAGACACAGTGAAAGTTTGGTCAAAGGTCAAAGTTTGTCTCCACAGACCAGGACAAACCAGACCAACTGAGACCTGACATGATACTTGGACACAGCATACAGGAATAATAACGTCAAATCTGCATCATCATGACGTCTCAAAATATTTCAAGGATTACAAGAATATGTTTTTGACGTAGATATAATGAAGTTCAAGTTCAAGTTCAAGTTCTTTAATAGTTGTCATACAGAAGTACAGAATACTTTCATACAAAATGCTTCTTACTGTTACGCTCCAGAGACTGTGCTAGACAAGATAGTATCAAATAACATAATAACATAATATAGCATGAATTTAGAAGAAGAAAATGAGGTCACAGTTGTTCGGTATAGACATATGTACAATGTTCTGAGTTACCATATAATATACAATACACAATACTATGCAGTGTACTAATGTACAGTACTATCTAGTGCAAAGCAGAAATGGGATGAGGTACAATTTTAGGTACAATTTACAGTAAGGTGTACGAGTTGTAGTGCAATCCTTCATCCATAAATATAAAGTGTGGGGAGTGGGTGCTACAGTGAATGAATGAATGAACTGAATGAATATAATTCATGAATTATTCTATTTCTATGGCTCTTGACAAACATCAAGACTAGTATAAGAGTTCCATCTGATGTGTTCGTTTCTGCAGCCGCTCTGCTGGCCACAAGTTATTACTGTCATCCATCTTGTTTGTTTATTTATTTATTTGTTCATTTATTTATTCATTTAATTAAATTTTTTAAGGTCTGCCCCTCTTCTGGACCTCTGCCAGTAAAAGAGGCTTCACGCTGCCTGACGTGGTGAGGCTTCTGTGCCATAAAACCGCCCAGCTCTGTCGTCTTGACGACCAGAAAGGCAGCCTGGTCCCTGGTTACGATGCTGACTTGGTCATATGGGACCCAGAGAAAGAATTTACGGTGAGTACAACAACAACAACAAACAGTACATTTTCCTGCAAACACAGACTTTATTCTGGACTTAAAAGAAAAAGCACGGAAAAATAAAACCACAAAACACATAGTAATATTATATTGCGTTGTGACTGTAATTAATCTTCAGTGTGTTCGTTTTCTTTTTCTTTCTATGTTTGTCTACTGGCTAATCGTATTTCAGACATTGCTTATGATGTGCAAAATACAATTTTGATGATTCATGTCCCCACCTTAGCAGAGAGTATGATTTGATGTCTGACACATCGCATCACAAGCTATAAGATTTACTTGTTACATCTCTCGAAAATTACGAAATTACCTACCTGGGTTCCATCCTAGAGGCAAATCTTTCCTGTGACAAAATGGCATCCAATGTAATAAAAAAAGTCAACCAACAAACTAGATTCTTGTACCGGATCTCCTCTCTGGTAAACAAGAATACCCTGAAGACTCTGGCAGGAGCACTCATTCAAGGGTACTACGACTATACGTGCACCTCATGGTACCAAAGCACCTCAAAGGCGCTTAAAACAAGATTACAAACATCACAAAACAAACTGGTCAGACTACTACTTGACCTTACCCCCAGAACCCACCTCACCCCTGCCCACTTTGACAACCTAGGATGGCTTAGAGTAGACGACAGAGTACAGCAACTTGCAATGGGCCTGGTCTACAAGATACACTATACGACTAAGGTACCCATGTACATGTCAAAATACTTCCCAAAGGTCAGTGAATACCACATCACAACACCAGAGGGAGCTCCACAAATCATGTTAAACCCAGATTCGGCTCAAACAAGGGACTAAACACGTTTTGCAATTATGCCACATCAAGCTGTAAAGGAATGTGAATCACTACCCACTTTCAAAAACACTCAAAGAACACCTACGGGAGACTGCAATTCGAAACTGGCCCCTGTAAATGTCCTAACACAACCCCCTCCAATGTACAGTAAATGACCAAGTATGGTTGTCAATATTCCAATGTACAGTTTTGCTAGTTGTACAGTTGTACAGTGTCCCCCACCCACCCACCTCCAATGTACAGTCCCCCCCACCCCCACCCCAATGTACAGTTTCTACGTCAAATGTATATACTCTCTTTTCTGGACTCTTTTCGTATCACAAACAGTACTGTATTTGCAAATCTGGTATGTCATAAATGTATAGATGTAGCAGTACTGTCTATCTGTATGTCATGTATGTCATATATGTTATGATGAATTGAAAATGGGGGACTCTGATGTAAACAAGACGAAAGTCTCTCTGGTCTGCATCCCCTTAACAATTATTGAGCTGTACTGTACCCATTCTACAATCTGTTAATAAAGTTTTCAATCAATCAATCAAGAAGAGAAAAGAAACACATCATGTTTAGATGGGGGGGATGGCGCCATCGTCAGGAAGAAAAAAAACATGCACACACTTTGGAGACAAGAATATAATATTAGAATAGTTAGCTTACTTTTATGTGAATGTCAATTTAAATTATAATTAGGGAAGGGAGGGGGTTGAAATGTGTTTGTCCTGTGTTACTGTCTGTGAATGAATGAAAATTGTATTTAACAGATTGCAGAATGGGTACGGGTTTTGATATGGGTATCAGTCATTCGTTATGTTTTTGATAATCACCTGCACTCAATACAACTCATCCCTTGGTCCAACGTTGGCTGCTAAAGAAAACCTACGCTAATAAAATGACCTTACCCCTCCCGGGCATCATCTTAAATGGCAGGCCATGCATTATGCAGCAGCTTAGGTATCGGGATCTGCACAGGATCTTCATGTCCTTGGCTACAGTCCACTTGTCGCTGCTCTGGTCGTAGCGCTCTACCTTGTCAGTGTAGCCTCCGACCACGAAGAGCAGGTCGTCCAGCACCGCGATGCCAAAGCTTCTGCGGGGGGTGAGCATGTTGGGCAGGGCGCTCCAGGAGTCAGTCAAGGGGCTGTAGGCCTCCGCGCTACGCAGGTTGTTTCCACCGTCAAACCCTCCCACCTGAGGACAGGACACATGAGAGGAATGTCTTAGTGTGTGGTTCATGCAACAGTTGAGTCTGTCCTTTTGTATGGCAGTGAATGCTGGACCTTGAAGCCCACCCTGCAGAAGTCCCTGGATGGGTGCTACACCAGAATGATGCGTGTGGTGCTCAACATCAACAGGGATGAGCATGTCACTAATGCAAACTTGTATGGGGGGGTGCTAAAGGTGAGCGATAAAGTGGCAGTCAGGAGAATGAGGCTGGCAGGTCACTGCCAGAGACACCATGAGATGCCAACCAGCAAACTTGTACTGTGGGAACCAACACACGGGCATCGATCACGAGGACGTCCCACGTTAACCTATGTGGACGTACTCAGGAGAGATGTGGGAACAGAAAGCATCGGCGAGCTAGCCAGATGCATGGAGGATCGGGATGACTGGAAGCACCGATGGAGGGCCCGTCCGAGGACGACCTAGATAGATAGAAGGCAGGCAGACACTGTATTAATCCATTTAGGGAAATGAGGGCATCACAAAAGCATTGAAAGTCAAATGATACATATCTATAAAAATATTTAGTATAAAGCATTTGTCTCTGCGTGCACCTACCGCATAGACTTGTCCTCTGTACGCAGCAACTCCCACTCTGCTACGCCTGCTGCTCATGGGGGAGATCAGAGTCCACTGGTCGGTGTCTGGGCTGTAGCACTCAGCTGTGAACAGATCCTCCATCCAGTTGAAGCCACCACAGATGTAAACCTGTAATAAAAAAGAATATTCTAATTTAGTTTATATATTCCATTTGATTTCATTCTACTTTAATTGTCTGTTAATGTTGATGCACCAAAGGACCCAGACACATCTTTTGTATGTGCAAGCTCACTTGGCAATGAAGACATTTATGATTTCTGATTTAGAACCATCTCTCCCGCAAACGAGACCTTTGACATCAATGCAAAAGTGGACTCCGGTAGGCTGATCATGTCACAGTTCCCCCGTCTGGAGCGGCCATTTTGTGTCTCTCTTTGTAAGCGTTCGATTTAAAGGCCCCTGTGAAACGTCGTCAGTTTTGGGTAGGGAACGCCCTACCCAAAGCTGTAAAGGAATGTGAATCACTACCCACTTTCAAAACCACTCTCAAAGAGCACCTACGGGAGACTGCAATTCGAAACTAGCCCCTGTAAATGTCCTAACCCAATAATACACGAGACCCTCTTCTTGGGACCAAGTAAGGTTTTGTCGATATTCCAATGTACAGTTTTGCTTGTACAGTTGTACAGTTTCCCCCACCCTGTCTTAACCAACCCCCCCCCCCACCCCACCCCACCCCACCCAACCACCTCCAATGTACAGTTCCCCACCCACCCCACCTACCCAACCTCCTCCAATGTAGAGTTTCTACGTCAAATGTATATACTCTCTTTTTTTGAATTTTTTTGTATCACAAACAGTACTGTATCTGTAAATCTGGTATGTCATAAATGTATAGATGTAGCAGTACGTTCTATCTGTATGTCGTGTATGTCATATATGTTATGATGAATTGAAAATGGGGGACCCTGATGTAAACCAGCGTTTCCGTTAGAACATATTTGTGCCGGTCTGGGTGTCCTGCAAGATTTCTATCACCGGACATATTCGAGATATTCCGGTCAGAGTTTTAAACAGCAGTCTATTATAATCACATTTTTATGAGCTAACGAATTCCGTTATAATTGGACATGTGTATTAATTACATCAAGCGAAGAATGAGAAATTGATTTGCAGAATCAAATTACTATCTCTCGCCTCTCAAGTTAGTGCGATACGCTACCAGCATCAAGCTCCCGCCCCGCAGGCTTGCGCTGCAGCAGCTCTGTCACACGCACCCCCAAATGAATCTCGAGTAGACATCGCTTCACCTCGTTGTATCAGACACGTCACACATATCATAATGTTCAACTTCACACACAGCAAACTGTAGTTGATCATCACATTGCCTCGTTTGCTAGCTCGTCGCCACATGCAGAGAGGACGAGCCACATGCGTGTAACGCATTTGTTAATTTCATTATAGGTTATAGCCTACATTTAGTTATAATCAATAATATGCATTACTATGTGACACGGCAGTCAACCAACAGTTGCATATGATTAAAAATGTCAACACTCACTCACCCCGTCTCTCGTTGTGCCTATCCGTTTTGTACCTGCGACGGCTGCGAGAACAGCGACTTTAGTTGCTGGTTCGACTTTAATAGATCCCCATTGGAACAGGCGAGGCTCGCAACGGTAGCAGCAGACTGGGGATGCTCTTTGAGGTTCAATCAATAAATTAATAGTAAAAGTACGCTCGACATTTTTGTTTCTTTTCCGCGGGAGCCACCACGGCATCAGCGTCAGCGGTCTCTGTGACTTCAAGTTCAGAAGACTCATCTTCGTTGTCATTATTAGACCTGCTTGTGCTTGGTTTCATGAAATATTTACTAAGCTTAGCTTGTTTCGCCATCTCTCTCTCTTCCTCGTATACCTGTTTGTCGTTATGGTGGCCAGAGCGTGCAGGCTCAAAAAAAAATAAAAATAAGTTTCACATCTGAGCGGCACCATCCTATCAGAGTGAAGCAACAATTAAACTGAAAATGGAATTATTGTTTCGTTCATCGCATAGGCTATTTAATTTTAGCCGATTGTAATACAATTCAAATAATAAAATTGTGCTTAGAGGAATTATTTTCACCGGACATTAAGACCGGAGAGATTTAAATATTCGGACTTCAACATATTTTGCCGGTCAAATACCGGTAATTACCGGCTAACGGAAACGCTGATGTAAACAAGACGAAAGTCTTTCTCTGGTCTGCATCCCCTTAACAATTGTGTGTATTGAGCTGTACTGTATTGTACCCATTCTGCAATCTGTTAATAAAGTTTTCAATCAATCAATCAATCAATCAAACGTTCCTTGTGTTCATCTACCACCTTGTGTTCCTCAGTTCCACCCACCTTGCCCTGGAGGGCTGCTGCCCCGGCGGCGCTCCTGTGCTCCAGCATGGGTGAGATCACTGTCCACTGGTTGGTTTCAGGCTCGTAGCGCTCGGCGGTGTTCAGCCCTTCAGCCCGATGTCTGTCGAACCCTCCCATGGCGTAGATACAACCGTCCAACGCGACCACGCTGAGGTGAATGCGGCGTGAGTGCATGGGAGCCACCTGCAGCCAGCTGCGAGTGACAGGGTTGAACCTGTGCACACTGTTGAGAGCCTCTATGTCCAAGCCACCGACATAGTAGACCAGACCGTGGAGATAAGCGGTGCCGTGGAAGGCCCGGGGACTCTCCCCCTCAACGCTCACGTCCATCCATCCACCGGCTCGGATATTGTAAGCCTCCATTTCACCCAGGCCTCCGATGGCCAATAGGACCTCCTGGGGCCGGCGTGGACGCATCAGGGGGTTTGGGAGCCTGTCGGAGCCAGCGGGGTTCAGGACACTGAGAATGAGGGGCCTGCAGTCGTGGCTGTCCCTCACCACAGGGTTGTTCTGGACGTTGTTCAGCAAGTAGTCAGGCCTCATCTGTCAGGCCTGGTCTGTAATGCACAGTAATACAATTAGTTACCTTGGGCAGCAGCAAAGGGATGTGTGTTTTACGCTCCTCACGGGAGTGGTCAATCCAACGGAGGACGGCCTCGAACACCGTCTCCTCGCTCTTCACGTTCAGATCATCCCTCTCGATGATGTCCACCAGTTGCTGCGGGGACAGCTCCACAAACTCCTGTGAGACGTGCAACATCTCCTCAAAGTGGCACACGATGAAGAGATGGGCCTTGCACCTCAGGTCAGGGCAGCAGTAGATGTCCTCCAACCTCCAGATGCCGACACAGTTTTCCAGAGACAGCTGGCCTTCTAGGCCTTCTAAAGACTCCAGTCACCCGAACAACTGCCTCTTTGAACTGCTGCGGTCAGGCAAGCGATACAGGAGTCTCAAGGCGAGCACAGAAAGACTCAGAAGAAGCTTCTATCCCCAGGCCATCAGGCTGCTAAACGAACAATGAATGAACACTACACAACAACAACCACCAAACGCACATAGCACACACATCCACACGCACACACTCACTTTAAACAAACACACTGTAGCACCCACTCCACACACTTATAGCACACACCCACTTTAAACAAACACACTGTAGCACCCACTCCCCACACTTTATATTTATGGATGAAGGATTGCACTACAACTCGTACACCTTACTGTAAATTGTACCTAAAATTGTACCTCATCCCATTTCTGCTTTGCACTAGATAGTACTGTACATTAGTACACTGCATAGTATTGTGTATTGTATATTATATGGTAACTCAGAACATTGTACATATGTCTATACCGAACACTGTGACCTCATTTTCTTCTTTCTTCTTCTAAATTCATGCTATATTATGTTATTATGTTATTTGATACTATCTTGTCTAGCACAGTCTCTGGAGCGTAACAGTAAGAAGCATTTTGTATGAAAGTATTCTGTACTTCTGTATGACAACTATTAAAGAACTTGAACTTGAAGTCAGAGCACGCTCCTACTATGCCAGTGACGCGAAGCTGGTCTGCAGCCACCAGAAGCTCTTCCACGTTCTCTGCTGTCACCGGCACAAAGCGTGTGTAGGAGTACTCTATGATGAGCAGCATCATACCCGGGGACACCCCAGGGATAGTGTAGACTGCTTTCTCTGAGTCGCTCCAGCGAGTGAAGAGGGCTCTGTGGGACGCAGAGTATAGAGATATCTGATGAGTAAACAGTAAGCAACATTCTGTCCTGTGTAGTAATATATTTTCACTAGAAGTATAGGGTCTTAGCACAGTAGAAGTATAGTATCTTTTTACAGTAGAAGTACAGTATAGTATCTGTTTACAGTAGAAGTACAGTATAGTATCTGTTTACAGTAGAAGTGCAGTATAGTATCTTTTTACAGTAGAAGTACAGTATAGTATCTGTTTACAGTAGAAGTACGAAGTACAGTATAGTATCTGTTTACAGTAGAAGTACAGTATACCGGTATGGTATCTGTTTACTAACCAAGCTAACCTGAACCAAGCTAAGCTGAACCAAGCTAACCTGAACCAAGCTAAACTTACCTGAAATAGTCACTGCAGTCACACAGGAGGGCCTTGTGGGCATTCAACTCGGTGCTGTTGACTTTAATAACCACATCACAGAACCTTCCCTCCAGAGGCAGCTCATTAAGGATTGTACAGGACATTGTTTCCTTTTCCATGTGATTTTAAATTGTATCTACAGAATATATTCAAGCTTACAGACAAATAGCCGGAAACAACAAGTGAGATCTTCACTTGTCTTCTGAGATCTGAGATCTTCTTCTTCTTCTTCTTCTTATTTGAATTTCCGGCAGAGTAGACGCATCGAGGCGTATTACTGCCCTCCGCAATTCTTTTTATGGGCTCTTCTTCTTCTCCTTCTTATCCTTCTTCACCTTCTTTTTCTTCTTCTACTGGACCCCGTCATCAACTACATTGTCCATTGGAGTGCAGCTACTGCTGCTACTTCCTGTCTGAGCCCCCCTCCGCGGGACCCACCTTGCCCCCTGCTATCCTGATCTGAGATCTTCTGAGAGAATTGTTGAATATATACTGTACACAAATGTTCTAGAATGTTCTATTATGACATCATACAGTGACATCACAAATGTTCTAGAATATTTTATTATGACATCATACTGTGACATCACAAATGTTCTAGAATGTTTGATTATGACATCATACTGTGACATCACAAATGTTCTAGAATGTCCTATTATGACATCATACTGTGCCATCACAAATGTTCTAGAATGTCTATTATGACATCATACTGTGACATCACAAATGTTCTAGAATGTTTGATTATGACATCATACTGTGACATCACAAATGTTCTAGAATGGTCTATTATGATATCATACTGTGACATCACAAATGTTCTAGAATGTTTGATTATGACATCATACTGTGACATCCAGTGATGGGAATAACAGCATTATAAATAACGGCGTTAGTTTTTTCAGTAACAAGTAATCAGATTACTCTTCCAATCTTAATAACGCCGTTACCGTTACTGCCAAAAAATGCGGCGCGTTACTATGATTGAAGCTGTTTTTTCCATCAGACAGATCTCTGCGCCGAGAAGCAATAATTTTTTCCCTTGGTTAGTGGGCAGTGCGCGATTGGCTGAGGTTGAATAAAATGTCATGGTAAGCCAATCAGAGGTAGAGGTGGGCGGGTGTTCGAAAGAATCCAGAGTCTGACACACAGCGACAACACAAGCGACTCAGTCAACGACAGACCGCGGTTCCATGTGTTTTGATAGTTTGTTTGGCGAGCCCAAATAATCCAAAAATATTCCAACGAACAACACAAGCGAGCAGTCAACAAGCATTGTGTTGCAGTCCATGAGCGTTTTTTGTTCACTCGTGTTAGTTGTGTTGTATACGAAGTACAGTATCTGTTTACAGTAGAAGTACAGTATACCGGTAGTATCTTTTTACAGTAGAAGTACAGTATATTATATTTTTACAGTAGACGTACAGTATAGTATCTGTTTACAGTAGAAGTACAGTATAGTATCTGTTTACAGTAAAAGTACAGTATGGTATCTGTTTACTAACCAAGCTAACCTGAACCAAGCTAAACTTACCTGAAATAGTCACTGCAGTCACACAGGAGGGCCTTGTGGGCATTAAACTCTGTGCTGTTGACTTTAATAACCACATCACAGAACCTTCCCTCCAGAGGCAGCTCATTAAGGATTGTACAGGACATTGTTTCCTTTTCCATGTGATTTTAAATTGTATCTACAGAATATATTCAAGCTTACAGACAAATAGCTGGAAACAACAAGTGAGGTCTTCACTTGTCTTCTTCTTCTTCTTCTTCTTCTTCTTTTTTGAATTTCCGGCAGAGTAGACGCATCGTGGCGTATTACTGCCCTCCGCAATTCTTTTTATGGGCTCTTCTTCTTCTCCTTCTTCTCCTTCTTCACCTTCTTTTTCTTCTTCTACTGGACCCCGTCATCAACTACATTGTCCATTGGAGTGCAGCTACTGCTGCTACTTCCTGCCTGAGCCCCCCTCCGCAGGACCCTCCTTGCCCCCTGCTATCTTATCCTGGGCTGCTTTGTCCCTCGCAGCCTTGTCCCTCGCAGCCCCCTCAGCCAATTCACTATACACCTCCTTCCAGTCCAGACCTTCCAATCCCAGATGTTGAACCGCTATCCTAACAATCATCTTCACCATCTCTGTTCTACCCTTAGCCTCTGCCATACCAGTAACTACCCCTGCCACGAAGGCCACAATACCTAATTTCTCCTCCCTTCCCCTCTCTCTTTCCACCTGCTCTACCCTCACTGCCAAATGCCCTCCTTCAACCCCCTGCACCCTTTCTTGGCTACCCTGTCCTGCCCTGCTAACCGCCCCAGCATACGTCAACTTACCCTCCCTTCTCTCTCTCCGATCCGCAACCTCCTTCATCATCACCTCGCACCCCCTAAACGCTACACTATGCTCCCCACCACAACTACAGCACTTCGGCTTCACTCCCTCTCCACAATTCCCATATTCATGTTCCCCGCCACACCTAGCGCACCTCAGCCCCTTCCTACACGTGGTAGCTATATGGCCAAACTCCTGGCACCTATAGCACCTAAGAGGATTATGAACAAATTCCCTAACCCTATACATCCTATGCCCCACAAACACCTCCCTAGGAGCAACCCCACCCTCAAACGTAATCACTACCGTCCCCGTCACTGCCCTCTCTGCTCCCCTCTTCATCCTTTCTGCACTCTTAACTATGCCATTACGCCCGTTCTCCATTAGCTCTTCCACCAGCTGCTCTACTGTAACCTCGACCGGTACCCCAGCTATCACCCCCTTACATCCCCCCCCCCTCTTCTCCCCTACTCTCGCCACCTTACTTATACCCACCCCCCCAATGCTCCGCATCTTCCTAGCCACCTCCACCTGCCCCTCACTACCACACCCTACGGCCAGATTCCCATCCCACAAAACTCTCGCGTACTTTACCTCCCCTAATTGCTCGACAATGAGTTTGGGCCACTCGAGCCTACCTACTTTCCCCTCTCCCCTCTCCCCCTCAAGCCTGACCACTATATGGATCACTTCCTCTTTTGCCAAATCATTTCCAGCACCCTCGCCTCCCGGCCCACTTGAGCTATCGTCCCTCGCTTTCTTCCTCTTCCCCCCTTCTTCCCCACTCTCCTTCCCCCTACTCTCCACGGCACCACCCGACCCCTTACCCTTGCCCTGGCTACTCTCACCCCCATCGCTGTCGTTCCTCTCCGTCTGTTTCTTCCTCTTCTTCCCCGCCGTTTCCCACACCTCCCTCTCAATCTCTTCTTTCTCACTCTCCCTCTCCTCCCCACTATACTCCATTCTGTCACCACCCGACTCTTTGCCCTGGCTATTCTCACCCCTATCGCTGTCGCTCCTTGCTTGCAGCTCCTTTTTAGCTTGCGACATTCTCGCCAAGACCGAGTTATACTCGTCAAGGCTCAACAATTCCCACCCGTCGTCACGCGTCTTCAGCTCGTCAAGGCTCATCAATTCCCACCACTTGTTGTCACTCCCCTTCATGTCACCATCGTTTCTTCCACTTGAGCTATCGTCCCGCACTTTCTTCCCTTCTCCCCCACTCTCCTCCCCCCTACTCTCACCCGACCCCTTACCCTTCCACTGATCGCGAATATCTGTCGTTCTGGAAATTCGTATCTCCATTTGCCGTTCTTCCTCTGCCTTCTTCTTCTTCTTTCCACCACCCATCTTGCAATATATATTCTTCTTCTTCTTCTTATTTAAATTTCCGGCAGTGTAGACGCATCGTGGCGTATTACTGCCCTCCACAATTCTTGCTTCGTCCACACTTGAGAAAGTTTACACTCCTCTTCTTCTTCTTCTTCTCATCTTCAAAACACATTTCTATCGTCTCTGTCTCCTTCTTCTCTGCTCCTCTTGTCATACAATCACAATACAAACATCATCTCCTCTCTTGGAGGGCCCCCCCGCAGAGAATTGTTGAATATATAATGTACACAAATGTTCTAGAATGTTCTATTATGACATCATACAGTGACATCACAACTGTTCTAGAATGTTCTATTATGACATCATACTGTGACATCACAAATGTTCTAGAATGTCTATTATGACATCATACTGCAACATCACAAATGTTCTAGAATGTCTATTATGACATCATACTGTGACATCACAAATGTTCTAGAATATTTTATTATGACATCATACTGTGACATCACAAATGTTCTAGAATGTTTGATTATGACATCATACTGTGACATCACAAATGTTCTAGAATGTCTATTATGACATCATACTGTGACATCACAAATGTTCTAGAATGTTTGATTATGACATCATACTGTGACATCACAAATGTTCTATTATGACATACTGTGACAACACAAATGTTCTAGAATGTTTGATTATGACATCATACTGTGACATCCAGTGATGGGAATAACAGCGTTATAAATATCGGCGTTACTAACGTTAGTTTTTTCAGTAACGAGTAATCAGATTACTCTTCCAATCTTAATAACTCTGTTACCGTTACTGCCAAAAAAGGCGGCGCGTTACTATGATTGAAGCTGTTTTTCCCATCAGACAGATCTCTGCGCCGAGAAGCAATAATTTTTTCCCTTGGTTAGTGGGCAGTGCGCGATTGGCTGAGGTTGAGTAAAATGTCATGGTAAGCCAATCAGAGGTAGAGGTGGGCGGGTGTTCGAAAGAATCCAGAGTCTGACACACAGCGACAACACAAGCGACTCAGTCAACGACAGACCTGTGTACGTTTTGATAGTTTGTTTGGCGAGCCCAAATAATCCAAAAATATTCCAACGAACAACACAAGCGAGCAGTCAACGAGCGTTGTGTTGCAGTCCATGAGCATTTTTTGTTCACTCTTGTGTTAGTTGTGTTGCAGCGCAGGGCACTGCAGTAGTGGAGGCTACAGCCTTATCAACAGTGCTGCACTTCCTGGTTTAATAGCACAGTCTTCAGGTGCTCAGATATTATGTCATGCATGTCTTAAATGTCATGATTAGATTTGTTTAGATGATTAGATTAGATTGTTATATCTTTATGTTGTGTCATAAATGTCATGAATTGAAAATGGGGGACCCTGATGTAAACAAGACGAAAGTCTCTCTGGTCTGCATCCCCTTAACAATTGTGTGTATTGAGCTGTACTGTACTGTACCCATTCTGCAATCTGTTAATTAAAATGTTCAATCAATCAGTATATTCGTTGTTTATTTTTGGTATAGTGCTTAACAATAATAATAATGCATTCTATTTATAAGGTGCCTTTCAAGGCACTCAAGGTCGCCGTACAACAATTTAAAAACAGTCACAATCACAATCCATCAAAATATAAAAATAAAAATATAAAATCAGACATACGCCTGCCTAAACAGGTGGGTTTTGGAATGATGGAGTCAATGTTCCTGATGTCGGGGGGGAGGGAGTTCCAGAGGCGAGGGGCAGAGCAGCTGAAGGCTCTTGACCCCATGGTGGACAGACGGGCTGGGGGGGACGGTCAGGTTGATGGCGGAGGCAGACCTGAGGGACCAGGTGGGAATGTTGATGTGAAGGAGGTCGGACAGGTATGGAGGGGCGAGGTTGTGAATGGCCTTGTATGTATGGAGGAGGATCTTGTAGTCTATGCAGTGTTTAATGGGAAGCCAGTGTAGTTGGCGTAGGACGGGGGTGATGTGACTGATGACAGGGGTTCTGGTGATTATACGGGCAGCAGCGTTCTGGACCAGTTGGAGCTTATGGAGGACTTTGTGGGGGAGACCAAAGAGAAGGGAGTTGCAATAATCTAAGCGGGAAGTGACGAGGGAGTGGACCAGGATTGCGGCGCTGTTGGGAGTGAGTGAAGGGCGGAGGCGGTTGATGTTGCGAAGGTGGAAGTAGGCGGACCGGATGATGTTATTGATGTGGGAATGGAATGATAGGGTGCTGTCAAGGACGACACCCAGACTCTTGACCTGGGGGGAAGGGGAAACCAAGGAGTTGTCTATGGTGAGGGTGAAACTGGGGTGCTTGGTGAGCAGTGGTGCGTTATTGAAATCATCTGGGGTTGCACGCACCACGTGCACGTGCGCTCCCGGCGAATGCGCATTTAATGTCCCCTCGCTTGAGCACAGACTAAAGACCGTGCCTAATTGCCTCTACGAATGGAATGTAACATGTCTTCACAACAAGTTAGGTGTGAATGTATCTGAGAACGTATTTAACACACCTGACGACCGGGGCTATTGATATGCAAATAGCGAGTACTTATCTGGGGTTGCACGGAGTGCAACCCCGTCCCATGAAGAACGCATGCCTGTTGGTGAGAGTGGACTTGGAGCCAATGAGGACTACCTCTGTTTTGTTACTGTTTAATTTGAGGACATTTGAAGTGAACCAGGATTTGATTTCCTGTAAACAGGCACAGAGGGAAGAGGGAGGGAGGGTGGAAGTGGGTTTGGAGGAAACATAGAGCTGGGTGTCGTCCGCGTAACAGTGGAAATTGATGCTGTATTTACGGAGAATCCGACCGAGTGGGAGGAGGTAGATGATGAAGAGGATAGGGCCAAGGACAGAGCCCTGGGGAACACCGGAGGAGAGGGGGGCTGGATGGGATGTGAATGATTTTAGCTGAATGAACTGAGTACGGCCAGAGAGATATGAATGGAACCAGTCTAGGGATGTGTGGGAGATTCCAATGGAGGCTAGTCGGTTAAGGAGGGTGGAGTGAGATATGGTGTCAAATGCGGCGCTTAGATCGAGGAGGATGAGGATGGATAATAGTCCGGAGTCAGCTGCCATCAGTAGGTCATTTGTGATTTTGAGGAGGGCTGTTTCTGTGCTGTCGGTGTTACAGCAGCGGATTTGAGAGATGATGGGACAGAACCAGAGGTGAGGGAGGAATGGATGATTGCAGTTATAAGGGGCAGGAGAGAGGGGAGGGAGGCTATGACCAGGGAGGAGGGCATGGGGTCAAGTTGGCAGGTGGATGGCTTGGATTTCCGGATGAGTTTTGATATATCGGCAGCAGAGGGGAGATGGAAGCAGGAGAGAGGTGCAGAGAGGGGGGGGTGTGGAGCTAGGGGAGATGGACAACTGGACATGAGGTCAGTTGCTGGTGGATATTGGCTATTTTTAAATTGAAAAATGACATCAGGGAGTTACAATGTTCAGTGGAGTAGAAATGTGAGGGAAGGGAGTCAGGGGGGCGGAGTGAGTTGTTGACCACTGAGAACAGGGCCCTGGTGTTCCCAGCACCAGCAGTGATTTTGTCAGTAAAATATTGGGATTTGGCTGAGGAGAGGGCGTTTTTGTAGTGGAGGATATGTGTATGGTGCATCTGTTTGTGAACAGTGAGTCCGGTTTTTCTGGAAAGCCGCTCCAGCTAACGTCCTTTGGCTTTCAGCAGACGTAGGTGAGGGGAGAACCAGGGGGCAGAGTGGGGGAATGACACAGTCCTGGTTTTGAGGGGGGCAAGTGAGTCCAGCAGAGTTTGGAGACTGTCGTTGTAGTGGGAGACGAGCTGATCCGGGGTGCATGGGGGGATGGTGATGGGGAAACTGTCGATGCCTGTGAGATCTGCTAAATTAATGTTTTTGATGTTGCGGAAGGACATAATACGTGACTGTTTGGTTTGGGATAGTGTCAGACTTAAATTAAATGAAACAACCATGTGGTCAGAGATGGGGAGATCGACAGCAGAACAGTTGAGAGGGGTGACACCAAGTCCAAAATATGACCTTTAGAATGGGTTGGGAAATCTGTGTTGTTTGAGACCAAAACTGTCCAGGCAAGAGATGAAGTCCTTAGTGAGAGCATGATTCGTGTTGTCCATGTGAATATTTAAATCACCCAACAGAATTATGTTGGATGAGAGTGAACAGATGTGGGTGAGAAATGTGTTGAATTCATCAATGAAATCCTTGTTTGGTTTGGGTGGGCGGTAGATATTTACTAAAATTGTTGGTGTAGGTCCATTTAACTGTAGAGCTACAGACTCAAATGATTGAGACACTGACAACAAGCATAATTTAATGTTGCCCAGTTGTGGCCTGTTGAGGGGCAATACATATCAAAAGTTCCAAAACATTTATTGTGTTTGTATTTGTATGATCCACTATATAAACATAGTAATTATAATATCTACATACATGGCATTTGATTGGAGGCTAGTCTCACTTTGTCCCACAGCAACATTAAAATTAGAGCTGGGCCATTAACGGCGGTAACGTGCTGCGTTAACGCAATACTAGTATCGCGCGATAATATAATTGACGCAGTTAATCTAAAAAAAAAGAAAAACATTTTATAAAAAAACGTTTATTTACCCAGGGTAGGTTCGCTGAGCACCTCTTTTTCAGGAACGCCCTGCTTCACATTCACACACCTGGGAGCCGCCCAGTACAACCACAGTTGACACCATTGGCCACTGAGCAACTCCACTGGAGCAGTTGATTTGCATTGGCAGGGTTTGGCCCTGTCTGGCACCCAACGGGAAAAATATTATAGGCACTATAAGTAGACACCTCTACATAAAACAAGCTGGTCTGCCTGAGTGACTGGTGGAAGAAGGAGAAATAGAGATTGGACTGATTGAGTCAAGCTATGTCACATAGTTCAAGTTTGAAATGCTTCTTTCTGTTTTGCTCCTGAGAGTGTGCTAGATACTGTACTGTACTGGTAATATTATTTATTTGTGTTAACTTCTGAATAAAACAACTTATTAAACACAAGTACAACTTATTGAACATTATTTTGATATTTCATTACTAATTATCATAGCAAAACAGCTTTTGCAAACAGTCTGTAATGCATTTTGGAAACGGGAGATGGGCTCATGGTGTAATGGGCCACCTGGCCTGAGAAACATAAGGAGGAAAGAAAAAGTAAGGACTTACTTCTGGTCATTATTTGGGTAGAACACACATATTTTGAATGCCTTCGGCAGATTTTTTTTGAGCCATTTTAATCTAGATTAATCTAGATTAAATGCAGGATTGCAGATAGATTAATCTAGATTAAAAAAAATTATCTATGCCCACCTCTAATAAAAATAGTTTAGATTTGTGTATGTTGTTTATGTAAACAATTTACTTGAAAGTAACGCAATAAACCTCCGCCCTGAACCTTTATGGAGATGTATGGGCCTTTTAAGTCAGTGATAAAAGTGTCTTTCAAGGATAAGTGAGATCCTGCACTGATTATTATAGTTCAATATTCAATATTTGATCACCAAAACCCCCCAAAAAGCATAAAAGGGCCCCCAAAAATAGCACAGGCCCAGTGCCCTTTTCAGCCTTTGAGCACCTGCCCCTCTAAAGTCCTGTGCACGTCCCTGCTGTGTAGCGCGTGAACACACATCGGTGCTTTCAGTTCGTGCCGACAGTGAGTTGATGACCGGTTATTACCTTGGATGCCAGAATCATCAGCAATTTCTTGCATTGTTAACTAGCTAACGTTTGATATATTGGTTGACGTATATTTCCTGAGATAGCTGGTATATTTTAAATACAGGCTTCAATAGAACTGGCACCAAAGTCTGGCACCAATCGGGTCATAGAACGCTGGTATTCTGATCAATAGCCTCTTTCAAAAGCCTTTTCCCCATCACGAGAAAGGTGTAGTCATCGTATTCCATCTCAAGACAGCATATTTTAAGTTTTTCTTTCTTATATTAAAGTATATTTAGTTTTTAAGAATTGTAAAGGATAGGCAAAAATAAGCATAATATGCTTCAGCCTATTCCTTTTTTCTGTCATTGAGTTTGGAATTTGTGTGTGAGCTTACTTTGATTATGTACGCATAATTTTTTTTTTAAAGTCCACACAAGTGTGTTTTTGATTGATCTGTAAACAAAGACAGAAAACAAACTATTCATCATCATCATCTTCATCATCATCATCATATATGCACAATTATTACGCACTGGAATACCGGTTTTCTCATGTGCTACATGTTACACTTCGTTACTCTTTTTCAGACTTCTTATTTGCTTAATATTTCTCTCATCATATGGGCTTGAGGACATTTATGCTAAGATCCGTGCTATTTGGCTACCTCTCCTTCCTTATTCCCTACAACTTGTCTATGTCTTTTAGACTAGGACATGATGGGTCTGTCTACATCTCAGCCACCTCCTCTGACTCGTCAGTTTAGACTAGGACATGGGTCTGTCTCCATCTCAGCCACCTCCTCTGACTCGTCAGTTTAGACTAGGACATGATGGGTCTGTCTCCATCTCAGCCACCTCCTCTGACTCGTCAGTTTGGTTACATGGTTGGTGCACTTTGTAAAGTTTCAACTCTGATCCCTACTTTTTAACAGTGAGTTGTCTATCCCTCTACTCTGATCCCTACTTTTTAACAGTGAGTTGTCTATCCCTCTACTCTTTTTTAAGGGGGTACACTGATTTGCCCATTTGCCCAATAAGTCTTACTATAACTAACTAGGGCTATCATTCACAACTTTCGATAGTTTCCCTTATATTCAAGATGGGCTCCGCAATAACGTTTTAAACGAACAGAAAATGCAGACGGATATTTTCTCTTTTGGCATTATTTTATTTCATTGTTTATTTTCCTATTTGACAAGATGGCCGACCCAGCCGAGAAGACAAAATATAAACCAGTGTTTACTAGTAGGAATAATGTACAATTTACCAGTAAGACACACCAGTATAATTTACCAGCAAGACACACCAGTATAGCTCACGATATACCAGTTTGGAACAATTTACACAGTAACAAAGAAAAAACTAAAATCAGATTTTTAACCTCATGACTTTTCAGTGCTGGTTCAATGTGGCAAACATCACATCTGGGACACACACTATTAAAATTCTGATTGTTTTGTTTGTTGTTGTGTAAATCCAGTCTAATCCAGACCAGTATATCCTATACCAGTAGGATCACCAATAGGATTTACATAGCAGTATGTGTAATACTCCAAGTGTCCAGTAGGGGTCAGTATTAACAAAGGACCAGCGGTTCTGCCTCCGTCAGAGAACAAACTTTCCAGTTATGTGGCTCCATGTCTCGTGTGAGTTTGTTCCCCTGAGGACCGTCCAAAAGTGTGACATCAGAGGGGGGGACAGTTCTAAAGTGTGACACCTGACTGCGACCCAGGAATCAGAGCACAAATGTTCCAGTTATGTGGTTCCACATCTCCTGTGTGTTCATTAACCTGGGGATCCTAAAGTGTGACACCAGGCTGCAACTATAGTGTGACTCAGGGATTGAATGGCAGATTGTGAGAGCGTGGGCTAGGAGGGACAAGCAATGGGACAATGTGCTCAGAGTCAAGTTAGACTCCAGGTACCATAGTTGCATCATCTCGCCCCGGGGCAGACTGTACAAGTGCATTCCCATATCGCTCTAAGCATGTGCTGTAGCCCCAATGCTAACAGTCTGATCACATCTTCCATTTCTGCTGCGTCAGTCAGTCAGTCAGTCAGTCAGTCAGCCCGTCAGTCAGCCAGCCAGCCAGCCAGCCAGCCAGCCAGCCAGCCAGCCAGCCAGTCAGCCAGTCAGCCAGCCAGTCAGTCAGTCAGCCAGCCAGCCAGCCAGCCAGTCAGTCAGTCAGTCAGTCAGTCAGTCAGTCAGCCAGCCAGCCAGCCAGTCAGCCAGCCAGCCAGTCAGTCAGTCAGTCAGTCAGTCAGTCAGTCAGTCAGTCAGTCAGTCAGTCAGTCAGTCAGCCAGCCAGTCAGTCAGTCAGTCAGTCAGCCAGCCAGTGAGTCAGTCAAGCACCATAGTCAATTGGGCTTAGTTAGAAGTTAACCCAATATATTCCCAGCCGGAAATGCTTTTGGATTGGACTGGACAAACAAGAAGCTAGTGACTGTGTGCTACAGACCATGTCACAGAGTACGACAACAGTTGAGGACTGGGTGATGCGTACCAGACAGACGTTCACATCTTGGCAAAAACCGAGGAGAGGAGAAGATAGAGGAGAGGTGCGAAGAGGAGGTTGCTCCACTTCACTGTTCCAATGCTAAACATGGTGTCTCCTGGATGGGGGGGGGGGGGGGGGGGGGGGCAGCCAGTCAAAATGAAAGAGGGTGTCTTATACTCTTACCTATTTCAACGGCTATGTGGTAAATCAGACAACAGGGCTTAAATATACATTTTAACAATGACTGAAACTGAAATGAACTTGTGATAATTTGGAGACTTAGAAAATTTACTTCAATATTTATTTTTTCAATAGAGATTTTTCAATAGAGAATAAGTGGCCGAGTAAGTGCTCCCCCCCCCCCCCCCCCCCCCCCCCCCCCCCCCCCCCCCCCCCCCCCCCCCCACCCCCCGAGACAGCAGTAAGCGTTGTGTTTATATAGTAACATAATAGTGGAATAAAACATCAGGAGAGAGTCTATAAAACCGCTCGGGTAGGTATGAAAGGTGGAAGACTATATAGAGGAGAGAGGAGGAAGGAGTGAGATAAGAAGGTGTGTCCTCTCGTCCCAAAACCCCCCCCCCCCCCCCTCCGCTCACCGGCACCACGTGAGCAGCCAGCACCGAAGTCAAACGCACCACACCGTCTCACTACATCTGTTCCAACGGGTCAGAAGAACGGGACTCTATTCGAGTGGGGTGGGTGAGGTAGGGCTACTTCGACTGGAGTGAGTTTTACACCAAGGAAGGGGCTGGTATCATCATGCATTTCCAGCTACATTATACCGACAGGACCGCTATACCCAACGTCTCTAGCCCCACTGCACTGGTCATAATAATGTCTCCTCTGTGGCTCCTAAAAAGAGTTTGTCGTCGTTTTCAGAGAAGAGTCCAGATTCAGCCTCATTGAGTTCAGTCAAAGACGTCCTGGTTTTGAGAAGAGGGTGTGTGTGGATGTGTTCAGTCCCATTATAGCCACGGTGGGCGACTGTAGTCGACTGTAGTCTAGAGACGTGCCACGTGGTGCTTTTCCTGTCGTCCAATGAGCTCACCGGTCTGCTCGCTTCTCTTCTCCCATCAGGCCCGGACTAAATCGGAAAAAACCAGAGACAAATCCAATCCAATCACAGACCAGACCAGATCCAGTCCACCTGCAGGGGGCGCCGCCGAGTGTCATATTCCAGTGGTGTCGTGGTCGTCGTCGTCGTCTCTCCCCCAGGGATCATCCAGGTTCATTAAAACATACTGGTCATGATGCTGCGGAGAGACACGTTGGGTGGTCTCCCCACCCACAGAACCTACACCCTCCTCTCTCAACAACACCCAGTTCCTCCTCTCATCATCACTCCATCCTAGTTCAAGAGAGAGAGAGATAAGAGAGAGAGAGAGCTGCCTAGAGTCCCTGATCCAGGGGTCATTCCGGTCCGGTCCCCTGTAGTCACAGTGCACAGTCACACAGCAGTCCCTGACCTAGAGGAGTCAACTGGTTCTCTGTCGGAAAGGTTCCGTTCAATCCAATGTCAGGATCTCACAGCAGACTATGGATCCACCAGTCTTTCATTCTCTCCACGGTCGAACGGTAACCACGGAGATGCCGTCTGTCAATAGGATCCATGCTGATCCCAAACCAACTCCTCCTATTGGTCAGCTCTGCTCCCCCTGGGGGGGGGGGGGGCTAGTGTGGGCGTGGCTGGGCCATCATCTTGAGCCGCGATTGGTCGATGACGTCCAACAGGTTCTTGGCGTCGACAGCGAGTGCGTGAGCTGCCGTCAACATCTGCTTCTTATAGTCTTGTTGTAAACTAAGAGAAAGAGAAACCTTATCGTTACAACTTATTATTGATCAGCATCCGTTTGTTGTGGTCGTGTTGTAAACTAAGAGAAAGAGAAACCTTATTATCACAACTTATTATTTATCAGCATCCGTTTGTTGTGGTCGTGTTGTAAACTAAGAGGAAGAGAAACCTTATTATTACAACTTATTATTTATCAGCATCTGTTTGTTGTGGTCGTGTTGTAAACTAAGAGAAAGAGAAACCTTATTATTACAACTTATTATTGATCGGCATCCGTTTGTTGTGGTCGTGTTGTAAACTGAGAGAAAGAGAAACCTTATTATCACAACTTATTATTTATCAGCATCTGTTTGTTGTGGTCTTGTTGTAAACTAAAATAATATATATATATATATATATATATATATATATATATATATATATATATATATATATATATATGTATACTAATAGTAATAATATAGAGAATGATTTATTTATATCAGATTCTTCTACACATGATGCAGGAAAAAAAAATAGGATTGATATAGAGTATCATAGTATGTATATAGTACAGTATATAATGACATGACATAGAATAATGTAACATAATATGCTATAATAATACAAAATAATATAATATTACCTGGTTGTGACATACTATTGGGCTAGTTTAATCTTCATAATACAGTATAATATAATATATCATAATATTACCAGTATTGCATACTGTTGGACTAGTTTAATCTTCATAATACAGTATAATATAATATAAAATATCATAATATTACCAGTATTGCATACTGTTGGACTAGTTTAATCTTCATAATACAGTATAATATAATATAAAATATCATAATATTACCAGTATTGCATACTGTTGGACTAGTTTAATCTTCATAATACAGTATAATATAATATAAAATATCATAATATTACCAGTATTGCATACTGTTGGACTAGTTTCATAAAACAATATAATATAATGGACACAAAGACAGAAACACAGACACAAAAACACTGATCACTCTCCAATTATAGTTATTAGCATTAGCATGCTAAAGCTATACGATCATAGCAAGCATAGGAAGGATGTTAGGAAGCATAGGAAGGATGTTAGGAAGCATAGGAAGGATGTTAGGAAGCATATAAAGCATGTTAGGAAGCATAGGAAGGGTGAGAGGAAGCATGTCAGAAACAGGTTTCAAGCTCGAGGGGGCGGGGCTTATTTTAAATGCCAATTCATTTCATAAATCTTTTGAATGCATAGGTATAGTAATAACAATAGGTTCACTATGGCATTTCCATGTTGTAACTAAACAGGGGCCAGAGAGCTGAATCCTGAGGCTATGAGCAGCGAACCAGTGTAGTGTCACCCTCTAGTGTTCCACATGTGTAACTGCACACTGAATCTATTGTACTTAATAGACAATTATGGAAATGAATTGAAATAAAATGGGAAATATTCCAGAATTCATGTCCCTGGCCTGCTGTCAGCCCATGTGCAACGTTTCATTCACCTCTTTTAGTCTTTTAGTTGGCGAGACATGCTGCCACTCACTCACTCACTCACTCACTCACTCACTCACTCACTCACTACACTCACATCACTCACTCACAGACGTAACTGATATCATAATCTCCCCCAGGCGTTCAGCGTACCTGGTCATTACATACTGCTGGGCTAGTTTCATCTTGCCTATTAGCTCTGCTAAGTCAGAGTTCAACAGCTTCTGGGCCATCTCAATCTGTAGAATACAAAATATAAACATGAATATATGTTTAACAGGGGACAAATAAATTACAGGACATTTGTTTTGTCTAGTCTTTGTATGGATTTTGGAATTACCTTGTTACTTTGGAAAATTACATACAGTATATACACCATTTGTAGTTTTGAGATGACTAAGCCTAAACAAGCTGTTCAGAATTGCTTCCCCTCAATGATGGGAACACAAGTGATGAATTAGCTTTGATTAATCAATTAACTGTTTTTGGAGCCAGGAACACTGCCTAGTTTGTCAACGTTTATTTTAACACAAACACGGTGTGTTCAATACAAGGGAAGAAAGAGGTGCTTGAAAATAAACAACAGAAATTTGATTTAGACTAAAAAGTACCAACATGTTACACAGATTCAAGGTAGTTGTATAAAAGGGTTGAAAACATACATTATGTCCCCTTTAAAATAGTGACATTTTACATTTCGTGCGTCTCTGTATATCAGTGTGTGTGTGTGTGTGTGTGTGTGTGTGTGTGTGTGTGTGTGTACCTCTCTGTGTGTGCTAGCAGGAAGCTGGGGAATAGTTTCATCCACTGTAGCCAGTAACGTCCTCAATGCCAGACCAACATCCTGTAAACACACAGATAGGCCATCAGGCTGCTAAACGAACAATAAACACTATGCAACAACCATCAAATGCACACAGCACACACACCCACACGCACACACTCACTCAAACAAACAACACACTGCAGCACCCACTCTCCACACTTTAGATCACACAAACACACTTTATATTTATTGATAAAGGATTTGCACTACAACTCGTACACCTTACTGTAAATTGTACCTAAATTGCACCTCATCCCATTTCTGCCTTGCACTATATAGTATTGTATATTAGTACACCGCACAGTATTGTATATTATATGGTAACTCAGTTACGTCTATTCTGCATCGAACATTGTACATATGCCTATACTGAACACTGTGACCTCATTTTTTTACTTCTAATTTACATGCTATACTATGTTATTCTATTTCACACTTATCTTGTCTTGCACAGTCTCTGGAGCGTAACAGTAAGAAGCATTTTGTATAAAAGTATTCTGTACTTCTGTATGACAACTAATAAAGAAACTTGTTACAACTACATCCCATCAACACATAGATAGGCTAACTAAAGTCCAACCTGGACAAATCTGTGACTCTGTCTCTGTTGCAGGTGGTGTTAATACTAGAAGAACTGTAGCTTCTTATTCCTGAAACCTGTACCCAGTATTAAACCATGAGTCATCTGCTAGTCAGTATTAAACCATGAGTCATCTGCCTGTCAGTATTAAACCATGAGTCATCTGCTAGTCAGTATTAAACCATGAGTCATCTGCTTGTCAGTATTAAACCATGAGTCATCTGCTAGTCAGTATTAAACCATGAGTCATCTGCCTGTCAGTATTAAACCATGAGTCATCTGCCTGTCAGTATTAAACCATGAGTCATCTGCCTGTCAGTATTAAACCATGAGTCATCTGCCTGTCAGTATTAAACCATGAGTCATCTGCCTGTCAGTATTAAACCATGAGTCATCTGCCTGTCAGTATTAAACCATGAGTCATCTGCTTGTCAGTATTAAACCATGAGTCATCTGCCTGTCAGTATTAAACCATGAGTCCTCTGCCTGTCAGTATTAAACCATGAGTCCTCTGCCTGTCAGTATTAAACCATGAGTCATCTGCCTGTCAGTATTAAACCATGAGTCATCTGCCTGTCAGTATTAAACCATGAGTCATCTGCCTGTCAGTATTAAACCATGAGTCCTCTGCTAGTCAGTATTAAACCATGAGTCCTCTGCCTGTCAGTATTAAACCATGAGTCCTCTGCCTGTCAGTATTAAACCATGAGTCATCTGCCTGTCAGTATTAAACCATGAGTCATCTGCCTGTCAGTATTAAACCATGAGTCATCTGCCTGTCAGTATTAAACCACGAGTCATCTGCCTGTCAGTATTAAACCATGAGTCATCTGCCTGTCAGTATTAAACCACAAGTCATCTGCTTGTCAGTATTAAACCACGAGTCATCTGCTAGTCAGTATTAAACCATGAGTCATCTGCTTGTCAGTATTAAACCATGAGTCATCTGCTTGTCAGTATTAAACCATGAGTCATCTGCCTGTCAGTATTAAACCATGAGTCATCTGCCTGTCAGTATTAAACCATGAGTCATCTGCTTGTCAGTATTAAAACATGAGTCATCTGCTAGTCAGTATTAAACCATGAGTCATCTGCTAGTCAGTATTAAACCATGAGTCATCTGCCTGTCAGTATTAAACCATGAGTCATCTGCTAGTCAGTATTAAACCATGAGTCCTCTGCCTGTCAGTATTAAACCATGAGTCATCTGCCTGTCAGTATTAAACCATGAGTCATCTGCCTGTCAGTATTAAACCATGAGTCCTCTGCCTGTCAGTATTAAACCATGAGTCATCTGCTAGTCAGTATTAAACCATGAGTCATCTGCTAGTCAGTATTAAACCATGAGTCATCTGCTTGTCAGTATTAAACCATGAGTCATCTGCCTGTCAGTATTAAACCATGAGTCATCTGCCTGTCAGTATTAAACCATGAGTCATCTGCCTGTCAGTATTAAACCATGAGTCATCTGCTAGTCAGTATTAAACCATGAGTCATCTGCTAGTCAGTATTAAACCATGAGTCATCTGCCTGTCAGTATTAAACCATGAGTCATCTGCCTGTCAGTATTAAACCATGAGTCCTCTGCCTGTCAGTATTAAACCATGAGTCATCTGCTTGTCAGTATTAAACCATGAGTCATCTGCCTGTCAGTATTAAACCATGAGTCATCTGCCTGTCAGTATTAAACCATGAGTCATCTGCCTGTCAGTATTAAACCATGAGTCATCTGCCTGTCAGTATTAAACCATGAGTCATCTGCCTGTCAGTATTAAACCATGAGTCATCTGCTTGTCAGTATTAAACCATGAGTCATCTGCCTGTCAGTATTAAACCATGAGTCATCTGCCTGTCAGTATTAAACCATGAGTCATCTGCCTGTCAGTATTAAACCATGAGTCATCTGCTTGTCAGTATTAAACCATGAGTCATCTGCTAGTCAGTATTAAACCATGAGTCCTCTGCCTGTCAGTATTAAACCATGAGTCATCTGCTAGTCAGTATTAAACCATGAGTCCTCTGCCTGTCAGTATTAAACCACAAGTCATCTGCCTGTCAGTATTAAACCATGAGTAATCTGCTAGTCAGTATTACACCATGAGTCATCTGCCTGTCAGTAATGTATTTTTGGTTATAAGGCTCTAAAATATTACTGAATGATGTATCAATGTATGTCCAGCAAATATTGAAATAATAAAGGGTCTCAATGAATTTTGTGCAGTGTCACATGTTTACTGTAAATTGTCACATGACCAGAGCTGTTTACATCCTGGCTGTACAATGAGAAGAGGGTGGCTGCATCAAAGCTCCCACAAACAGTTAGTAAAGTATGTTAACATAAAGATAGGACAAATATTTATATATTATATATTAAATGTTTAGGGTGTCTAGTATTTATATATCAACACCACCTCTACACCACCTCTCCGTACGCACCTCAACACCACCTCTATGCCCCTCAACACCACCCCTTTACCCCTCAACACCACCCCTATGCCCCTCAACACCACCCACTGGCGACCGATATTATAGATGGGAAAACAGCGTGGCGGTCAATGAGTTAAAGGCAGCATCTCTCTCTCTCTCTCTCTCTCTCTCTCTCTCTCTCGCTCTCTCACCTTGACCATGGGGACGTATTCTTCAGGTGGAGCAGGTTGGATCTTACTGGACATCTCGATCACAGCTTTAACCAACCCCGTCACATTCTCATACACCTTGTCGTTCGAACGGTCCAGATTGGCCGTGGGGGGCGGGCTGATCTCCTGGGGCTGCAGCTGCACAATTAAGAGAATAGAGAACAGTGAGTGACAGGCTGCATGATCCACTGAAGAGAGAGGACTGGGTTTGTCTGGCAAATTAGATTGTAATGATCTATTCTGACCACTGGGTGGCACAAAAATACCACACAGACACATGATCATGATGATGATGATGATGATGATGATGGTGGTGGAATCCAAGCGAAAGGTCCAGAGATTATTATATGAAATATTAATATTGTATTATTATAATTATTTCAGGTGTGGACTATCACCGCCCAATCCTCCTGTTTAAGCGGTTATGCTAGTATGTTATTTTTTTAAAACAATGCTGACTGAAGTCATAATAAGAGCTTTCTGTTCATTGTAATGTCTCGGGGTACAGATATGGATGTTTGAAAAAAATATTTCTAAACAGGCAGTGGAAGGACAGCCACATGCCTGGCCCTGACGATGCTCAAGGAATGTATAAAGATCCATCGGGGTGAGAGGATTGGACAGTGACACGTCTCCTTGGCAACAATGTTGGAAGTTCAGTTCAGTATCTGGACTAATCGGCGCACTGGTCCCAGGTCAGCTCACAAGGTGCTTACTTCCTCGTGACTCAACCTGGTACGAGGAGGGATAGTAATAGTATCATCACAGCAATATATACGACGGCACCATTTCATGCTGCATTCAATTATGACTCGGCGGTTGGAGATTCCCACTTCCTGCTTGGAAAAGTAGAATAAATGGCGCGTCAACTCAAGAGTGCCTAGTCAGCAGCACAAACTTGGGTATGACGAGTCGTCTCAACCCTCAGTTCAAGCTTTGGAGTCATTTGACACAATTTCAACATGACCATCCACATCGTATAAACTAGGGATGTCCGATATTATCGGCCTACCAATATTATCGGCTGATATCGGCAGTAAAATGTGATATCGGAAAATATCGGTATCAGTTTTCATTATTATTTTGTTATTTTTATTTATTTTTTTACATTTCTATAACCTTTATTTACCCAGGCAAGCAAGTAAGAACAAATTCTGATTTTATTTATTGTCAAAAGTATGCATAATGTTGTGTTAATTCCACAACAAGAGATATGTAATGTTAATTACCTGAAATTATTCTGTTTTTTGGGGGGGGAAACCCTGCATATATCGGTATCGGTTGATATCGGTATCGGAAATTAAGAGTTGGACAATATCGGTGTATCGGTAAAAAAGCCAATATCAAGCATCCCTAGTATAAACATTAATGTTGTTATTAGCTGTTTTAAGAGTACATTAGTAAAGTATCTGTCTTTGGGAGTTGTAGTTCATTGCAAGACAAATTGTAAGAAAAATTGACAAAAAAGTTTAGCGTTAGCATCCGTGTTTCAGAGACGACGTGTTCCCCACTTCCAACTTCCCACCTCGGACCATAAACAAATGCAGCATTAGCTCCTAGTACACATTCAGAACAGCAGCATGGGAATCCCATGTCATACAGTATGTGTACATCATGTCATTGAATAAATGAGTCTGAGACAAACACTTATTTCAACATAATCATGTAGTGTGAGTGATTGAGGTGTTAATGAGCTGGATTGTGAGGGCTAGACGCTTAGTAAGTTGATCACAACAACACAAGACAACCCGTTAGCCTGGTTAAGACGTCAGAAAGTACCGCGTTGGCTTGTGAAATGAATGACGAGCACTGAATGTAGAGTACCACATAACTCTGTTTTAGGTTTTCAGAGTAACAATGTCATCTAGAGATGGTACAATAGAGTGCTGTAAACATTCATAGTTCAAGACAGTAGAGGTTGAGCACTTTAGTATCTAGAGATGGTACAATAGAGTGCTGTAAACATTCATAGTTCAAGACAGTAGAGGTTGAGCACTTTAGTATCTAGAGATGGTACAATAGAGTGCTGTAAACATTCATAATTCAAGACAGTAGAGGTTGAGAGCACTTTAGTATCTAGAGATGGTACAATAGAGTGCTGTAAACATTCATAGTTCAAGACCGTAGAGGTTGAGCACTTTAGTATCTAGAGATGGTACAATAGAGTGCTGTAAACATTCATAGTTCAAGACCGTAGAGGTTGAGAGCACTTTAGTATCTAGAGATGGTACAATAGAGTGCTGTAAACATTCATAGTTCAAGACCGTAGAGGTTGAGAGCACTTTAGTATCTAGAGATGGTACAATAGAGTGCTGTAAACATTCATAGTTCAAGACCGTAGAGGTTGAGCACTTTAGTATCTAGAGATGGTACAATAGAGTGCTGTAAACATTCATAGTTCAAGACCGTAGAGGTTGAGAGCACTTTAGTATCTAGAGATGGTACAATAGAGTGCTGTATACATTCATAGTTCAAGACAGTAGAGGTTGAGCACTTTAGTATCTAGAGATGGTACAATAGAGTGCTGTATACATTCATAGTTCAAGACCGTAGAGGTTGAGCCCTTTAGTATCTAGAGATGGTACAATAGAGTGCTGTAAACATTCATAGTTCAAGACCGTAGAGGTTGAGTACTTTCTCTGGGCTGTGAAAAAGATTTCAAAACTGAGCTATATGGCCCCAGAGACACATCATGAGGACAGGGCCCCAGAATGTTTTGCTGTGCCCCTGTGTAGTTGACCAGGTATCATCACCTTATAAGACTCTGATTAATAGATTGATTAATGAAAGATGAATTAAGAAATTAAGGAATGAATATGGTCCCACAGACGCACGTTGGAGAGTGATTAAATAAATGATAAAGTAGAGCAGGGAACACCAGGTATATAGCTAAATGATTCCTCTCGTCGTACAGGAAGTACACTTAAAACACACAGCATGTACAAACATAAACAACGCGTGAAGATGTCCAAACCTGACATGTACTGTACTGACGGCAGCGAATAATGCCCACGTAGACACTCTTGACCAATCACAGCTAAGACATTAAGACTTAAAACCTCCGGCGAACAAGCTCAAATAAAACACCATTTTGCAACATCTAACTATAAAGAGAGAAATCTCCGTTAGTCCGTTTGTCCTATATCTCGAGAACCGCACATCCGACCGACTTCACGCTCGACGGGTGTATTGCCCAGGATTCAGGGGAGTGCAGTGACGGGATTTGTTGCCCTTTGCCTGGATGGTGGCGCTATAACAACAAACCTTACGTTTGGCGGGTGTATTGCTGAGGACCTAAGGGAGTGCAGTGTTTTTTTTTTTATCCACCTTTTCTCCCCATTTTCTATTTTTCTCCCATCCCAATTTCGTATTTCCAATTCTCCCCTCCCCCGTCTTGAACGTTGCTAGACCATGCCTCCCACTGGTCGGCTGTAGTGAGGATAGAAGCCTTGCATCACGTCGTGTCCCCTCCGGTACACGAGGAGGCAGCCTGTCGCATCTTTTCACCCGCAGCAGCTCGAACTCTCAGTGGCGAGGAGTAACGTGTGGGAGGCTCACGCTGCCCCCGATACTTCCTGTTTCCGCCGCACCGGCGTCACCCAACCGACCTGTAGGAGTCGCTGTCCACAACGTCCAATCCCCACCCACCGGCCCCCCCACCCTCTAACACTTGTGCCAATTGTGTTAGTATGAACGACCGGCCAAGCCGGTAGCAACGCCAAAGAGCTGGGCTCGATACCAGCGTCTCCTGCGTTAGTGGCGAGCGCCTTGCCCACTGCGCCACTCAGCCGCCCCCGGGGAGTGCCGTGTTGAGTGTGAAGTCGATCGGAATGCGCGGTTCTCCCGAGAACACAGCAAGCAGCCATAGCGCCACCGCGTGGCGTCACCACGACACTGCAAGCAGCGCTTTAGGGGGGCCAAGCAAATTGGCCCCGTTCTGAACAGGCACGCATTCCAACCACGGCTGATACACATTAACCCGTTCACTGCCACACACGACAGCCGGTTAACCCTTTCACTGTGACAATACAGAAGGTTAGTAGCCCTTTTTACTATCACACAACCGATCCGCGGAGCCAATGATGCTAATGATGGAGCATCGCCGTCGGTTGTGTGATAGTACTTCATAGTACTTGATAGGACTTCAGACACACGTACTCACTGTATGGCTTATGAAATGTCTGCACATGTTATTATGAGTTATCCTTCTACACGGTGAGGCTGCATGTTTCCTGGAGACCCGTCTTTCCAGCACGGGCTGATTTTTTATTCTTTTAAATGAGAATACGGGCTGTTTGTACATTAGCGACAATGCTGAGATCATAGCATGTTTTTAGCACTGAGATCATACAGTAGCATGTTTTTAGCACTGAGATCATATAATGTTTTTAGCACTGAGATCATACAGTAGCATGTTTTTAGCACTGAGATCATATAATGTTTTTATCATATAATGTTTTTAGCACTGAGATCATACAGTACCATGTTTTTAGTGCTGAGATCATAAGAATGTTTTTAGCACTGAGATCATAGCATGTTTTTAGCACTGATATCATAGCATGTTTTTAGCACTGATATCATAGCATGTTTTTAGCACTGATATCATAGCATGTTTTTAGCACTGATATCATAGCATGTTTTAGCACTGATATCATAGCATGTTTTTAGCACTGATATCATAGCATGTTTTTAGCACTGATATCATAGCATGTTTTTAGCGCTGATATCATAGCATGTTTTTAGCACTGATATCATAGCATGTTTTTAGCACTGATATCATAGCATGTTTTAGCACTGATATCATAGCATGTTTTTAGCGCTGATATCATAGCATGTTTTTAGCACTGATATCATAGCATGTTTTTAGCACTGATATCATAGCATGTTTTTAGCGCTGATATCATAGCATGTTTTTAGCACTGATATCATAGCATGTTTTTACTTTAACAAAATAAATGGAAATATTGAAACTTTTAGCAACAGATCACAGCAAAACAGCGGCCACGTCCAGCACTTATCTCAAGCGCCTGTTCAGTGCTGCTAGCCTGGCAAGACACAGACCACGAGAGGAAACATACAACTAGCTAGAATCATAAGAAGAGGATGGGTCAGTCTCGTCATAGAGAGAGAGAATGGCTTCCCTGGTCACCACTGGGAGACAGCCAGCGTTGCTGAATGACTTCCGTGACCCATCCTCTTCCTGTTCTACCAATACCCCTGGTGTTCATCTAGAGTAGCATGTCTATAGTCTCAGACACACGGGCAACACACACGCTGCTTACCTGCCATGGCTAGGCCAGAGGGAGGGAGGGAGGGAGGGAGGGAGGGAGGGAGGGAGGGAGGTGAGGTGGAGAAAGAGGAGAGGAGAAGAGGAGGGAGGTGGAGAAAGAGAAGAGAGGGAGGTGGAGAAAGAGGAGAAAAGAAGAGGAGGGAGGTGGAGAAAAGAGAAGAGAGGGAGGTGGAGAAAGAGGAGAAGGGAGGTGGAGAAAAGAAGAGGAGGGAGGTGGAGAAAGAGGAGAGAATAGAGGGAGGTGGAGAAAGAGGAGAGAAGAGAGGGAGGTGGAGAAAGAGAAGAAAAGAAGAGGGGGTGGAGAAAGAGGAGGGATGTAGAGAAAGGAGAAAAGAGAGGGATGTGGAGAAAGAGGAGAGAGGGAGGTGGAGAAAGAGGAGAAAAGAAGAGGGGGTGGAGAAAGAGGAGGGAGGTAGAGAAAGGAGAAAGAGAGGGAGGTGAAGAAAGAGGAGAAGAGAGGGAGGTGGATAAAGAGGAGAAAAGAGAGGGATGTGGAGAAAGAGGAGAGAGGGAGGTGGAGAAAGAGGAGAAAAGAAGAGGGGGTGGAGAAAGAGGAGGGAGGTAGAGAAAGGAGAAAGAGAGGGAGGTGAAGAAAGAGGAGAAGAGAGGGAGGTGGATAAAGAGGAGAAAAGAGAGGGATGTGGAGAAAGAGGAGAGAAGAGAGGGAGGTGGAGAAAGAGGAGGCATGCAAAGGAACAGAGAGAAAGGAAGATATTAATGTTCCAAGCATTATAACAACATGCAATGTGTCAGTATGTGCACCTGCTTGCTGACATATATACTGTGTGTGTGTGTGTGTGTGTGTGTGTGTGTGTGTGTGTGTGTGTGTGACTGTGACTGTGAGTGTGAGTGTGAGTGTGAGTGTGTGTGTGTGTGTGTGTGTGTGTGTGTGTGTGTGTGTGTGTGTACCTTCAGTCCATCATTGTAGCTGTCTCCAGTATTGAGACAGGCCAGACTGGGGGCTCCGGGGCGTGGGGGCTTCTTGGGAGGGGCCACATGCTCTGGAAGAAATAGCAATTATTTTTACAATTATTATATAATATAATATTAAATATTATTATATTATATAATATAACCTATGGTTCTATAATAGGCCTACCAGGCTATAGTTTAATACAACTTTTATAAAAAAAAAAAAAAAACTCTAACCCTAACTAACCTTACTGTCATGCACTTGTCCTAATATACTAACCTACACTGTAGCACTCAACACGTTGTTACTCAGCTGATAGAGTTGTACCCTTCCTGCTGTCTTGTTGTACAAAACTTGTAAGTCGCTTTGGATAAAAGCGTCCGCTAAATGACTAAATGTAAATGTTAAATGTAAATTTGTCATGGTTTTGGCCTTATTTCACCTTTCTGTGAGGGACAGCTGTCAATCACTGGCCTCTGTGGTTAATTGTGTGGGCTTGATTGCACCTGATGCAGTGCAGCTGTGCATAAATTATGGTAAAGCTGAGTCTATTTAAGTTTGAGTGTTGCAGTGTTGGCTGCTTTTTAATTTCCTTGTGTTGGCTATCCTTTTGGTCAGGCTTGTTATATTGAAGTGTATTGCTGCCCTATTCAGCATTTAGCCTTCTTTGTAGCCATTCTTGTTTTGGGCTACTGGCATAATTTTACACTTTATTTTATCGAGGCTGAGCCTTTTATGTTAGTGTTTCTTGTGTTCTTTTGGAACTGTACACAAACTCCCTTGGTGGAGGTTTATTGTTTTATGTTTTCAATATAAACTGTTTTTAGGAGTCCCACCCCAGTTAGGACAGCCGAAACACGTCCAATCTTTCGCCGTCGACTAAAGACGCACTTCTTCAACCATTATCTGAAAAAAAAAAAATCTAACCCTAACTAACCATACTGTCATGCACTTGTCCTAATAAACTAACCTACACTGTAGCATTCAACACTTTGATGAACATTGTTGCTCAGCTGATAGAGTTGTGCCCTTCCTGATGACTTGTTGTACAGAACTTGTAAGTCGCTTTGGATAAAAGCGTCAGCTAAATGTAAATGTAGGAGTTGCCTTTGTGGCTTATTTATTTTTCTACAATACCTCTTTATTGAGTGTCGTCCTGTTTTTTGGACTTTACTTATTTTCCTAAATACTCACTTTGAGGCTTCCACCTGTAAAGGTTGTTTTTTGTTGTTTATTTTCCCCTTCTCCTTAACACATTGACCGCCAGCAGCAGGGGGCGCTGATGGCCTTCAGCGCCAGTGCGTTATTCAATGGATATAGTTTTAGAATGCCAAGCTTGCGAGTCCTAAAACTATATTTTATATTATAGCTATGGATCTAATAACGCCGTCGACTGTCAGTGAGTTGCTTCTGGTCAACATGCAAAAAATAGATTGTTTTTTTCATCTGTACATTTCCGTTTTGAATATGAGTATGGTTTGGGTGATTCTGAGTCATTCCAGGAAAAGACGAGAAAAAGGCATTTTAGTGTAATCCAGTTATCACGTTGTAATTTTTCGGCTGATTATCTAATCATTATTATGTCTCCTAGTGCGTACATGATATGGCCCTCGTAGCAGGGCGCTCGCCCCCCCCCCCCCCCCCCCACGCAGCCAACGGTAAAAAGCACAACACGGTCCACACAGATAGCTTTGATCGCGGGAGAAAGAAATATCAGATCAACGCAAGATTTTATAATTATAGTGTTCTTACCTTGTCTCTGATGTAATGCAAAAAAAATTATCCAATTATCTGATCGCCATTCCAGTTATCCACAGCGATCCTGTCCCCGACATTACCGAGCGTTACACATGAACGGGCCGGCGGGGTTAGTGTTCCATGCCGTCGCTGTAAAGGCGCCTGCCTCGCCTGAGTATTTAAACCCCGACCCCACGGCTCAGATCGGCTCAGAAAACACACCAGACCGTTTCCAATGGAGTGCAATAGCTCCGCAAGGCAGTAGAGGGCAGTGTTGACCGTCTGCCAGCTCAGACACATTCACCATTCATAAAAACGAGTAAACTCGTTATTGGCGTTATTCGATTGGCGGGCAATAACGAGTTAATGTCTGCGTAAGCAGTTTAGTGGTTATTCATACACAGATAACTTAAAGAGTCCCTATTATCTGCTCGTGACCCACACACACACACACGCAGCCCTTACATAATTGAAATAACTCATATTGATACATTTTGGTGCATTTTTTTATCTAATGTAAAAGGAGTCTTGGAAAAGGGGGAAGAAAAAGTATTATAATCAGGTTAATGCAGTAATAGCAGCAGTCATAGTAGACATGGTGTCTTGGTTTTAAATTACTATTTGATTTGGCTAATGCTATTTTTACTATTCTCTTATTATCAAGTGTCAGCCTTTGCTTTGGCAGAGCTGAGAGAGGCGAGAGTGTCCATGACACTGTACCAAGACT
>NC_140183.1:4106365-4116787 GCF_963971535.1 Notolepis coatsorum | reverse complement strand
TTTAGGAGGAGCCTCGTCGGAGCCTCCAGAGTCCCAGGACACAGTAACTTGTCTCCTCATCTCCATCCTGCTCCTCTCCTTCTGCTGAGCCTTCTCCTCCTCTAGGATGGTACTGTAACACACACATTATAACATGTTATTACATGCTTTCCTCCTCTAGGATGGTACTGTAATACACACATTATAACATGTTATTATACGCTCTCCTCCTCTAGGATAGTACTGTAACACACACATTATAACTTGTTATTATATGCTCTCCTCCTCTAGGATAGTACTGTAACACACATTATAACATGTTATTATACGCTCTCCTCCTCTAGGATGGTACTGTAACACACACATTATAACTTGTTATTATACGCTCTCCTCCTCTAGGATGGTACTGTAACACACACATTATAACTTGTTATTACATGCTCTCCTCCTCTAGGATGGTACTGTAACACACACATTATAACATGTTATTATATGCTCTCCTCCTCTAGGATAGTACTGTAATACACACATTATAACTTGTTATTACATGCTCTCCTCCTCTAGGATGGTACTGTAACACACACATTATACCATGTTATTATATGCTCTCCTCCTCTAGGATAGTACTGTAATACACACATTATAACATCCTAATAATATACAAATACATTATACTATCTCCTCTGGAATAGTACTGTATTTGAGTCATTTTACTTTTACTTAACACATCCACCGCCGGAAACGCTGTAACACGTTATTGCCCGCCATGCTTTGACCGCCAGACCACGCTGTACAGCGATATTGAGATCAATATTTCATTTTTTCGCCATGGCATTCATAATTCATATATACACCTCCGGCGCTGCAGCTGGACCCTACGGCTCAATACAACGACGGCTCAATACCGCCGCCTGGTGGATGGTCGGGCGAGTTACACTCGAACAACAGGAAGTGGGAGGTGTGCGTCGATTAAATTCATCCGGCCATCAGATATTGTCGCAAGGCTCCCGACAGACACTATGTACATAATGGATCGCTTTATAAACTTAATAATCGATATGATTTCGGCGTTTATTGTGACATACAAACCGGAAATGGACCTAGGCGATCGACGTCCTATACCTGGGATCTTTCACCGCCAGTCTCATTGGCGAACGGTAAGAGGACGCTAACGTTATTTTCAGCCCAATTGTTTATTCATTTCACTGCAAACCGATCTGATCAATATATCACCCATACTACATAAAGCATTTACTGACGATCACGGAATTATAAACGACCCCCCCCCCCCCCCCCCTTTCCTCCGCGCATGATGACGCATAACGTATAGGATCATATACAGTTGAATAAATCGAGAATAAACGGCAATCGATAATCTATATATGCGTTTAGGCCTATAACTCACGTTCTAGGAATTACTGCAGAAAACGATAAAAACATACTTATATTCTAGACGGTATTTTTGTATGAATGTTTGAATGAAAAAGTATAACGTTCCTACATCCTGAACGATAGATAATCGATGTTGAATGGGCCATAGTAATGTCAATTTAGCAATACAATTAAAAAAGTTATAGCCCTGCAAAGAAGGTGAACATCTCCATAGGCTTAGAGTGGTGGCAGACTAGCTATATTGATGGATATAAGTAATGGCAGGGAATGTGTTAATTATATTTAGTTTTAAGTATTGTAATTAGTTACAATTTAAATACATTAAAATTGAATTACATTTACATTACATTTAGTCATTTAGCTGACGCTTTATCCAAAGCGACTTACAAATTATGTACGACAAGTGATCAGGAAGGGCACAACTCTATCAGCCGAGTAACAATGTTCATCAAAGTGTTGAGTACGGAAGCGCTTAAAGAGGCCATGCATTCATACATTTTATTTACTCCGTTTTCCCGTGATAACGAGTTAATTTAATTTGTTTTTCCCGAGATAAGGGGATAATTTTCTCGAGATCTCGAGAAAACTAAACGATAGTATATTAGATCACTGCAGGAAACATCATTCAGTGTAGCAATGTCAGAGGAGCAGGAGGTGATTGATCACCGCGTCACATGTCTCTTCGATCGAGGCCTGAGACAGGCTGCACAGCTTCATGCCTTGCTGTTAGAGATAATACACACATTAGTGTGCGTCATCTAAGAAGGCGGTTAGCAAGGGTTCAGCTTTACCGGCGGCGCGATCAGAGAGAGAGAGGTCAGAGGTCATTAATCGGCATGCATGCGATGCATGTATGCGATTCGTCTCTGCGATTAACCCATCCCGTCGTCCTTCCCCCCCAAGGGCAGCCGGGAGCAGACAGGCGCAACGTGAGCCGCGCCAGGGGACCAATCCAAGTGCTCCTGTCCGTCTTCGTCAAGGACGCCACAGCGTTAGCGATCTTGTTGTGAGCTCTCAAAGTGAGGCTGCAACTTGAAACTGGCCCCTGTAAATGTCCGAACCCCCCCCCCCCCCCCCCCCTCCAAATGTACAGAAAGTATGTATATACTTTCTGTTAGGATCTCTGTTTAACAGTACTGTATATTTGCATATCTTGTATGTCACAAATGTAACAGTACTGTATACTGTACCTGTATCTGTATGTCATGTACCCCCCTGAAATAAGTGTATCCGTTATCACGAGAAAACAATCTTCGTTATGTCGAGATAACGAAATAATAAGTCGCTGTCACGAGAAAACGGACTTTGTTATCTCGAGATAACGAAATAAATTAATCCGTTATCACGAGAAAACGATCTTTGTTACGTCGAGATAACGAAATAATAAGTCGTTATCACGGGAAAACGGAGTAAATAAAATGTATGAATGTATGGCCTCTTAGGGCTTCCGTAGTTGAGTGCTACAGTGTAGGTTAGCAAATTAGGACAAGTGCATGACAGTAAGGTTAGTTAGGGTTCTTTTTAATTTTATTTTCAGATAATGGTTGAAGAAGTGCGTCTTTAGTCGACGGCGAAAGATTGGACGGGTTTCGGCTGTCCAAACTGGGGTGGGTAGTTCATTCCACCATTGTGGGGCAAGGACTGAGAATAGGCAGCTTCTCTTTGATGACCCTCCGGGAGTTCGGATAGGAGTAGGTCTGAGGCGGCCAGAAGATGCAGAGCTTAGGGGTCTTGATAAATAGCATTTATTACAAAGTAAAACATCTTTATTCTGTTTTCAACAGGCATTTTTACTTGGGCTATAACACACTTGTAATTAGGGGTGGACAGTATAAACGGTATACGGTATATAATAAACGGTATGAATTTGCACTAGGGTATGGATTTTGACTATACCACCTTGTGACCGGTAGACTAGAGCAGTGGTTCCCAAAGTCGGGGTCGCGACCCAAAGGTGGGCCGCGAGCAGCCACGGATGGGCCGCGAGATGATTTAAAAAAAAATAAAAAAAATAAAAATAAAAACTTTTTTTTATTTTTTATTTTTTTATTTTAATTTTTTTTGTCAGGCCACTGAACTTAGAAGCAGGCCAGGACAGTGTTTCTAGTTGTATTCTAAAATTCTATTCTATTGTATTCTAAAATGTGACTATATGGTTTTATATTAACTTAATAAATAAACAAAAACGAAAAATCTACTTATTTCAACGAACATTTCAAACTAAATAACAGATTATGCACATAAAACGCTGAAAACAACCGAAGCAACAATAGTATTTTAATGAGGCTATTATTATTATCATTATTTTTTTGCAACAAGTTAGCCCTCTCATAAATAGCACATATAAATGAATAACTAACTTGAACTAACTTAATAGGATTGAAGTGATATTTGGCATAAAAAATCGGTCGCCTGGCAAAAAAAATAAAAATAAAAGCCTGACGATGTGCATTGGGCCGCGGCTCTCTGACGCCTTATTTTCTGGGTCCTGGCCTGAAAAGTTTGGGAACCCCTGGTCTAGAGCAGCTCTAAAGTAGCAATGACGTTAACGTTACTTGGCGATTCACTCGACGTTTGCAGTGGTCGTTAATTGTACAGAGTTTTTCCTCCACTTGCTCACGGAACTTGCCATATCGTTTTGGCCTTTCAATTTGGCTAAGGAGGATGAGAGGAGACTTGCTTTAGCGCAGCAACGGGCTAGCGTTAGCCGCTAAGCGAACTCACGTTAGCCGATAACTAACCTCGTTCACAGTTTTATCTCCGTGAGATAAAGCCTGGTAAAGAACTACGGCCGAAAGTGTCTATGGGGTAGAATTTCCGGTGTATGTACTTCCCCCGGAAGCTGCCTCCGAAACGGATCAAACTATTCCCGAATCCCGTCGGCAAACAAGCTAGAACGTCCCGGTCATGTAGTAAATTCTTCAGGCTAAAGCCGTTGCAGTGGCTTAAAAACGAGGAAATATTGTGCACTTCACACGTTTCTATAATTGTTTTGTCGAAAACCGGAACGCCTGTAAATCAAATCAAATCAAATCAAATTTATTTATAGGGCCCGACAACACACGTTAATGTCCCCATGGGCCGTACAGGTCTTCTTTAAACAAGTCAAGAAGACAACATAACAATAAGTCAAGAACAGAACAAGAACACCATAGGGTCCAAACATTTTTTAGATGAATGCAAATAAATGAAAGAATGCAAGCACTCCCAGACATACCCCACGCGAAGGTAAGGAAAAACTCACTAAAACCTAACAATAGGGAAAAAAAAAGCTCCACAGGCAGTGAGGAGGAGAGAAACCTTAGAAGGGCCGTTCAAGGGGGGATCTCCCTTCTTAGATGTCGGTGATAGTAGTGTTGCAGACGGACAGTTGGTAAGCATGCACTCAAGTGTGTGGTGAAACACAGATGAGTGCATGCAATAGCAACTGTACATTTTGAAAAATTAAAGATAGAGCTAATAGCGATAGCAACTGAACATTTTGAAAGATTAAAGATAGAGTTGATAGCGGATCTATTTGAGGCACAGGGGCGGCGCAAGAGGGTCACGTCCTCCCCGTCTTAGTCACGGGACATTCAACACTCCGGTCGTTGCTCAGGGACAGCCGTGTACTTCCGTTTAGACACTTTAGGAGGCATATCTTGTCCAGCCTAGCCGGTAACTAACGTAGTAACATTCAAACGTGACCCCGTGGCACCAGGTCCATTAGTGAGGAAAGGGGGGGGGGGGTATATTGAGGCTTGACAACAGAGGTTCAATGATAACCCCACATTTATTGGCTATTTGTTTCTTTATATCGCTTTATCCATCGGGCTGCTCCCGTTTCCAACTCTGTGTTGACAATGACGTCCTGGTGTGACACATCAACCACGGCAACTTAGGACGCTCAAACCTCAAACTCAAACCTATTACATCACGCTATCTCTCTCTCTCTACGTTGTCAAAAATGTACACTAAAGTTAAGTTATGTTGGAGTTTTATTATTGTGTTTGAGTTGTTTGAGGGAAAGAAACCTCCCGTCCTTCTGTAGTTTTTATTTTCACTTTGTGCCGCTTGATTGTATTGTATTTCATGAAAAAAAAAGTGTTTTTCAGAGATGGAAGTAACGTGAGAAAAGATTTAGCATTTTTCTATTGCAGTTTTGGACAGTAAATGTTCTTAAAATACCTCTGTACTATGTGAAATATGTCCTAGTAATACAAGAGTACAGTAATAGCTGCCATACCAGTGTTTTACCCCTTCAGAAGCATTTATATAGACATTTTAAGATAAATGAATATACCGTGATATATACCGTTACCATCTACGCTTCAAACTATACCGTGATATACATTTTAGACCATACCGTCCAGCCCTAAGTTTTAATCAACTGCTGCATTGTGATGTGTGATATTACTTGTGAATGTTCCCACAGCAGCCCAGCGCAACATGGGCTCTCAATCACACCCAGGCCTCACGCATTTCAAGCAGCCACATGCTCACAACAGCTTTCAGTTTGTCATCAATAACAGTAGCCTATAATCTACTGATCACTCCAGAGTCAGCTTTTCTCAGCATCTCCAACTATTGGACAACATGCCTGTATGGGCTAATCATAATCATCCATGAATGTTGACATGTTCTGTAGCCTACTTTATCAAAATGTAAAATGGAATGGACGGCACAGAAGCTTCTATAAACGCCTACGTGGTCATGATGAATCTTGCTTTACTTTGTTCATACACTTTATTTTGTAAAGATGTATTTAATTAAAAGTAACTACTTGAACTTGAAAAATGTCTGGCTACACTGTTAGCAGCCCTGTGTGATATCCTGCTGAGCATGTATGTGTTTTAGGCCATGTGCAGACAAAACCGATTTCGGTCGTATCAGGCAGAGTATTTGATCGTATGCACCTTTCATCCACACAGAACTGCGTTGTGGCAGCCTGAAGACGCCGTTTTCTGAAACCTGCTCCCAGAGTGCGCAATTCTGAAAACGCTCCCCTTGCGTCGCCGTCTTTACAAGCGATACAAGTCTTTTCCTGAACCGTTGACGCGATAGCCCACCTCTCCCTTACCCCGCGTGTGCAAACTCCCACATCACAACAGCAATGGCATCGTACAGAGTGCATAAGTTGAGTGGCAGCGTGCTGCAACACCAATACTAGAGCTGCCGCGGTATTGATATTTTCTTTACCGCACAAATTTGCGTAATATTTCATACCGCCACAATATAACCGCAAAAAAAAAAAAAGTTGGAATGCATTTTTTTTTTCTACTCTTTATAGCATATAGCCTGCCTCTAGTCTAAATGTCTATCTTTAGAGGATGACTTTGCAGCATGAATATTGTTTGGGATTCGGCAAGCACGCATTCGTTATTGAAAGTGAAACACGGATTCAAAGTCTCCCCTCTGGTCGTGCGCCGTTCACTCGGTGTCGCGGGCAGGGGTGGTAGGCTGGTAGCGCCCAGTGGTTACCCCCCCGACCCTTTCTTTTCATATTATTATTATAAAGTTACTACTTGATTAACACTTTGGTCGCCAGGCTTATTTTCTTAATAAACCATCCCACGCCAGCTCTATTTGTCTATGGAGAAGTTCCCCTTCTTTGCAGGGCTATAACTTTTTTAATTGTATTGCTAAATTGACATTATTATGGCCCATTCAACATCAATTATCTATTGTTCATTGTGTAGCAACGTTATACTTTTTCATTCACATATTCATACTAAAAATATGGTCTAAAGTATAAGTATGTTTTTATCGTTTTCTGCAGCTTTCTCCAGAACGTGATTTATAGCCCTAAATGCATTATATTGATGATGAAATACAGTTTGATAGCCAGATCGGTGCCAGATAAAAAATTTCAAATGGACGTGCTTCTAGAAGTTACTACTTATCATCTGATGTTGACCGGATGGGGGGGGGGGGGTCGTTTATAATTCTGTGGCCAACGTTAGATGATTCATCTAGTGTGGGTGATATGATCATCAGAGCAGTTTATATCGAACACGTTAAAAAAAAACGCTGAATCTCACCGTAGCTTCCTCGAGCCGTTGGGCGATGAGCGTGGAGCAGAAATATTCCTATTATGGGATGTAGAAATATGCGATCCATCTCCAGGTTGTATAATAGTATATACGTCCAAATCATGTTGTTTATCGAGTTATTGGTAACGGATTGCTATCCATTGTGTGCAGCTCGAGTCCTGGGACTATTAGCGAGTGATCGGACCGAATTGGAATGAGCACCAGCTTCCGTTTCCTGTTTCCGGTTTGAGCGATCCGCCGATCGGCCACCAGATGGCGCTCTTGAACCGTTGGAGAGTTGAGAGGGGATCAACAGTAGATCTCAAGTCTCCGGGGGAGAAATATGATTGCGATCACAGATTTTTGAAATATTGATCTCAAAGACGTGGTACGGCGTCTTTGGCAGAATGAGCATGGCGAGGAATGACGTGGTAAGGCGTTTTTGGCGACCATAGTGTTAACAAAGGCATTCGTTTTGTGGCATTAACGTTATATAGTTACACGTTCAATAACATCAGCGTATTTACCGGACCATAGCAAGGCAAGCATTACTCAATTCATATCTCCGTTCCTTCCTTTGCTCAGAGCGTGCTGAGTTGTGCACATTCTGCGGTCTGTTAATAAAGTTTTCAATCAGACAAGTGTATAGAACGAAGGGCTTTTATTATAACATTCGTTGCAGTAAAATCATTATGCCTCGTTTAGTACTCCTGTGGACTGGAGCTCTGGTAGTCCACTCCGGCGGGGAGCTAATGTTATTAGCCTTGTTGTGATCAATGGCTAACATCCAGGAAGTAAAAACCGAATAGGCGCTTGCCGATTGGTGGCAACAGCAGAGGCGGGTGCAAGCGGTGTGACGTAATTGGCAGATTCGACTGTCAATCAAAATGTTTCCCTTGCATTGCTTTGGTTGAGAGTATTATTATAAAAAACAGCGTTGATGCGGTATTCAGTTAAACGCTGCGGTGGGCGTGACGTAACAGCGATACCGCAATATTGCGGTAACCGCGGCAGCTCTAACCAATACTAATACTAGACTGAAAAACGGCTGAGTACATCTCCCGTTCTGAGACAGACACAAACACACACACACTGGAGACAGGGGATGAAATACACGATACTAGCTAGAGATTAGCGTCACATAGCTGGCCTTTTTCTGAAAACCCAAGTAGTAGCCAAGCACATAATTGTTCCATAGCATACGCCTTCAGTTGATCATGACAAAAATTATGATAACCCCACCATGTAACTGCAACACACGTGCACACACACACACGCACACACACACACACCTGCAATAACAAGGCCTGTTGTTTTTATTTACTCAGGGTTTGAGTACATGTTCCAGCAACACCCTGTTAGTTTCACTTGAACACACACTCGCACCTGCTGAGCTGTTGGTGCTCACACCACTGAGCACAAACAGAGGGGACATTACCTTGTTAAGTTGAACCTTCATTAATCCCCTTGGGGGGGAAATCCCTCCCCTGCATTAAACCCATCCTAACTACTTAGGAGCGGTTGTCAGTAGGCAGCCACACATGGGGGTGAAACCAACTCCAGTTGTAATACCAGTACCTTGGCCCAGGGCAATGGCAGTAAAAATAGCCTGCATGTCTTTTGTGTGTGTGTGGGAACATGGCAAACTCCACACAGAAAGGCCTCCTGCTGGGGTTTGAACCCAGGACCTTCTGGAGGCAACATGGCTAACCACTGTGCCACTGTGGCGCCACTTGGTGGCTAAGGTGACGTGCACATTAACCATTCCATTTCAATAGGAGTTCCACCCTGTATTTTATATAAATATTATAACTCATCTGTGTAAAAGACAGTGAAAAGACAACATTCACACTAAAGGGAGGGTAAAGGTTAAATTAGGGAGGTGTACAAAATAATATGAAGGTATGGATCCATGCAAAGTATGGATTTTGGCCATAAGATCATCCACAATATATATATATATACACTGTTACATCACTGATGATGTATTTAGGTGCATCAGAAAATGTATTCCATGAATATAAAAAAAAGGACATTGACATACTGTATATTTAAGTTAATGAAAAGGTTGTTACTTGCAGCAATATAAAAAAGGACAATAAAATAGACAATTTTGAAGGAAATAGCACCATGACAATTGTATTACAAGATAAAGACGTGAGAAATATATCCCATTGTAATTCAAATACCATTTTATCGTCAAAACTAAGAGAAAATGTGGTGATGTGATATGTTGGCGGTATCTTCCAGCCCTGGCTCTGCATCATATCTGTGGGTTGCAGAGCCGCTCTTCCTACTGTACCTTCCTACTGTACTCAATGACGTGTACATTACACCCAGAATAAACAAGAGTGACAAAGACAAATCTCTCTACTACTTTACCCGCAGAGACACGGGTTGTTCCATCAGATGAGATCAAATCCAGATTGAAAAGAGTTAACCTCGCATTCTACCGATTAAAATAGAATGCGATGAAATTAAATTGAAAATAATTGAAAAAGGTATGGGTTCTTACCCATCTCGATGTGATTTATCTAGAGATATCTACTGCACGAATCTTAGGTGTTAATGAAGCCAGCATAGCAATCTGGTTAGCTGTGGTAGAGAAGATAACGGGTAGCATATGAACTTGTAATTTTCTGATGTTAAATGAAATAGTGGATGTATAGTCCAAGTGGGGGTCCTGAGGGGGGGGGGGGGGGGGGGGAAGGGGAAGGAAAGAGTGATGAAGAGCGAGCAAGAGCATATGTATTGTATTGTATTGTATTGTTTTTATTATTTTTATGTCTTTCAATCTACATTTATTTTGATTTAATTAATGGACCGTCATTATTGTTATTATTATGTTGGTCATTGTCCTGTGATTTATCATAGATTTCTACTATTAATGTATTGTTTGTCTAGTTTTGTGTTAAAAAAGGGAAAATAAAAAACATTTGTTCAAAAAAAATAAAAATAATTGAAAAACTAAATGAAGATTAGACATGTGATGAAAATGTTTTTAAAGGACATTTAAGGACACATTAATAGTTTCAAGAGC
>NC_140183.1:4071365-4101365 GCF_963971535.1 Notolepis coatsorum | reverse complement strand
CCCAGAGCTTTCGCACCACATAAGGTATCAAACCACCACGTGTAAGGTTTCTATATTTTCTCCCATCCCAATTTCGTATCATCCAATTCAACCCTCCCCTGTCACGAACGTTGTTTCTTGCCTCCCACAAGCCGGCTGCAATGTGGACTAAGTCATACATAGCACAAGTCCCCTCCGGTACTTGAGGTAACAGCAGTCGCATCTTTTCACCTGCGCAGCTCGATCTCTCAGTGGCGAGGAGTAACGCGTGGGAGGCTCACGCTGCCCCCGACACTTCCTGATTCCACTGCGCAGGCGCACCAACCGACCTGTAGGAGTCGCTGTCCACAACGCCCGATCCCCACCCTTCAGTTTTCCCTCCCCGTAATACGGCCAATGTGTATTACTGCGGACGACCAGCTAAACTGAAAACAATGTGGAGAGCTGGATTCGAACACGCGAATCCTAGCGTCTCCACACTGGTGGCGAGTGCCTTGCCCACTACACCACCTAGCCGCCCGGTCCAACTCGAGTTTCTATTACTTTTTGGAAAGTTTCACTGCACCGTTTTGGCTACAAATCGACTTTAAAACAGGACATTTTGGTCCATAGGGAATCATAATAGAACATTCTAGAACATTTGTGATGTCACAGTATGATGTCATAATCAAACATTCTAGAACATTTGTGTTCTATACTGTATATAGCCAATGTTTAGATTTACTGCACATTCCCTATACCCCATATATTACTATTGCAAAGAATAACTATGATAGATTTGTGTATGTACATAATTGAGTTCGATATTATGTACAGTATGTCAGTGAATGTGTTCCCTCATCGTGGTGGTTGCTAATCGTCTTCGACAGTAATTATTTTATTTTCCTCATGTTTACTGCAATGTGGCCCTGTGATGCAGGAGGAGCTGGAGATGATGAGGCCTCTGTTGGAGGAGGCTGCCCAGGAAACTGAGGCCGTCATGGAGCAGATCAAGGTAGAGGAAGAAAAGGAGCAGACCTGACGTTTTGAACGTTTGGAAGCAGAATGCAAAAATCATCAGTGAATGGGATACGTTGTATAAACAGTATCCCGTAGGGGTAAGACGATACATCGATCTAGATCGATATATCGATCTATTATCAATGATCCAATAGGATCGATACAACGTAAAAAGATCTATTCATATTGCGATACTCTTATTTTGAAAATCCCGCAGAGTCGTATCCGCTCGGCTCAACAGCACAGCATGCAGTAGCATCTGTAACAGAGCAAGGCTAGTGTGCCTATTTTGCCACCCAAAACAAGTCCCTGCTGTTTTATTCCAGAACGGATCAAATGCATCTAACATGCTTTGCAATCCTCGCCATTCCTTTATGACCATGTCGCGTTAAAGACTGAAATTAACGGTACGTTAGCGTAAGCTAACAACAAGCTAATATAACCCTGATCAGAGCCATAGACAGAGAGCAGCAGAGTGGGGACTGGGAAAGTCAAGTCAAGTCAAGTCAAGAGTTTTATTTGTCACGGCATACAAGTATACAAAGAAATGCGGGTGGTCTTGCCCGCAACGATGTGCAAAATACAATAGTAATAACATATAATAGAATCCAATAGAACAACATTGTGCAATAAAACAAGTAAACAGAGTAGGGCATATCGGTATATGTACATAAGTTATTTACAGAGCATGGTAGGGAAAGGGGGGGGGGGCAGGCAGTCTCCCTTTGTGTGTGTGTGTGTGTATATGTGCGTTTGGAAAGACCAGATGAAGTATAGTATATTTATGTATAGTATATTTATAGTAAATGTACTGAGGATGGACAGATAATGTTGATATTTAAACATAAAAAATACAATACATAATAAATGTATTCATGATCATCAACAATTGCAGGAACGGTTTGGGACAGAAAGGGGTTTTAGGTTGCATGTTGTGACACTTTACAGTGAACAGGAGGTCTATTTGTATTAAAAACAATAGATTGTTTTTAGGGATGTCCGATATTATCGGCCTACCGATATCGGCATTAAAATGTGATATCGGAAAATATCGGTATCGGTTTTCAAAAATAACCTTTATTTATCCAGGCAAGCAAGTAATATAAGAACAAATTCTGATTTAATTTATTGTCAAAAGTATGCATAATGTTGTGTTAATTCCACAACAAGAGATATGTATAATGTTAATCACCTGAAATTATTTTTGGGGGGGGGAAACCCTGCATATATCGGTATCGGTTGATATCGGTATCAGAAATTAAGAGTTGGACAATATCGGTATATCGGTATCGGTAAAAAAGCCAATATCAAGCATCCCTAATTGTTTTTCATTTAAATGTCTGGAAGAGCTCAAAAATAAAAATGTCAAATGATATTTCCGTTGCCTTTTTATAAAATTTGTATCCACTTTTTCTCCCATTTTCTATTTTTCTCCCATCCCAATTTCGTATCGTCCAATTCAACCCTCCCCTGTCTCAAACGCTGTTTCATGCCTCCCACAAGCCGGCTGTAATGTGGACGTGTAAGCCTTACATTGCACGAGTCCCCTCCGGTACTCGAGGAGGCAGCCGTCGCATCTTTTCACCTGCACAGCGCGATCTTTCAGCGTCAGGGGTCTGGGCTTTGGAGGGGCCCCGCCCCCATCGCTTCCTGATTCTACTGCGCAGGCGCACCAACCGACCTGTAGGAGTCGCTGTCCGTCCGATCCCCACCCATCAGTTTCCCTCCCCCTAATACTGCCAATGTGTATTAGGGGTGGGAATCACCAGTTTAATCACGATACGATACGATATCGATTCTTTGGACAACGATACGATATTATCCGATATCACACAGTCTGCCACGATATGATACGATACGATTCGATTCAGGTGCCTGCGATCGATATGAGACGATATTATGTGCCCATTTAATACAATCAGTAACATTTAAATCAACAAAAAAAAAGGCAATGGAAATATCATGAAATTTTTATTTTTGAGCTCTTCCAGACATTTAAATGAAAAACAATCTATTGTTTTTAATACAAATAGACCTCCTGTTCACTGTTTTTGGTTCATTTTTCTTTTTTTTCCTCGATATTAATATCCTATTCACTGTCACAGAGCTGTATTTTGGCTGGAAAAGCATATTGGGAGTCCCAAGGTGCAGTACCGGCCAGATCCTGTTAGTGGGGCTATCCCCGAGAATGCACCCTCCCAGTCCCCACTTCTCTCTGCCTATGGCTCTGGGTTAGCTTGTTAGCTCACGCTAAAGTAACGTTATCTTCGATCTTTAACGCGACGTGGGCATAATGGAGTGACGAGGATTGCAACGCAGGTTAGATGCATTGGACCCGTTGTGGAATAAAACAGCAGGGACATGTTTTGGGTCACAGAATAGGCACACTAGTCTTGCTCTAGTGACGCTCTAGACGCTACTGCTGTTGATGTTAAACAGAGTTTGAGTTTCACAACACTGGGCGCGGGGCGATGACGTCGCCGTCGCCGGATTTTCAAAATAAGAGTATCGCAATATGAATCGATCTTTTTACGTGGCATCGATCCTATTTGATTATTGATAATAGATCGATATATCGATCTGGATCGATGTATCGTCCCACCCCTAATAAGGTAGCTCCTTGCATGCCATCAACTGATCGTGACATGACCGCTATTGTTCCCATAATGCACTGTATTGACTGTATTTTTTTTTCTCCTAATAAAATTGTTTTAAACTCTTTCATGTGAAAAAGCTGTGTTGAAATGAGCGTTTCCTCCTCCGATCCTTACCGCAGGATAACATCCCAGACTCTGTGATTATATTAATCCAGCCCTACATGGACAACGAAGACTTCCACCCACACGCCATTCACAAAGTGTCCATGGTCTGCACCGCCATTTGCAGGTGGGTTCGAGCCACGCATGTCTACCACTTTGTGGCCCGCGGTGTGGCGACCAAACGGGTAAGAATAGAAGTGCATATTTCAGCTGGTCATCGTTTGCTTCTGTGAAACATTATAATGCGTGTTCCCACTGATACCCCTGTGCCGTGTAGAAAGCTCTCAAAGAGGCCCGGGAGGACTTGGAAGCGATCCAGCGCATCCTGGACGAGGCCAAGGGGGAGCTAGCGGAGTGTCGGGCGAAGAGAGACGAACTGGCCAGAAAGTGCCAGCAGTGTGAGGATCGCCTGGTCTGAGCAGACGAGGTCAGAGAATGAGACAGATGGGAAGAACGAGATAGATTTGATAAGGACGTTGATATAGTAACTAATCATATCTGGTCTTAAGGCCACTTCATAGTCCAGACGTAGCATGTGAACCGGAGTCCGCTAGGGTAGTGACAGTGGACTATGGGGGTAGATTTCTATCAAAAATAAACAAACGCAAAAGTAGAATCCACAATCGTAAAAACGATCCACACACACACACACACCTCTCAATTTGTGTTTCATAAATCATAAAAACACGCTTGATTTGCGTAGATTTACGTACGGAATTCTAATAACAGCTTGATCTGGTTAGATTTACGTACGGAATTCTAAGGACACGCTTGATCAGCTTGGAGTTACGTACGGAATTTTGAGACAAATATTTCGCTGTTTTCCCCCACGGGGATTCGTGTGTGACGCTTCTTCTTCTTAGAGGTCTATCAAAAATAAACAAACGCAGAAGTAGAATCCACAATCGTAAAAACGATCCACACACACACACCTCTCAATCTGTGTTTCATAAAACGCTTGATCTGCTTAGATTTACGTACGGAATTCTAAGGACACGCTTGATCTGCTTGGAGTTACGGACAGAATTTTTAGACAAATATTTCACTGTTTTCCCCGTGTGGATTTGTGTGTGAAGCTTCTTCTTCTTCGGCGCTACCGAACACGGCCCGAGGTGTTTTCGGCTCATGAGCGCTACCAGTGGCCAAAATCTTTATCCTTGTATACTATTGCTACTAAACCTCTTGAATCCTGAATCTATTTTTGTACTTGCATTCGATTTTGTTTTTAAATGGAAAATAAAAAAGGTTAATAAGTAATTTATTGATTTGTAAATGTTTTGACATTATTCCAAATTAACACTTTGATTGCCTAAGGCTAAATTCATGATATACCATAGGTTGCCAGCTCTATTTGTCTATGGATAAGTTCCCCTTCTTTGCAGGGCTATAACTTTTTAAATTCTATTGCTAAATTGCCATTATTAGGGCCCATTCAAGGTCCTATATGTATTGTTCAGGGTGTATGAACGTTAAACTTTTTCATTCACATATTCATACTAAAATATGATCTAAAGTATAAGTATGTTTTCATCTCTTTCTGCAGCTTTCTCCAGAACGTGATTTATAGCCCCAAATGCATTATATTGATGATCAAATAGTTTGATAGCAATCGGCGCGATATAAAAAAATCCAACTGGACGGACTTCTGGAAGTTACTACACATCATCTGATGTTGACCGGATGGGCGAGGGGGCGTTTATAATTCCGTGGGCAGCGTTATACCATTCATCTAATGTGGGTCAAATATTCATCAGATCAGTTAGTATAGGAGACATTGAAAAATAACGCTGAATCTTACCGTATCTTCCTCGCGCCGTTGGGCGATGAGCGTGGAGTATACATTTTCCTATTATGGGATGTTTGAATACCCGGTCCATTTCCAGGTTGTATAATGGTATATACGTCCAAATCATGTTGTTTATCGAGTTATTGGCAACGGATCGCTATGTATTGTGACGAGCCAGAGTGCCGGAACCTATACCGAGTGCCCGGAAGTAATATGGACAGCACATCGTCCAAGTAACTTCCTCTTTGGCGATTGCGCCAATCGGCCACCAGATGGCGCTCTTGAACCGCTAGAGGGTTCAGTGGGGCTTTTTGGTGGGTCTCAGGCCAGCGGATGGGAAATATGAATCCGATCACAGATTTTTGAAATATTGATATCAAAGACGAGTTTCGGCGTCTTCGGCAACTTGAGCATGGCGGGGAAGGACGCCTAAACTCGTCTTCTGGCAGTTAAAGTGTTAAGGGGGTGGTGTAGTGTTTTGATTGATTAGCTATCTTGATCAAAAGTGTGTGGGTCTATTATTTTTCTCATTATACTATCCACTGAACTGTTTTATGTGTACAACCTCAATCTTTAGAAAATTGTACCAGCATCTTTAACACATTGAGTGCCACGGACGCGTTTTGTCGTTAGTTCATGCCGACCTTTGAGTGCCCCCGACGCTATATAGCATTTTTTTTTTCTTTTTTTTTATTGGCGATTTGAATTCATATTTCATCAATCGAGCCTCACGCTAATGTTGCAGACTCTCTATGAGCTCAATTGGGAAGATACCGCCCCCTATCGTCTCCCTGTGTAACTGCACCCCATTACTTTACACTGACGAAGGGGGGGGGTGGCCAGTTTCCTCATTTTACTTTTCCCTCAAGCCAACTGAAGAATCCATTGTGCTCGCCGGCCCGGAAAACGCGTGGATTATGTATTTACAGTACCAACACTGTAATCAATAAGCGTGATCGATATTTGGAATGGCGATCAGGAATTGGAATAATCTTTTTGGATAACATCTGATCTCAGGTAAGGAATTTATTTTACCAGTCTTAGGATAATCAGAGCTATTTTCACAGAGATATAAGCGCTTGCCCTATGTGTGTGTGTGTGTCTGTGTGTGCGCGATCAGGAAATGAGAGAATCGATACTTCAGCCCGCCTCTATAGCGTGCATAAGTACACATGTACTATCGATAATCTAGCGTTTATTTGAAAACGATTCATAAATAGGCCAAAAAATGACAACGTTTTTGTGTATCGAGAATATTCCATGTATTTTATATATATATATATATTTTCCTTGAAAACGAGGGCTTTTCAAAATGCTATAAAACGGAAATGAACCGATTAAAAAACAATCCGTTTCGATAATGTTGACTGCAAACAAGTCATTGATAAGCGACGGGCAGATTAGACACATAGCCATAATTTAAGACAGAGATTATGCGTTCACAACGCTATCATTAAAAAGTGGGTGGTGCATTTAACCATGCTTCACCATGTTAATGGCCGGTACTGAAAGTGTTAATATTGCAGGTTGGGAATCACAAGGTAAAGTGTTTTTGATACAAATTTGCTGCATGCATCACGGATTGTGTGTTTATGGAGGTTTATCGAACAATTTCCCCGACAGGACGTCATGCATCGGTGTGATTTTTTTTAACATTTTGAAACATTCGAGACGTTTTCACAGCGTGTGCAATGCTGTGTTGTTGGTATAGAGAGAAGGGGATATGATTTAAATGTTCAAGTTTCAAGTTCAAGTTTCTTTATTAGTTGTCATACAGAAGTACAGAATACTTTTATACAAAATGCTTCTTTCTGTTACGCTCCAGAGACTGTGCTAGACAAAAGGATAAGTATAAAATAAAATAAGTATAGCAAGTATAAAATAGAAGTCACGTAAGTAGACACAAGTGTTCAGTATGTACATATGTACAATGCAGAGTAGAAGTAACTGAGTTACCATACAATATACTATACAATATACTAATTACAATATACTATATAGTGCAAAGCAGAAATGGGATGAGGTACAATTTAGGTACAATTTACAGTAAGGTGTACTGAGGTATGGGTTGTAGTGCAAATTCTGTGTATGTATGGCATGTATGGTTAACATGTACGTTGTGGCCCATTTCTCAGCTGTATCCAATCGCTTGCCTGTAGCAAGTAGCGTATATGCATATAACATTGTTTTGAAACCTATTTTGCGAACATTAGAATGTGTTTTTTGTCCATTTTCGTCGAGATGTACTCCGTGGCAGATCAAGCGTGTCCTTAGAATTCCGTACGTAAATCTAAGCAGATCAAACGTGTTTTTAGAATTACGTACGTAAATCTAAGCAGATCAAGCGTTTTATGAAACACAGATTGAGAGGTGTGTGTGTGTGGATCGTTTTTACGATTGTGGATTCTACTTCTGCGTTTGTTTATTTTTGATAGACCTCTAAGAAGAAGAAGCGTCACACACGAATCCCCGTGGGGAAAACAGCGAAATATTTGTCTCAAAATTCCGTACGTAACTCCAAGCTGATCAAGCGTGTCCTTAGAATTCTGTACGTAAATCTAACCAGATCAAGCTGTTTTTAGAATTCCGTACGTAAATCTAAGCAAATCAAGCGTGTTTTTATGATTTATGAAACACAAATTGAGAGGTGTGTGTGTGTGTATCGTTTTTACGATTGTGGATTCTACTTTTGCGTTTGTTTATTTTTGATAGAAATCTACCCCCATAGTCCACTGTCACTACCCTAGCGGACTCCGGTTCACATGCTAACGTCACGTTACTGTTTACAAAAATGTATTGTGGTCTGTAACTTGGCAACAAAGAGAGCTGCTATTGGTCGAGCGCAAGACACGTGACAGAACTCGCACCAATACGTCAAATAAAACTATGCGTAACCAAGTATCCGTTCGCGAGGGAAGATCTAGTCCCGACTTTAAAATTATGATTGCGCAAAACCGGGTAGATTCTAAACGGAGAACTTTTTATTCCTAAATCTACACCAATATATCTTTCACCCAGAGTGAAAATTGTGTAGTCCGACAAGGAGGGAACGGGATGAAACATACAGCCTTCACCTTACGGCCTAATAGCCAATCTAGTTCCTGTAAAAGATTGCATCATCAACTCTGACCCCCCCCCCCCCCCCCCCCCCCACACACACACACACACGTACCTAAGTTGTGTTTTGAGTTCAGTGAAGCGCGGCCTCTTGCTGGGGTCGTACGACCAACACTTGGTCATCAGGCTGTATAAGGTGGGCGGGCACTGTGGTGGCATAGCCAATCGCTCGCCATTCTCTATCCTGCCAATCACATCGTTGTTCTTCACTCCCTGGAAAGGCTTGATGCCGTACATCAAGATCTCCCACATACAGACTCCTGTTAAGAGAGAGAGAGACAGATATGTTAATATTTAATCCGGTGTTGACCCTTAGTAAAATTATTGACATGGTGATCCACCAATAGCTGTCCATTAGGCACCACTTCCTCTGATGTCAGACCTTTCAAAAGGAGACTAACCAATTCCTTCTCACATCCTGTCATTTGTCACATGATCAACACAAGCCCAAAATGTACTGCTGTGAAGCACTTTGGGCTGATATACAAATAAAGTTTATTATTATTATATTTTATTTTCCATAGAAATCAAGGTAAATATTGGACCATCTCTTACAAGTTGCAGGTTTTCTGTACTTTTTTTTTTTTTTTTTTTAATCTTTTTCCCCCTCCTTTTTCCTCCGATTTTCTCCCATCCCAATGTTAGTCGTTATGCCAATTCCCAATCCCCTTCCTGGTCGCTGCGCACTTACCCCCCACAGTCGGTCTGGGAGAGTGGAGGCTACCACGTGCTTCCTCCGACACACGTCTAGCCAATCAACCGCTTCTTTTCACCTGGCGTGTGGAAGGATCACACTATCCCACTCAGGTCCTATCCGCGCTTAGCAGGCGCCCCGACCGAACTGTAGGAGTCGCTAACGACCCGGACCCACCCCGCCAGCTTCTCCCACCCTCTAATACTGCCAATTGTATTAGTGTGAACGGCCAGCCAAGCTGGTGACAACGCCGGAGCTGTGAGCTGGATTCGAACAGGCGAATCCAGCGTCTCCGGTGTTGGTGACGAACGCAATCTCCGCTACACCACCTGACCGCCTGGTTTTCTGTACCTTTTGATACTAAATCAAAAATGTTATGACTTGTAAAATCGAGGCAAAGCAAGTTTGTTCCAGCAGTCTCACAGTGTTAACTTAGCGTATCGTGTGAATGGCTCGCCCACTTAGGAGACAGGAACTGTTCCATTTTCACCCCATTGGTGCTGCTTTGAACCAGTTATCTTCTCCTTATTACAGTAACTCACCAAACATCCACACATCACTGGCAGAGGTGAACCTTCTGAAGTTGATGGACTCTGGAGCCATCCATTTAATAGGCAGCTTCCCCTTAGAGGCTGAGAGAGTGGCGAGAGAGAGGGGGGGAGAAAGAAAGAAAGAAAGTTACGTTAAGAATCCACACAGCAGTGGGACAAAAGAAAGATAAAGTCAACACCCTCTTGCTTTAATGCGCTTGTAACACCTCTCTCTACACATAGGATACTCAAGATACAAAGTTAGTAGGAGCTGTCCTCCATACCGTTACCTTTGTAATAGCAGCTGTCCTCCATACTCTGTTACCTTTATAGTAGGAGCTGTCCTCCATACTGTTACCTTTATAATAGCAGCTGTCCTCCATACTGTTACCTTTATAATAGCAGCTGTCCTCCATACTCTGTTACCTTTATAATAGCAGCTGTCCTCCATACTGTTACCTTTATAATAGCAGCTGTCCTCCATACGTTACCTTTATAATAGGAACTGTACATTTATAGTAGGAGCTGTTTATAGTAGGAACTGTACCTTTATAGGAGGAACTGTACCTTTATAGGAGGAACTGTACCTTTATAGGAGGAACTGTACCTTTATAGTAGGAACTGTACCTTTATAGGAGGAACTGTACCTTTATAGTAGGAACTGTTTATAGTAGGAGCTGTTTATAGTAGGCACTGTTAGCTTTATAGGAGGAACTGTACCTTTATAGTAGGAACTGTTTATAGTAGGAGCTGTTTATAGTAGGAACTGTTAGCTTTATAGTAGGAGCTGTACCTTTATAGGAGGAACTGTACCTTTATAGGAGGAACTGTACCTTTATAGGAGGAACTGTACCTTTATAGTAGGAACTGTACCTTTATAGGAGGAACTGTACCTTTATAGTAGGAACTGTTTATAGTAGGAGCTGTTTATAGTAGGAACTGTACCTTTATAGGAGGAACTGTACCTTTATAGTAGGAACTGTTTATAGTAGGAGCTGTTTATAGTAGGAACTGTTAGCTTTATAGTAGGAGCTGTTAGCTTTCTAGTAGGAACTGTTTATAGTAGGAGCTGTTTATAGTAGGAACTGTTAGCTTTATAGTAGGAGCTGTACCTTTATAGTAGGATCTGTACCTTTATAGTAAGAGCTGTTAGCTTTATAGTAAGAGCTGTTAGCTTTATAGTAAGAGCTGTTAGCTTTATAGTAAGAGCTGTTAGCTTTATAGTAAGAGCTGTTAGCTTTATAGTAAGAGCTGTTAGCTTTATAGTAAGAGCTGTTAGCTTTATAGTAAGAGCTGTTAGCTTTATAGTAAGAGCTGTTTATAGTAGGAGCTGTTTATAGTAAGAGCTGTTAGCTTTATAGTAAGAGCTGTTTATAGTAGGAGCTGTTAGCTTTATAGCAAGAGCTGTTTATAGTAGGAACTGTTAGCTTTATAGTAAGAGCTGTTTATAGTAAGAGCTGTTAGCTTTATAGTAAGAGCTGTTTATAGTAAGAGCTGTTAGCTTTATAGTAAGAGCTGTTAGCTTTATAGTAAGAGCTGTTAGCTTTATAGTAAGAGCTGTTTATAGTAGGAGCTGTTAGCTTTATAGCAAGAGCTGTTTATAGTAGGAACTGTTAGCTTTATAGTAAGAGCTGTTTATAGTAGGAGCTGTTAGCTTTATAGCAAGAGCTGTTTATAGTAGGAACTGTTAGCTTTATAGTAAGAGCTGTTTATAGTAAGAGCTGTTAGCTTTATAGTAAGAGCTGTTTATAGTAGGAACTGTTAGCTTTATAGCAAGAGCTGTTTATAGTAGGAACTGTTAGCTTTATAGTAGGAACTGTTAGCTTTATAGTAAGAGCTGTTTATAGTAGGAGCTGTTTATAGTAGGAACTGTTACCTTTGTAGTATGAGCTGTCCTCCATGTATCGGGACAGACCAAAGTCTCCCAGTTTGACACAGTCTACTGTCGACACCAGGACGTTTCGCGCTGCAATATCCCTGGAGAAGCATAGAACAAGCATTTAAATGAGACATAGAGAGAGAGAGCGCGAGAGAGAGAGAGAGAGAGAGAGAGAGAGAGAGAGACCAAGAGAGAGGTGTACTTGTATATGAAGCATTCTCCAGGTACTAGTGTGTGTGTGTGTGTGTGTGCGTGTGTGTGTGTGTGTGTGTGTGTGTGTGTGTGTGTGTACCTGTGTACAAAGCGTTTGCTCTCCAGGTAGGCCAGCGCTGCGCTGAGCTGGTAGGAGTACAGGATGAGAGTGGCCAGGTCTAGACTGTACTTCCTTACCTGAAGAAACGACCGCAGCTAGAGACAGAGACAGAAAGAGAAAGAGAGAGAGCATTACGTGTATATTCATGTACGTGGTGTAACGTTACCTCTCCTAGTATACACAGCTCCATGATAAACCTGATATTACTAATGTTGTGTAGTATTTAGTGCCGTCAGGCGATTAAAAAAATGTATCTAATTAATGACAGGATTTGTAATTAATTAATCTAAATAATCGCATTTAAATCGCATAACCATTTTAGGCCTGATATTCTATATTCTATAATCATATTTCAAATTGCATGTGTCCGGATGGCAGAATTCAGTACTGTATCTACAAAACCTTCTGTTTAATCATCTTCCATTTATTCATTTGCTTAGATTTTTCAGGTCTTTTCAATTTGAGCATGGTGTTATTCACAGTCAAAGATAAAAAAATAAAATAGATTTTTTTTATTGATATTCTCATTTGGTTCATTACATTCCCTGAGATGCATAGATGTCCCTAGAATCAGATACCAAGAACATGCAAATGAACCATTTAAAAAAAAGTCTGTAAATGTTTATTCTACGTTCTTATGGAATGAATGAGATTTAAGTCGGCCCATGTCACCCCACTTCTTAGGGACCTGCACTGGCTCCCCATTGCCGCACGAATCCGCTTCAAGGCCCTCGACCTGGCATACCGTGCGGCAAAGGGAACCGCTCCCGCCTACCTCCGGTCAATGGTCTCTAACTACACACCCTCAAGACCCCTACGCTCTGCATCTTCTGGCCGCCTCAGACCTACTCCTATCCGAGCTCCGGGAGGGTCATCAAAGAGAAGCCGCCTATTCTCAGTCCTTGCCCCATAATGGTGGAACGAACTACCCACCCCAGTTAGGACAGCCGAAACACGTCCAATCTTTCGCCATCGACTAAAGACGCACTTCTTCAACCATGTGTTCTCTCCCCGTGGCTTTTTTCCCTCTACACAAACAACCTCCAATCAGCATCCCCCTCAGTCAAGACGCTGAAATACGCGGACGACACCACCATCCTAGGGCTGATCTCCAACAACAAGGAGGATGACTACCGGCTGGAGGTGGAGCGGACACTAACGTGGTGCAGAGAACACAACCTTATACTCAACGAAAGCAGGACCGTTGAACTCATCATTGACTTTCGGAAAACCACACCCACTAAAACACCCATGCTCATCAATAACCAACCCATTTCAGCCACAGACACATTCAAATACTTAGGAACACACATCAGCAATAAACTCAACTGGGATCATCACACCACTCATCTACTTAAAACAGCCAACCAAAGGCTTTTTCACTTGAGACAACTCAAGAAGTACAAGGTTAGGAAGAACTTAATGATACAATTCTACACAGCCATAATACAAAACATCATTTCACTCTCCATCACTGTATGGTACGGCAACACACCCAAACACACTACACAGACTAGACAGGATCATTCATTATAAAGGCATCCAAAATCATCAACTGCAAACTCCCCACCCTGGACTCCATACACAAACATCACACCATCACACGCGCACACAAAATCATCAGTGACCCCCTGCACCCAGCTCATCACCTCTTCCAACTCCTCCCCTCTGGTAGGAGGTTCAGGTCACTGGGTAGTCGCACGGTTAGGTTCAATAACAGTTTCTTCCCCAAGGCCATACAACTGCTTAACTCCAACTCCTCCTAATTTTACCCCCTGCTGTTATGTTATGTTATGTTTATGTTATGTTATGTTATGTTCCATGTGTCTTCTTACGTCTTTGTGGACTGTGGTGTATTGTCGCAGCTACCACCTGCACCGTGCTCGAATTCCACCGGCCTGGCCGTGTGGCAATAAAAGGAACTTGAACTTGATTATCTGAAATAAAAAATAAATAAAAAGATATCTAACCCTAACTAACCTTACTGTCATGCACTTGTCCTAATAAACTAACCTACACTGTAGCACTCAACACTTTGATGAACATTGTTACACAGCTGATAGAGTTGTGCCCTTCCTGATGACTTGTCGTACAGAACTTGTAAGTGGCTTTGGATAAAAGCGTCAGCTAAATGACTAAATGTAAATGTAAAAAAATATATATATATATATATATTATTTTTTAAATTAATTTTGAGTTCATTTTCATAATGCTGTGTAATTAATTAATCTAATTAACGCGGTAAACTGACAGCCCTAGGTGTGTATATTCATGAATGTAGTGTAACGTTACCTCCGATAGCGTACACAGCTCCATGATAATCCACACAGGGTTTTCTGTGATCACTCCCACCAGCTTGACGATGTGAGGGTGGTCAAACTGTCGCATGGTGACTGGAACAGAAACGAGAGGAGGGCAGCACAGCGCCGTTCAAACATATTCTGAATATAAATCATCTGGAGAATTCAGTCATTTCACAGGTCGTCTAAATGAGCCCCGTCGCAGAGGAGAGTAACTCACGGGCCTCCTGGAGGAACTTCTCCCTGACGCTGTCCGAGGTCGAGTTCTTACACGTCTTCACTGCCACAGACAAGGCCGGGTTCTCCTGCACACACAACAGCAAACAACAGTCAAACAACAGTCAAACAACAGCCCCACAACAGTCAAACAATAACAACAGTCAAACAACAGTCAAACAACAGTCGAACAATAACAACAGTCAAACAATAACAACAGTCAAACAACAGTCAAACAACAGTCGAACAATAACAACAGTCAAACAATAACAACAGTCAAACAACAGTCAAACAACAGTCGAACAATAACAACAGTCGAACAATAACAACAGTCAAACAACAGTCAAACAATAACAACAGTCAAACAGTCAAACAACAGCCAAACAACAGTCAAACAACAGTCAAACAATAACAACAGTCAACAGCCAAACAACAGTCAAACAATAACAACAGGCAGACAACAGTCAAACAACAGTCAAACAACAGTCAAACAACAGCCAAACAACAGTCAAACAATAACAACAGGCAGACAACAGTCAAACAACAGTAAAACAATAACAACAGTCGAACAACAGTCAAACAATAACAACAGGCAGACAACAGTCATAAACAGTCAAACAATAACAACAGTCGAACAACAGTCAAACAACAACAACAGGCAGACAACAGTCATAAACAGTCAAACAATAACAACAGTTCCACAACAGTCAAACAATAACCACAACAGTCAAACAATAACAACAGGCGGACAACAGTCAAACAAGTCAAACAACAGTCAAACAATAACAACAGGCAGACAACAGTCAAACAACAGTCAAACAGTCAAACAACAGTCAAACAATAACAACAGGCAGACAACAGTCAAACAACAGTCAAACAATAACAACAGGCGGACAACAGTCAAACAACAGTCAAACAATAACAACAGTTCTACAACAGTTCCACAACAGTCAAACAATAACAACAGGCGGACAACAGTCAAACAACAGTCAAACAACAGTCATAAACAGTCAAACAATAACAACAGGCAGACAACAGTCCCACAACAGCCATACAACAGTCAAACAATAACAACAGGCAGACAACAGTCCCACAACAGCCATACAAGTCAAACAATAACAGGCAGACAACAGTTCCACAACAGTCAAACAACAACAGTTAACACTATGGCGTCCGTCCACGTATATATACGTGTTTCGAAAAAGAGCGTTGTGGACCAGAGCCACGAGTATATACGTGACGAGTTGTTATTGTTTTATTCCATATTTATAACGCTTCTTAGGTACCCGATCCACTAGCAGGATATTTTCACATATTTGATTTTCGAAACATGCAGTACCGGCCATCGCTCCACTGCAGTATCATTATGTGGATTAAAAAAAAATGCAAGTACAGTTCTGTGGGCGGATCATAGATCCTTGATTCCAAAAGAAGACCCTCCATCTTGGATCAGCTTGCCGAGCGTTTTTTTCAGCGTGGAATAATGGGATTTATGATTAGCCAATGTGCATATCGATCTACCAGAATCCGATGACTGGTGAGGAAATGCTGCCGGCGATCACATGGCCTGACGGTAGGATAATATTACCCCAAATTACAGCTGGATTGGACATTGTTTTATAACCTAACGTGATCGGTCAATGAAAATGCTATATTGAACGCACACTGTATTGCTAATAAATAATACTAATCGGCGTTCCCCGCCGCCCCCATTTCATCCATAGATGCTCTGTAATAGTCCGGATGCTACGCAGTTTGTTTTATTCGTATATATACAGACAGAAATGGCGTTTGATATAACGGCGCCAACGTTTAGCCTATTTTGCAGCCTCCTGCAGAAAAGCCTAGACTAAAGGCGCGATATACCTTATATTCACGACGCTATAAAATGACAACCAACCGATGGATTTTTATTTTCTTTAAGCCATTATGAAGGCACGGTTTATGCACTCAAGTGACAATGAGAATGGACAGATAGCAATACTATAAATGATATATAAAGCTCTTAGAAAGTACATCGGTTTGTTTACAATCCGCTGTCCTCTGAGGCCTAAATCGCCGGGCCCCGCCGGTCGCCATAGTGTTAATAAACAGTCCCACAACAGTCATAAAACAACAGTTAATAAACAGTCCCACAACAGTCAAACAACAACAGTTAATAAACAGTCCCACAACAGTCAAACAACAACAGTTAATAAACAGTCCCACAACAGTCATAAAACAACAGTTAATAAACAGTCCCACAACAGTCATAAAACAACAGTTAATAAACAGTCCCACAACAGTCAAACAACAACAGTTAATAAACAGTCCCACAACAGTCAAACAACAACACCCATACAACAGCAGTAAAACAGTCCCACAACAACAATCATACAACAGTCAATACAACACCAACAACAACCAACAGAGTGTGTGTGTGTGTGTGTGTGTGTGTGTGTGTGTGTGTGTGTGTGTGTGTGTGTGTGTAGGTGTGTGTGTGTGTAGGTGTGTGTGTGTGTGTGTGTGTGTGTGTGTGTGTGTGTGTGTGTGTGTGTGTGTGTGTGTGTGTGTGTGTGTGTGTAGGTGTGTAGGTGTGTGTGTACCGGGCTGATGTACACTCCTTGGTGAACGTCTCCAAACTGTCCCTCTCCAATACAGCGACCCAACTCTATACGATCCCTCTGGATCTCATAGTCCCGCGCTGCTCACACACATCCACAAACACGCACACAAATGAGGGGGAAAGAAATACAGTATACATTTAGTTCAGCCACACACACACAATCGCTCCCTCTCTCGCTCTCTCTTTCACACACAGACACACATGTAAAATAAAAACATAACACAACAAATACACACACATTGATCTGCATCTCATATGAATCAAGCTTCTCAGAGTAGCAGTAGTCAACAGGTCAGAAAGGTCAAGGGTCACTGCTGGGTCAGCCGTTTAATAAAGGAGACATGTTTGTCACAATGTATACAGAAATGCATTATTTGCTAAACTACATGGGTTTGAAAGACTATTATGAAGCCCATTATTCTGACCCATAAACTAAAGGCAATACTCTGAGAAGCTTCGTCACTACTAGGGATGGGCGTGAGTCATCGATGACTCGTAGCTATGAGAAAAAATAAAGAATTACATATCTTTTGTGTATGTGTAAGATTATAACTGTTTGTTGGTTTCCTTAAACATGTATACGTGAATGAACAAAAATAAGTAAAAAAATATATATAAATTCTAATATATATATATATTATTTTTTTTTAGTTTTTTTCCCTTTTCGAGTAATACACGATCAATCGGGTATAGCATGCGATCAATCGATCTGGATTTTTCTTTAAAATGCCCATCCCTAGTCACTCCCACTACTAACACGGCGCTCCGTCCACAGGCATGCACCAGCAGCATCATCAAACAGACGCGTCACAGTGTGTGAGCAGCATGCAAAACTACAGCCATGCCATGGGATGTGGAGCCATACTAGCCAACAGCACTGTGTGGAAATTAATTACATTATGTCCTGCTGAGCCCACGTATCTCCAAATAGCCAACTGAACCATTCAGGTGAAGAACCATATAAGTCCGTTTTGAAATGTTCTGGACAGCGTGTGTATTTTCCAGTTGTACAGTAAATTCAATCAAAATCATTTGAGTGTGAAATGTGGTACATGACCTCTGAAGTACCGTAATTCCTCTAATAGTAACCCCGGCTTGTATTTGTTTCAACTGTAGCGGGTACCAGGCTTTTATTAGGAGGAGGCATGTATAAGATAGAGGCCTATATTTCAAATTTTCAAACAGATCATAATGAATAAATCAACATTTAGTGTCAGTTTGAACCCAGTAAAATGTACTGCGTTCATTTATTGAAACCAAGTACTGTATGAAATAGTAAACAGTGCAATTACAGGTGGTCACTGGTCATTTCAACGTTTTCAAAGTGAAATCAAGTAACTAGCTCAGTATGCAGCTCAGTATATTAGTAACCGGCTTGTATTAGGAGGCCGGCTTATAATTGCTTAGCTCAAGAGCGCACCCGGCCATTAATAGAGACCCGGCTTGTATTTGAGACCCGGTTACTATTAGAGGAATTACGGTAATCAAACATTACCATCTTTAAAAGGAACATTTATGATAAATGAGCTTAAAATCTTCTCCAGAGTCGGACAAGATAGATACCAAATTCCTCTCTGGTGTTTTTGGCCCAACAGCTAGGCTAGCTGGGCCCATAATGTTGGTGTGTTCCTTTAACTATGAATGTACACAACAGTCCTGACTCGTCAATCTTTAGATAATAAAGGTAAAGGACTTTATATAGTTCTCGGACTGAAGGATTTGTCTTTTTAGGAACTGGGACACATTTGTTTTCCCACTGGCAGCTCATTTGTGCATTTTAAACTTTACATTACAATGCATCGTCAGTGGTTTGGTCATGAAAAATGTTCTTCGTGTGAGAGACTATATGTCAGCTGGTAGGTAACTATTTAAGTTGAAGATATTAAGTTTCTACAGGCCAGTGATGGAGACAAAGTCCAGACACTTGGAGCTCAACGTCTGAAGCAGCATCTCTCTCAACATCTGAAGCAGCATCTCTCTCAACATCTGAAGCAGCAACTCTCAACATTCCAGAGGATACTAAAAAGATAATGAAACACATTTAGATAATTTATAATGCCTTTCATTTTAGAAAATAGGAATCAAGAATCTGTACGCCTCAGATGTTCAGAGTAGTTGCTACGCATGCTAGCTATAATGCTAGCCCAATACAATGCACATTACTTAAAGGGGCACTTGACACAAAAATAAAAAGCTGATTTATTCTGCACATAATCTAACACACATCCAAAAGTGTAATCCTTGTGTTGTATTAAATTACAGCACCATACAATTATAAGATAGCAGTCCCTATAAAACAAGGCATTGTTCTTTTTTTTATTTACATAATTTCATGGAGCTGTAATTAACACAACACAAGGATTCAATGTCCCCGATGACATCACTGGTGGCCATATTCAAGCAAATTTACTCCCAATAACTGTCAAACTAAATTAATGTGTGTAAAACTGCTGGATGTGCGTGAGATTATGTGCAAAATACATCAGCATTGTGTTTTGGTGAAGTGCCCCTTTAGAAGAGCTTGAGCGATTCAAAGGTAAGGAAACCATTTTCTGTCTGTAACCTAGGTCAATGTCAGGCACACAATCTTTATCTGATGATTCTAATGCTTCATTTGAGCTGTAGCCTAGCATGTCTGTAATGTAATGTCTGTAATGAGCAACATATTCATACCCGAGAGACGACAACTTGTTATAAAAGCGGCATTACATTAAGTTTAGTTCCTCATTATCCACTTGTCACTGTTAGCGAGCATGGCATATTCTTCATAAATTATTTAACCTATATTCAACCAGGTTACTGGTTAAATGGTTAGTGATGCTGTCGATACACAATATGTATATTATTACATTTCACTGTAAATGTACCTTTTTGTCACTCTGTATATGTCAGAGTTTTTTTTTATCGTCGTACTAAACAGACAGTGTTTTTTAGTATGTTAAATTAGAGAACAAAATCCGTGACCACAAGACTACATCAAAACACATCACAGCCACGGCAAGAAAAACGTGTCAAATCAACAGAGAAATATTAATAATAATAATAATAATAATAATAATAATAATAATAATAATAATAATAATAATAATAATAATAATAATTAAAGAGGGCTTCAGTTTACAGCAGGCAAACGTAAAAAGAGAGAAAAATCACAACAACCACCAAACCAAACCACGATATAGAAGTGACGCGTCCAGACGGGTTACCTTGGTCTAGTCCATAGTATTCTGTCCCAGAGGGCGAGTGATGGAACATATAAACAACCACCTGTCAGTTTCTACATGTTTGGTTCATGTTATTCTGGTTATGCAATGAATAAACGAGTGAATAACATTCACACACACACACAGAAGGTTCATCAGAATCTCTATTACAAGACAATGTGAATCCCATGTTGACAAGGACAGAACAAGCTCTGAGGTCGACTAATGCTATGATCAACCAATCTTCTTTAATGGAAGATAACACAAGTAATAGCCCCAATGAAGGATGTCAACTTTTACATATATTTCAAAAGAATTATCTGACTGAATATCAGATCAGCGATTTTCACGACAAAAACCGCATCAGCCTGGCTGTGTGCTGAATAGAACTTAACTGAGCCCGGACCGTTAGTGTAGGAAGATTCAATCTTATTGTCACATACATAGTCAGTCATTTGGTAATCCAGTAATAGCAGTTAAAAAAAATATTTTTAGTGTAGGATTGAACTGAAAGATACTAGTTATGAATGATAGAAAATGCAAAGCCATGTTGGGGTGATTGTTTGAACATCTTAGACTAGTAAGCTTTCACAACAACACCATAGTACAGTACAAAATAATGCTGTATAATAATGATAATGATAATAGTACTAATTGACTGATCCCAAGTGCCTTTAGCTTGATCTGCATTCCATTTGGTCATCTTTTTGACGTCCTTTTCTATGGAGACTACTTGGATTTTCCGCTGCTGCGAATGTTTGAAAAATGTGCCTGAGAAACGTTTGTTTTTATTCTTAACCTAACTTTATGACTCAAAAGGTTGGTGACTGTCATTTAATTCATGTTAGCATTAATATTTGCTAGACCATTATGTAACACAAACTTATTAGCTGATGGGAGAAGTTACACAGGCTCCAACCAACCCACATAAAAAGGAAATGTAGGCCTGTCCGGTGCTCTCAGAGTAGGACGATCTTGAATCAGGGAGAGACTTCCGAGATTTAGTCCAAAGTAGAACACTAGAGCACAGAGATGTAGTAGCAGTAGAGAACAGAGATTTAGTAGCAGTAGAGAACAGAGATTTAGTAGCAGTAGAGAACAGATATTTAGTAGCAGTAAAGCACAGAGATTTAGTAGCAGTAGAACACTAGAGCACAGATATTTAAGGCAATAAACGTTATTTTAAACTACTAACATCTCTGTGCTCTACTGCTACTAAATCTCTGTGTTCTAGTGCTCTACTGCTACTAAAAGTCCCTCCCTGATGCAAACTTAGTGTTGGCTACTTACACTAATGATTACTACTACTACTACTACTTTTTTGCTATCTCTCTGTAAAACCGTTGTTCAGCTGAAAGAGTTGTGCCCTTCCTTCCTGCTGACTTGTCGTACATAACTTGTAAGTCGTTTCGGAAAAAAGCGTCAGCTAAATGACAAAATGTAAAAAATTTAAAGGCTAACGGTAATGTTAGGCTACTGAACTACTACATTTACATTTCATTTACATTTAGCTGACGCTTTTATCCAAAGCGACTTACAAGTTCTGTACGACAAGTCATCAGGAAGGGCACAACTCTATCAGCTGAGTAACAATGTTCATCAAAGTGTTGAGTGCTACAGTGTAGGTTAGTTTATTAGGACAAGTGCATGACAGTAAGGTTAGTTAGGGTTAGATACATTTTTATTTTTATTCAGATAATGGTTGAAGAAGTGCGTCTTTAGTCGACGGCGAAAGATTGGACGGGATTCGGCTGTCCTCCTAACTGGGGTGGGTAGTTCATTCCACCATTGTGGGGCAAGGACTGAGAATAGGCGACTTCTCTTTGATGACCCTCCCGGAGCTCGGATGGGAGTGGGTCTGAGGCGGCCAGAAGATGCAGAGCTTAGGGGTCTTGAGGGTGTGTAGTTAGAGACCATTGACCGGAGGTAGGCGGTCTACTACTACTTACTAAGTTGCCACTAGCTACGCTCTTTCTGGTCCCTGGCTGTTTTATGTGGCATTAATGCTAGCTACGCTAGCTAGCTAGCTACATAATGGCATGACATGAGATAGCTCTACATTAGCCAGCCAGGGACCAGCAAGCTACCTCAGTGGTAAAGAATTGTGTTAGGGGTTTAACACTAGCAGTTGTTGAACATTGGTTTACAGAGTGTTATATTGGACGGCAAAAATCTGCTAGCACTGCTAGCAAACGTAACGGATGCAGGGGCGTTCAATGTACATTGTTCAAACGTTCAATCTATTTGCTACATTTTGACACAGTCGCTTAGCAACGGATGCTAAGGTATGATTGGAGGGTCACAGAAATAAGGTGGCGCTTTGGATCAGTCAGTTCACCCTAGCAGGCCAATAGCAGCAGCAGCAGTGACAGCAGCAGCTCAGCAGACTGTTTCTACTGAGAGACCTCATCTTCCAAACCAGGTTCTTCAAGGAATGAATGAGGATGATGATGAAGAAGGAAGTTTAGTAGGAAGTGAAAAGGATTCAGCAAACACTCACCTAGAACACACTGAGCAGGCAGCCAGACACTGCTACTAAAACACACACACACTTTCACTCACTCACTCGCCCGCCCGCCCGTCCGCCCACTCACCCATCCCATAATCCATCCAACTATCCATCTAACCATCTGTTCATTCATTCCATCCCAACTACCAATGAATAATTTGGCATAATTACTGCCGTGGTGCAGTGGTTAACACCGTCGCCTCACAGTAAAAAAGGTCCTGGGTTCGATTCCCGCTTGGGGGGACCAGGTTGCCGAGTTACCAGGTACCCAGGTGGGGTATCTCCCGGGGCTTTCCTGTGCAGAGTTTGCATGTTCTCTCCCCTGTGTGCTCGCAAGGGTTTCCCCTCCAGAAAAAAAGAGATAAACCCAATGGAAAAACATGAGAGTCTGGTCTCAGGCACAAACTATTACAAATTACAACTTGAGGCTGAGAGCAGACAAAGTTTCACACGGTCATACATTTGCCTCTACACCAGACTCCACCCCATCGCCACACTCTGTACATTAGGGTGGGGTGTAGAAAATCAGCAGATATGAATCTGGAAATCCAATTGCATCAATCTGTTAAATCTGAGTCTGAATTATCATAGTTAGTGTTCATGTATTAAATTTTATTAGAATGGGGCACCTCATTAAAGAGGTTCTTTAAATGGTTTTTGGTGTGTTTCAGTTGAGTTCACGTCATGGTCATGTAAAGACCTGTTTTGTGAGTATCTTTATGTCAATAAAAGACCAGTTTGCCCAGTGTAAAACCTTTTTGCCTCTGTCCCTCAATCAATCCCATCGCATATGCCTTTAATACAATGATTACCACAGTAAAGAACATTCTCCTGAGTATCAGGGCTTAACACAAGCTCTCGGAGAAGTTGTTTTAAACACAACAAGAACTCAACGTAAAGGGAAAAAAACAGATGTTCGCTAGCTCCCAGGTTACCCCCACACACACATCAGACAGCTGTCTCTCACTCTCTCAACATAATATCAGAGTATCATACGGATGCCACTCGGTGTGTAAATGGTAAATGGCTGCTTTTTTATATAGCGCTTTTATCCAAAGCGCTTTACAATTTGTTACTCACATTTGACCCATTCACTCACACATTCACTCACACCGACGGCGGAGGCAACCATGCAAGGTGCCAACCTGCTCATCGGGAGCAATTAGGGGTTAAGTGTCTTGCTCAAGGACACATCGACACGCTGCCCGGGAGGAGCGGGAATCGAACCGGGAACCTCCGGATTGCCAGACGACTGCTCTACCTCCCGAGCCACTGTCGCCCCATGTGTGTGTGTGTGTGTGTGGACTCACTAGAAGGCATGGTGTAGGTATCCTCCTCGTCTATGATCTCAGCGTAGTCATCTGTTTCTAGAGAGGGAGAGAGAGAGAGAGAGGGGTAGAGGGAATTAGAGACAGACAAATTGGTAAGTATTGTGACTAAATCTACTAATCCCACAAATCAAAACACAGCAGGGTTATTAAAACACCACAAATCTAAAACACAACAATTATATTAGACAGCAGGGTTACTAAAACACCACATATCTAAAACAAAGCTACTCTATTAGACAGGCCGGTTGGATTCCAAAAAGAATTTCCCAGTTAATTGATCGCCATCTGGTAGATCGATATGTCCATTGGCTGATGCTATATTCCTTTACTGCATACTGAATTTGGCATCGCAAAAAGTATTCCAGGCGATCTGGTGAAGCCATAGCTTTAGGCTAACAGAAAAGCTAACCCGGAGCGGAAAAAAAGTGACAACCGGTCTGCAACAGGGGAAACTGCATTATCGAGACAGCGGCAATACCAGGATCTGGCCAGTACTGCACTTTCGGAGTCCCGATATGCCGTTTCCAGTGAAAATACAGCTCTGTGACATTGAGTAAGATATTAAAATGGAATAAAAGCAAAACAGAGTTTACCACGTACTGTATATATACATGGTTGGCCTTCAAATGATGGCGCCCAATCACGTATATATATACGTGGTTGGCCGCGAATCGGTTAAACAGCAGGATTACTAAGACACCACACATTTAAAACATAGCTAAGCCTGGCCAAGCCAGGTGCATGATTCACAAAAGACGCGATATCTCACTTCCTAGAAAATGTGCATGTATTTTTGGGAAATGGCCACTCTTTAGGCTGGGGTTGCACAAACGGTTTGTTCCATGTTGGGAGTATAAATATAAGCATTTCAAATGATCCATAGTATGTCTCCATAGCTATAATATAGAATATCATGGGTCTACAAACATCATTAAAACGTTCTGAAACGCTGGCGCCAGATATTAAAGATGGGAAAACAGTGTGGCGGTCAATGAGTTAAATAGCAGAATTACTAAGACACCACAAATCTAAAACATAGCTATTCTTATTAAACAGCAGGATTACTAAAACACCACAAATCTAAAACACAGCTACTCTATTAGGTCGCTTTCACATATAGTTTTAGTGGACTCTGTGCGATTCGGGGGGTGAAGTTGCAGCAACATTGTTGCATTCTTCATTTGGATCGGTTTGCTTTCACACTGCAATTTGTCAAGCGCACCAAACGTTCTGAACAATGTCACGCGATCGAAAAGGGCGCTCGTCTAATTGGATATATATAGAATCCCAAAAACAGGCTTCGGGGACAGCTCTACAGCGCACACACACACCACATTATTCTCAGGAGCAGAATTCGAACATTCGAACACATCAAAAAGGGCGGCGCTCGTCTATTGGACACAACAGCGAGTGGAAATCCCTGCCCTTCAGGAGTGAAATCCGCGACACACAAACATGCAGCAACATCACATTTATAAGGTTGTGGGATTTCTGCTCTCCTGGAGAGAAGAGATGGAAGAGACCCAAATCAGACGATTGGAGAAAACTAAAACACTTTTCCTTTGCCCCGTCTTCCACTCACGTCTCTCTCACACACTCACACACACGCGCGCACACAGCACACTCCGCTGACAGCAGGGACTCTCTCTCTCTTTCTGTTTCACAGTGCAGTAGAACAGGCGGGACAGCACCGCGGTGTTAGTTTTGTTTCCTTCTCCCCAAGATGCACAGTTTATCGGGTCACTTCCTATATTTGGTCTTGCGTTTGGTCCGATGAGCATTCACACCACAAAAGTACGCACCAGGGTTCGTCAGAGCCTCCACAGCACCCCAAAACCAAGCGGACTATCCGAGGAAACTAACTCTGGTCCGTCTGGTCCGGACCAAACAGCTCTGGTGTGAAAGCGACCTTAGACAGCAGGATTACTAAAACATCTAAAAACACAGCTAGTCTATTAGACAGCAGGATTACTAAAACACCGCAAATCTAAAACACAGCTACTCTATTAGACAGCAGGATTACTAAAACACCACAAATCTAAAACACAGCTACTCTATTAGACGGCAGGATTACTAAAACACCACAAATCTAAAACACAGCTACTCTATTAGACGGCAGGATTACTAAAACACCACAAATCTAAAACACAGCTACTCTATTAGACAGCAGGATTACTAAAACACCACAAATCTAAAACACAGCTAGTCTATTAGACAGCAGGATTACTAAAACACCACAAATCTAAAACACAGCTAGTCTATTAGACAGCAGGATTACTAAAACACCACAAATCTAAAACACAGCTACTCTATTAGACAGCAGGATTACTAAGACACACACACACAAATAAACTACTACCCACTATCATGTATCAAGTAGACTGAAACTATAGCACAGCTACAGGAATGGGGGGAGAGTGAGAGCGAGAGCGAGAGAGAGAGAGAGAGCGAGAGTGACGGACGGAAAGGGACGTTCTTTCCAGAGGGGTTTAGGAACAGATTGAGTCATGGGAAGCCCACAAGACAAACAAACGAGACGGGTCAGGAGAAGGAGGTGGTGTTGTTTACCATCGTCGCCACTAGTGTGACCTGCAGGTTCCAGCCGCATGCAGAGAAAGAGGAAGAGAGAGAGAAAGAGATTCATACAGAGAAATGAAAGGAGAAGAGTTAGTCAGTTAGTCAGATAGGTAGTCTAGCTGGTTGAATGAACAGTGGGATAACCAAACACAGTTGAACTGATTGGATCAGAACATTCTCTACGGGCCTTTAAGACAACTCATTCAGCGTAGAGCACAACTTAAACATGACCAGCCAAAAAGCCTTCACCCACAATCTCCTGAGACTAATGAACCAATAGGAGGCAGCGAGCCCAAATAAAAACCATATGACATCAAGCCAAACCAAGAGTAGATTTTCTCAAAAGTACAATGAAAATCATGTTTTTCCAATCATGTTGCATTGTTTAACAGAAGACATGTCAATGTGTTATCAAAAATGTTATAGCTGTGAGTATTATGGAAATATGACTAAAGCCCCTTAAACTATCATCCTGGTAGTCAACATGACCTGATTCGCCCATCAGTCAGTTGTAAAGAATATTATCAGCTAGCTAGTCGATAAACAAGTAATGAAACAAACTAGTTTGCAACAAATCACTCTGCATCACTTTTCAAGCCCGACAGGGTGTGCTAACAACAACATGTTTTCTACAAACTCCCAGAGGAACCAGCAGCTTTAACTCTTTAATTGCCAGACCCGAGATATCTCGGGTTAACTCGCCATGCGTTGGACGCCAGAACTCGAGATATCTCGGGTTTTGGTAGTTTTTTCTTTTATTCGCTATTTTCATTCATTATTCATCCATTGACCTCGGTGTTGCCATACGAAAGGATTTTCATGCATTCATGATGAAACATAATACCTATGATTTGATTTGGAAATAGTAGCGTGTCCAGGCAAGAAACGCCAACGCTTATAGTAGAATTCACGTTGCGCCCTATTACTCGCTTCCCAGGAATGATCCCGGACCACTCTGAAATGATATTCACCACGGGATAACACATGAACGTATGCATGACATTTGTTTCTCTTTTTTGCATCTTGGACGCAAGAAAGTCAGTGTCAAATGACCATAGTATTGTCCCCATAGCTATAATATAGAATATAGATATAGCTCGGGGGCGGCTGGGTGGCGCAGCGGACATTGCGCTCGTCACCAACGCAAGAGACACCGGGTTCGACTCCGGCTGTCGCCGTTGCCTCCGGCTTGGGCCAGTCGTCATACTGACTCAATTGGCAGAGTTAGCGGGGGGAAGTCGATGGGTGGTAATCTGGACGTTGTGGACAGCGACTCCTACAGGTCGGTTGGGGGACGCCTGCACAGCAGAGACAGGAAGTGGCGGGGGTAGTGTGAGCCTCCCACACGTTACACCACGTTAGTCCGCGCTGGCAGGTGAAAAGATGTGACAGGCTGCCTCCTCGTGCACCGGAGGGGATACGTGATGCAAGGCTTCTATCCTCCCTACAACCGACCAGTGGGGGGCATATGCGAGCAACGTTCAAGACAGGGGAGGGGAGAATTGGCACAGCGGGTAATTGGGATGGGAGAAAAAGAGAAAAAGTGGATAAAAAAAAATAATATAGATATTGCTCTACAAACAAGGTGACGCACTCCTATCTTTAAAGCTTGGAATAGCTACAACGGGACCCGGCTAATGGCTGGCGCTGAATGAATTAAGCTAGATTTGTCAGAAAATTATAAAAAAAAGTATTTCCCAGCCCCTGATCTGTAGGTGGTTCTGCACACGGCGTGAACCTTCCTACAAGGAACACGATGGTTCATCTCAACAACCAATCATGGTCTTTCGGGCCCCTCACCCATGGCCCCGGGATCAGATAACTAACATCAAGTCGAGTCAAGTCATTTATTTTTAAAGCATGTTTAAGAACTCAAGAGCCAACCAAAGTGCTGTACAATCAAAGCATAAAATGTTATAATATAAAATACAAAAATACAAAAAGGCACAGCAGGATAAGACAGTACATTCAGAGAATAGGACAACAACAGCAGGCCAACACACGGATAGGGGAACACAAGGTACAGTATAGCACAGAGGGGACAGAGGAGCACGAGCAGAGATACAGTGGGGAGGGGGCAGGATAAAATTGCATGGGCGTGTGCGAGTTAGGGTGTGGGAGAATCAGGGTTTATTGAAGGCTAGGGAGTAAAAGTGGGTTTTTAGTCGGGACTTAAATGTCTCCAGCGAGGGGGCAGATCGGATCTCCAGGGGAAGCTGGTTCCACAGTTTGGGGGCCACGGCCTTGAAGGAGCGATCGCCTCTCTTTTTGAGTCTGGTGCGGGGGGGGTACCTGGGTGCTGAGTAGGGGGTGATGAGCTCGGTGATGTATAGGGGTGCTGCACCCGATAGTGCCTTAAAGGTCAGGAGGAGGATTTTGAAATCTATTCTACGTGGGACTGGGAGCCAGTGTAGGGAGGCTAGGACTGGTGTGATGTGTTCTCTCTTTCTGGTGCCGGTAAGGAAGGAGTGTTGTACCATTCGGAGGCGGGAGATGGCTGCCTGACTGATGCCGGTGTAGAGGGCATTGCAGTAGTCAAGGCGTGATGTGATGAATGAGCCAGGTCAACGGGGGAAAGGATTGTTTTTATTTTACTGATGTTACGGAGTTGGAAAAAGCATGATTTTTACTACGGCATTTACCTGCCGGTCGAATTTGAGCTCTGGGTCAAAGATTACGCCCAGGCTCTTGACCGGGAATTTGAGCTCTGGGTCAAAGATTACGCCCAGGCTCTTGACCGGGGGTTTGAAGTGGGTGGAGAGTTGTCCTAGGCTGTTGCAGAGGAGGATTTGGTGGAGGAGGGGGGGGCCAAACAAAATGATCTGTTTTGTTTTCATTTAGCTGAAGGAAGTTGAGGGCCATCCAGCTTTTTATGTCCAGAGAGACAGTTTTTTAAGGGAGTCTAGGTTAGCTGCGTCAGAGGGGTTGAGGGGAAGGTATATTTGGGAGTCATCGGAATAAAAGTGTATATTTTGACTAGCGCTGTCTCAGTGCTGTGTCCTGCCCTGAAACCTGACTGGAATTTGTCTAGGAGGTTGTTGTGATGTAGGAAGGGGAGGAGTTGTGCCAGGACAGCCTTTTCTAAAAATCTTAACTAGGAAGGGTGATTTGGATATGGGCCTGTAATTATTGAGGAGAGCAGGGTCCAGGTTAGTTTTCTCAGGAGGGGCTCAACCATGGCGTGCTTAAGGGAGGAGGGAACA